>NC_023749.2:34410016-34710016 GCF_000499845.2 Phaseolus vulgaris | reverse complement strand
CCACTGGTTCTTCTTGCTTCCAATCTGCAAAACAGAATAAAAAATATACAAATGGTACCCTTTTCAGTATAGGGTCCAGCACAGATTAACACCTTCTCTTTGGTAGCCACTTAGCTAAGTTCTTAGGCACAAGATGTCTTCTAGCAATGCAAGACCTAGATGTATGACCAGATTTCATGCAGTAAAAACAAGTTACATGAGATGCCTTTTTGCCACTGTTAAAAGCTGAAAAAACTGATTTTGCTGGAACAAAAAAACTTGAAAGCTTTTTGACATTGGTTGTATTTCCAGGGATATAACCAAGTCCATTCTTATTGAAAACAGCATTCTGTGATCCAAGAAGAGACTCAAGGTTTTCTCTTCCCTTGGTGAAATTGGAAAGGGTTTTCAGCAAATATTCCACTTGTTTTTCCAATCTTTTGCAGTTTTCACAGTTTTTAATAGAGGCATGCAAGCAAGTCAGTTCAAGGCTTACCAAATCTGTTTTGGCCTTATGCAATTCTTCCTCAAGTGTTTTTACTTTAGGTGCAAGCACATTATTTACCTTTTGCAGTTTATTGCATATTACAGCTAGCCTATTGGCTTCCTCATGTGTTTCCTTGAAGGCAGCAAGCAAATCATCATAGTTATCAGAATCAGCAGAAAAATTACTTACTGATTCAGAGCTTGACTCCTCATCCTTCATCATAAAACACAGATTGTTCTCCTCATGTTCTGTTGAAGAACTGCTAGTTGAGGAAACTTCATTTTCCTCCCATGAGATGTAGGCTCTTCTTCCTTTGTTCCTTTCAAATTTCTTGCTGGCAGATTTGTCCTTAGTTTGATTGTCTGGACAATCTGTTTTGATATGCCCTGTTTTGCCACATCCAAAGCAAGTATATTTAGAGGAATTTAAATCATTGGGTTTAGGATACCTTCTTTTCTGCTGGTTCCTATTTTTGCTTTTCTTCCTCAAAAATTTGCTGAATCTTTTTGTAAGAAGGTTGATTGTATCATCATCTTCAGCATCTTCCTTTTCTTCCTTGATCTCATCCAATTCAGTTGCTTTCAGTGCCAAACCTTTGGGTTTCCTCTCTGTTGTTTCCTGTTCTTTAAGTCTTTTAAGCTCTAACTCATGCTCCATCAGCTTTCCAAACAGTGCAGTAGTTCCCAATTTTGACAGATCACGGCTTTCAGAGATAGCTGTCACCTTTGGTTGCCAGCTTCTGTCGAGGCACTTCAATATCTTTATGTTGAGCTCCTCTTTATCAAATTCTTTTCCCAAGCCAGTGAGGTGATTCACAATGTGGGTGAATCTTTTTTGCACATCAGCAATGTTCTCTCCGGGTTGCATTCTGAACAGCTCATACTCTTGGATGAGTGCATGTTTCGTTGACCTTTTTACATCCTCAGTCCCTTCATGAGTCACTTCTAAGACTTCCCACATCTCCTTTGCTGACTTACATTCAGATATTCTGAAGAACTCGTCCATTGTCAATGCAGAAGTTATGATATTCTTGGCCACAAGATCATGTTGAGCTTTTCTCCTTTCAGTATCATTCCACTCTGATCTTGGCTTTTCAACTTGTTCATCTTTGACAATCTGCATTGGCACATAAGGTCCATTGACCACAGCTTCCCAAATTAATGCATCAATGGATTCCATAAAAATTCTCATTCTAACTTTCCAAAATGCATAATTCAATCCATTAAACATAGGTGGTCTATTTACAGCAGAACCCTCAGCAAAAAGCACATTAAACTCAGACATTTTTACAAACAACTTGATTAAACTACAAGTCCCAGCTCTTGATACCAATTCTTGGTTATAATAGTGCCAAAGTTCAAGAGGGGGGGTGAATTGACCTTTTAAAACTTTCTCGCAGAAACAGTGTTTAACACAGTTTTACAGAAAATAAATCGATTTATGTGAAAATGAACAGATTTATTTCAGCACTTTTTTTGTTTGAAAAGCTTTTAATTCAGCAAGGTTAATCTCAAGATTATGCAGATAAAATTTCCAAATGCACACACACAGATATCAGATTGAAAAGCAGTGTAACACAAAAAAAACAGCAAACCTTAATTCCAATTCGTGTGATTCAGGTCCAGTTAAGGGCTTGACAATTAGTGAGACAATCTATTACACACAACCTGTTTTATTAGCCTTTAACAGATTATCAGTGTTCTTATTGAAACCAAACAGTTTTTCAGAAACCAAGAACAATGAATCCCAGAACAGCAAGCTTCAACTTTAAGCAATTTGTTTAAGGTTCAATTAATAGCATTGACAGTTTCTTAAGCAGCCTATCACAGTCAGTCTGTTCAAATGGTTTTTAGCAGATTGTATACGCTCTTATCAGATTCAAACACCTTTTTCAGAAATCAAGAACAGTATGCACAGTGCCCAGAAAGAACAGATTTATTTTCAATTGAACAGATTTATTTCTTTGCTGTTTTATCAATTATGCATAAACGAAATTGCAGAGAGAGAGAGAGAATGAACACAAGCAATTATACTGGTTCACTCAACCTGAGCTACATCCAGTCTTCACCAACAACAGGTGGAATTCACTAACACACAGTACAATCAAGTACACTTCCCACTGTTCTTGAAACCTACAAGAACTTAGGTACTCTTGCTGAAAAAACCTATTTCAGCACTCACACACACACATCCACTCTCCAAGAACACCTATCAAGAAGAGGATTCAACCAAACTATTACAAGTAATAAGAAGTGAAACGACTACACCTGATTGAGGTAACAAAGATTAGCCTTAAACCAGTAGGCAAGATTGCTAGAACAGTAGCTGCACCTCACATCAAGCTTTTGGAACCAAACCAAGAACAAGCACTTTGTGATTTTCGAAATCTTTGAAGAACAAATGCTAATCCTTGAAAACACTTAACTCTCTGCTGTCAAAACTTGTTTTTGCAAATGTATAAACTGTTTGAATCGTTGTTAAACTCAGAAAACAAGTTTGCATTTTATGGAAAGCCAGCTTATAACAGATTTTTGAAAAACAGTTAAAGCTGTTATAAAATGAACAGATTGAAAATAAAACGAACAGATTTATTTTCAAAAAGGAGTTAGAGAATCTGTTAAGTGAGGAGACTTAGTCAACCATTCTGGTGCAGAGATAAAACTGAAAACGTTTAAGCTTGTCATGGCACCAGAGAGAAAAAGAATCTATTCATTTACAGATGAACAGATTTATTTTTCAAAACGAAAACAGAGAAGGTTTAACTATTTGAAACTCAGTCGTTTTGAAAAGAAGAAGACTTAGTCAAAATACCTGATGCACAAAATCAAATTTTTACAAGACTTTAGCCAAGGCATCAGTGAAGAAAATGAATCTGTTTATTTAGAAAAGAACAGATTTATTTTTATGCAGTAAACGTGTTTTTGTGTAAAACATGTGAAAACAGTTTAAGAAACCTTATGCTTGTTCTTATCACATGGCCAGTGGTTATGAGGTGAGTTACTCAGCAAAAAGCTACTCTTAGGCAACCTCTAAGCACTAACTAAGACATACTTAAAGCAAAGCACAAATACATGGAAAGTACATAAATGTCTTCATCAAACACAACATACAAGTCTTCATCAAACACAATCTTGAAGGGGCAGCAACCATCTTCAACAGGGGCCACGTACCAGAGGTTGATGGATCGGGTACTTGCACCAATGCTGGGAAGGACCGTGCAAGCCTACGTCGATGACATGGTCGTGACCTCGCAGGAGAAAAGCAAGCACGTTGCGGACTTGGAAGAATTGTTCACGACGATCGCCAAGTTCAAGTTAAAGCTCAACCCGGAGAAATGCATTTTCGGCGTGGAGGCTGGAAAGTTTTTGGGTTTTCTCTTGACTGAAAGGGGGATAGAAGCTAACCCGGACAAGTGTGCCGCCATCTTGGCGATGAGAAGCCCGGCTACGGTGAAAGAGGTCCAGCAGCTAACAGGTCGGATGGCAGCCCTATCTCGCTTCGTGTCAGCTAGCGGAGAAAAGGGGCATCCCTATTTTCAATGTCTGCGACGCAATAATAAGTTCGCTTGGACGAAAGAATGCGAGGAAGCTTTCGTTAAACTGAAGGAGTATCTGGCGAGCCTGCCGGTTCTGTGCAAACCGCTGGTGGGGATCCCTCTCAGGCTGTATTTTGCTGTGACTGAGAGGGCGGTGAGTGCGGTGCTCGCCCAGGATCAAGATCAGGCTCAGAAGCCTATTTATTTTGTGAGCAAGGTGTTGCAGGGCCCAGAAACGAGATATCAGGCCCTGGAGAAGGCTGCGCTGGTTGTGGTGTTTTCGGTGAGGAGGTTGCGCCACTACTTCCACAGTTTCACAATACTGGTGATCACTGACCTGCCCATCCAGAAGGTCTTGAAGAAACCCGACGTTGCGGGAAGGATGGTGAAGTGGGCGGTAGAGTTGTCAGAGTTTGATATTAAGTACGAGCCTCGAGGCCCGATCAAGGGGCAAATCTTTGCAGATTTTGTGGTTGAACTCTCATCAGAGGCGACGCGGCTTGAAGGAGACGATTTCCGTTGGGTACTCTCGGTGGATGGATCGTCGAACCAGCAGGGTAGCGGTGCTGGAGTCATATTGGAAGGACCCAACGGCGTGCTGATTGAACAATCTTTGAGGTTTGCTTTCAAAGCCAGCAACAATCAAGCAGAGTATGAGGCGCTGATCGCCGGGATTTTGCTGGCCAAGGAGATGGGAGCTAGGGTGCTGATGGCTAAGAGTGACTCGCTGCTAGTCACGGGGCAAGTAACAGGCGAGTTCCAGGCTAAAGATCCACAAATGGCGGCTTACTTGGCGTATGTGCAGGAATTGAAGAGTTCCTTTGCCTCCTTTGAAGTAGTACATGTGCCCAGAGAGCAGAATGCCCGAGCTGACTTGCTTGCTAAGCTCGCCAGCTCAGGCAAGGGGGGTAGGCAGAGGACGGTGATTCAAGAAACTCTAAAGACGCCGAGGGCATTTGTAGCAGATCACCTGGTCCTTCAGATAAGCAGGTCGACGGAGAGAGCAGCGAGAAGCCATAAGTCCTTGACGCAAGAAACTCTGAGATCGCCGAGAGTTAGAGCATGCTGAGGAGAGAAGGTGGACGTGATGCAGGTCTGCGCCGCCCATGAGCCAGACACTTGGATAACGCAATACAAACGGTGCCTGGCAGATGGCCTCCTCCCGTTGGATCCGACGGAAGCTAGGAAGGTAAAGAAAAATTCCAGCAAGTATACGTTGATTGATGGCGATCTGTACAGGTTTGGGTTCACTCACCCGCTCCTAGAATGTATACACGGCGAGAAGTGCACGAGAATTATGGCAGAGCTCCACGAAGGTATATGCGGAAGCCACGTCGGGGGTCGAGCTCTGGCCGCGAGGACTCTCCGTGCAGGCTACTACTGGCCATCCATGAGAGAAGATTGCAAGAAATATGCCCGATGCTGTAAACAATGCCAGCAGCACGCCGATTGGCATAAGGCACCTCCCGAGGAGTTGAAGTCGATCTATAGCCCTTGGCCGTTTCATACTTGGGGAATCGACATCCTGGGACCTTTCCCGCTGGCGATCAGGCAAATGAAGTACTTGGTGGTGGCGATTGAGTACTTCACCAAGTGGATTGAAGCAGAACCAGTGGCCCAGATCACCGCACACAAGATCGAGGGTTTTGTATGGAAGAACATCGTGTGCCGGTTTGGAGTGCCTAAGCGCCTGGTGTCAGATAATGGGACGCAGTTTGCAAGCCACCTGTTGAAGAAGCTTTGCGAAGGGGTGGGAATTCAACAAGTGTTTGCATCCGTCGAGCACCCTCAAACAAATGGCCAGGTGGAATCAGCTAATCGGGTGTTGTTGAGAGGTTTGAAGAGAAGGCTCGAGAAAGCCAAGGGAAGTTGGGCTGAGGAGGTGCCCCGTATAATCTGGGCGTACCACACCACCGAGCAGTCAGGAACCCACGAGACCCCGTTCAGCTTGGTCTATGGGTGTGATGCCATGATTCTAGTGGAGATCCAGGAGAGCTCGCCGAGATTCCAGAACTTCGTAGAGGAAGATTCGAATGAAGAGAGAAGGCTGAACCTGGATCTGCTGGATGAGGTCAGGGAAGAGGCGAGGTTGAAGGCTGAGGCCGTGAGAAGGGTTGAACGAAGATACAACTCGAAGGTGATGCCAAGGCAGTTTAGAGAGGGCGACTTGGTGATGAGGAAGGCCCACCAGTACGAGATGGAGAATAAATTGTCACCCAAGTGGACTGGACCGTTTAGAATAACCGAGGCGCTCGGGAACGGGGCCTACCGCTTAGAGACGCTGGAAGGAGGGGCGATCCCTCGCACCTGGAACGCCACACACCTGAAGTTGTACTATAGTTAAGAGCTTTGTAAGTAAAGACAAACACAATGTTATATTACAATGTCTCTGTTAAAACAGTTTGAAGGGGGCACTCTTTTTTCCCTAAGGAGGGTTTTTAATGAGGCCACCCAATAAAAGAAGAGTTTTCGAAGTATAAGGTGTTTTCAGATTGCATGTGTGCTATTTTCAAAAGTTTTGAAGAAAGACCTTGTCATTTGTACATGATTTAAGGCAAGAAAAGATATATCGCGTGCTTTCTAAAAGGTTTTAAGTCCTCATCGTTTTTCGGCGATTGGAGGCACCAGTTAAGTTTTAAGTCCTCATCGTTTTTCGGCGATTGGAGGCACCAGTTAAGTTTTAAAGTCCTCATCGTCTTTCGGCGATCGGAGGCACCAGATGAAAGACCTCAACGCTCTCGCGCGTCCTGAGGCAAGTAAAAGACCTCCTCGCCGTCGAGCGAGTGCAGGCGAGAAAGAGTAAAAAGTCCTCCATGTTTCTGGGGGCGAGAAGATAGAACCCCTGGGGCAATGTAGAGGCAAGTTAAAGACCTCCTCGCCGTCGAGCGAGTGCAGGCGAGAGAAAGAAAAGGTCCTCAGTGCATCCAGGGGGGAGGAGATGTACACCCTGGGCAAGTTGAGGCACCAGATAAAGTCCTTATCGCCGTTGTGCGAGCTAAGGCCAGTTAAAGACCTCCTCGCCGTCGAGCGAGCGCAGGCGAGAGAAAGAAAAGGTCCTCAGTGCATCCAGGGGGGAGGAGATGTACACCCTGGGCAAGTTGAGGCACCAGATAAAGTCCTTCTCGCCGTTGAGCGAGTTCAGGCGAGTTAAAAGACCTTCTCGCTTACGTGCGAGCATAGGCAAGATAAAATCCTTCTCGTCTCGAACGAGTTCAGGTATGGCGAAGAGGGTGGAAGAAGCTTGAAAGGTGGCTAAGGTAGGTTCGAAGAGAACGCCTAGTCAGCCGGTCTTGTGCTCTGAAGTTCAGGGGGGCAAAGGAAGATCCCAAAGGGCGCTTCTACCCCAGATAAAGAAACGATTGCCAAAGCATGAGGCTAGGAAAAGCTGATGTTACCAAGAGGTCTTGGCGATCGGGAAGAGTTTAAACGACGGCGAGAAGGTTGAAAGACTTGTTTGATAAAGCAGGTCGAGTAGGACCTTGTTTGAGCCAATGATTGAGTTACAGTTCGTTGCTTGAAGGGTATTCTTGCAATAAGGTTAGTTGCCTTAAGAGTACAAGTTGTTTAAAGTGATTATTGCTTAAGTTTGAATTGGCTCGAGGCAGTTACGTCAAAAGTCGCGTTTGCAAAATCACTAAGTTAAATCCGACAAAGTTAAACATGCAAAGAAGGCTAAAGCGCTTAAAAGGAGTCAGGGGAGAGAATATCCAAGCTTTGCGATTGAAATGAGTATCTGTTAAGAATGCATAGGCGCGAGTTTATTACAAGATATATACAAGGGAAATCATAAAGTAGCAGATGAGGTGGAGTTGATTAGTCTTCAGCAGGAACGACCTTTCCATCTACTACTTCGTTGTTCAACGACACCATGCTGAGGTCAAGATCGGGGAATAGGCATGCGAATTGTTCCCGAGCGGCTTCGAATCCAGCAGCCAGAATCTGAGCAGAATTTAGCTTAAGTTCTTCAATTTGCCCTTGAAGTTCTTCAACCTGCTTCTTGAGCTCTTTGTTCTGCTGCTCTAGCTCTTCAACCTGCTTTCTGAGTTGTTCGTTGGTCTCTTGAGCATGGAGAAGGTCATCAGTAACCTTCTTGGATTCCGTTTGAGCTTGGGCCAACTCAGCAGCCATCTTTCCTTTCTCCTTGTTTGCCTCGGCGAGATCAGCCATGGCGTCGTCCCTCGCTTTTTCTACTTGCCCAAGTAGCTTCTCGCGGTCGATCGACCTCTGCTCCAGTTTTTGCACCTTGGCGGCGTCAGCTTGAATGTGAGCCTCCAGGTC
Source organism: Phaseolus vulgaris (assembly GCF_000499845.2). Taxonomy (NCBI): domain Eukaryota; kingdom Viridiplantae; phylum Streptophyta; class Magnoliopsida; order Fabales; family Fabaceae; genus Phaseolus; species Phaseolus vulgaris. Next base: position 34,701,737 of record NC_023749.2, on the reverse strand, counting down.
GATCGCCTTGGCGCGAAGAGGCACGATTTTTCTTTCCAACTCGACCTTCTCTTGGGCAAGATCGTGAACTTTGCGGCGAAGGTCAGCAGCTTCCTTGCGTGCCAGCCTGAGCTCGGTATTCAGGGCATCCTCCACTCGGGAGTGTTCGATTTCTGCGAGCGTCAGGCTGAATAACATTTTCTCCACCTCGACCTTCATAGTGCTATTTTCAGTCTTGAGGTTGAAGAGATCGTCTTGAAGCCTCCTGGTGGAGCTCTCCACAGCCCTCGTTATGATCGCGGGGATATCCTCTGCTATGGTTTTCAACTTGGCAGTTAGAGGTTCCCACATCCTTGTGACTTCAAGGGAAAGGTTTGCGGCTTGGAGAGGCGCCAGGGGGGCTTGTTGAGGGTTCTCGCCGCCACCTTCCTTGGAAATATCTTCAGCGGTTGCTTCCTGGCGTGGCGACGCAATCGGGGATTCGGTAATCAGGATTGGAGAGGTATGAGCCACCTCATCCCCGATTGGAGCATTTTCTGCAGCTGAAGCATTTGAAGGGGGGGCTCCTCCAGCTGACATGTGTGGCGTAGAGGCGCTTGGGGGGTCCTCCAGGAAATTTGGCTCTTGGGCCTCAGCTGCAGGTGGCGCAATGGCCAGTGGAACTGCTTGGACTGGTGAGGGAGGAGCCTGCGGTGTTGGCGATGATGGAGGAGGAGCAGGCGTCGATGGTGGTGTTGAAGTTGGAAGAGGGGGTGGAGCAGGTGGAGAAGAAGGTGCCACCCTCTTCCTTTTCGTAACGAGGCCATCCTCTGTGACCTCGTCATCCTCTTCTTCCTCCTCATGGACGATTTGAGGGGCTTTTCGCTTAGGTCTCTTAAGGACCAGTTTCTTGCGCTGGGTGGGTTCCTTGGGCGGTGATCGCCCATGAACGATGGCCTTCTCGACCGCCGAGTTGGGCACCGTTTGGGAACCGGTCGCCAACCCGTGGTTTCGGGCGAGCGCCTTCAATTCGGCGAGCATGTTTCTGCCCAACATGTTGTCTGCATAAAACGAAAATGCATGGGTTAGCTCAGAGAAGAAAAAGATAAGTGTATAAGGTAATAAGCAGCAGAGCAGATGGTATGTGCAGGAAAGGTAAAACCAAAGTCTTATGCGTATCGCACAAGACGCCCAGAAGCAGTATCAGAAGCAGTATCAAAGCAACAGTTTGGATGTCCTAACCTATTTGGAATTCTAGCTGATCCTCAAAGAATTCGAAGGAGATCAAGGTGGTGGTCAGGAATGTTATGTTGGCGTCCGCCACCCTCTTCCAGAAAAGGCAGAGGTCTCTGTCCAATGCTCCCATGCTATCAGGACTTCTGGGCCTCCTGAAGCAGCTCTTGGACTCCTTTTTCCCCTTGTCCACCCAGTACAAGGGGAAGCCATCAAGAAGGAAGGAGTCCTTGTCGTTTGCATGTACTTGGATGAATTTTCCCTTCCAGTCTTTGTACGATTGCTGGAAGATGGTAAAAATGGATCTCCCAGCAATCGCATTCAAGCTGACCCACAGGCGGTCTCCTGGGTGCTTGGCCTCGAAAAGGAACAAAAACACGTCCACCGACGCGGGCAACCCTAGGTGGTCGCACGTTATTTGAAAGGCTCGAACAAACGCCCAGCTGTTGGGGTGAAGCTGGGCGGCAGCAATGTTGAGCTCGGTCAGAAGTTCCCTCTCGAATCGGGAGAGAGGGAACCTGAGCTTGACCTTCTTGAAGAAAGTTGTATAGACAAAGCAGAAGGGCCCGTCGGCGCTTACTCTGTCATCAGCACACACTGGCAGAGCGGCGGGGCAAGGCAGCACCATCATCTTCTCGTCGTGCTCCTTGTGAAACGATTGATAGGCCTCGTCCCCCTTAGTCAACCGCAAAACTGCTCCCGCAGTGTTCACCGACGAGGTCTCCTTCAGAAGGGTTGAGTTAGCCCAGGGGTATAGAGTTTTGAAGTCTGGCAGAGGGACGGGGGCTCCTCCAGCGTTAGATGGAGTCGCCTGAGCCAGGACAGGTTGGGAAGACGCAGGCCTCACAGCCTGCGAAGACGAAGCGCCACGAACTTGTGTTGGGTCGTGTGCTTGTGAAGGAAGGTTTCGTGCTGAAGGAGGTGGGTTCGGGGTAATCTTGGTGCGAGTCATGATAGCAACTGCAAAGGAAGAAGAAAGGAAAAATGATCAGGGGGTTACAGAGGCTGACTCGATCATAGAAGGAAGGTGAAAAAAACGAACGAATGTATGTTCGTTGCGACGATCGACAAAGCCCTAAGTTACGCAGAAGGAGAAATGGAAAAACAACCCACAGCGTATGCACCAGGCAGTTACAGGATGATGCAAATCGGTGAAAATGCAAGGAAACCCAGCAGATGAAGGAAAGTAGTTACCTTTCGATGATCAGGAAGACGGTGAAGGGAGATGGTGATCTAGAGCGTTGAATAACGTCGAGAGCTTTCGCAGAAGGAAGTGAGAGCGTTTGCAAGCACGAAGAAAGTGATGGAACAGTGGAGCGTAATGGGTTTAAGGGTTTTCGAAATGATTTTAGGAAGCGCTAACGGCAGATGAAGAGAGCCGTTGATGAAGCCACGTGTCGAACGATGAGTGAAGGGTTTGGTGGAGCGTCAGAGCAGCGGAAAGTACAATCGCTTGGAATTCTGCGTCAGTGCCACGTAGATCGGTGTTAACGAAGGCTCTTTCAGTCTTTTCGCTAGACAAGTCTTCGCTTAAGACTGGGGGGCTTGTGTACCGCCCTGGTGGTCGGGTATGATGACGTGGCATCCTGCTACAGTGTAGGCATGTTGACAAGGCGCCAGGTTGGCAGATAGGAAGGAAGTCGGGAGGCACGTGTAGTCGCCAGTTGTTAAGTTGGCGTGTTCCGATTTCCAGCTTACCAGAATCGGCGATCGCCAGGTCAAAGATCAAGTTGCCAGATGTAGATTCAGGCGACCTAGTCATTGGAGATCGCCAGAGCGAGCACATCGTCGAAGATGAAGGGGAAGCAGATTATGAAGGCGGCCGGCGAGATCACAGGGAAGGTGTATGAAGGCCCTAACTCGCCAGTTCCAGTAGAGATCGCACTCCTAAGTTAGCCATGCACTGGGCAGTACCATGCATGAGTAACTTAGCCAAAATGAGAGTAGAAGCAGCGCCAAGTCAGGGAGCCTCCAGATGATGGCACGTGTACAGTTGGATGCGAGCCACGTGTCCAAGTCTGCAACTGCCAGGAGAGAGAAAGCCACCAGGTATATAGAGCTCTTAACAAACTTTCTGAGGTACGCACGTTCAGTTCATACACTTTACGCTTGCGAGTGATAGAGCTGATTGTGAGAGAGGATTTGCACGGTTCTTGTTCTTAGTATTTGGTGATACCGTCACTGACTTGAGCGTCGGAGTGCGATCGGCCGCAGCGGCGCCGTATTGTTTCTTTGCAGGTTCTTGAAGTAGATCCCGGAAAGGAACGGAGGTGAGAAGCGGTGCGCACGTCGATCCTTTGACGAGGCATTCTCCAGTGTTCCGGTCAACAGGCAGGATCATCATAACAGAAAACTGTTTTGTGCTTTGACTGAGCATTAAATGATTTTATAACTTATTACGCTCTAGTTTTAAATGCTTTGACCAGTCTTTGAATGCATTAAATAGTTTGTTCAGTTAATGTAACAAACAAGAACTTAGTTTTAATAAAAGAAAAACATATTTGAGTTTTTCACTGATTTTGCTTTTGAAGAGTTAGAGATTGCTTTGAGATTGCTTGGATCAAAGAGAGTGTGATATAGGATTTTCATCTTGTATTGATTTCACATCTTTTTTTGTAACAAGTGTAATCCTTTGTACTTTGAAGAAACTCTGTGTGTTAAATTGAGAAGTGTTGTGTGTTCTTGCGGTTGTCAAGATCAACATTCTTAGTGGTGTTGTGCTGAGCCAAAGGAAGTGTGTGTCTTGAGGGGATCAAGGTCACTTCTTTGGTGGTGTTGTAAGTAATCTAAAGTTGATTGCTTAGTGGATTCCAAAGTGGTTTCTGGGAAGATTGGATGTAGCTCTTGGTTAAGAGTGAACCAGTATAAACCTGTGTGTTCAATCTCTCTATCCCTTGTACTCTTTAAATTCAGTTTTATATTTTGTGAACTGGTATAAACAACCGATTGTTTCTGCGAAACAACCGATTTTTTTTCTGGTGCTGTGCTTATTTGCTTTGTGTTTTTGGAAAACTGTATTCTTAATCAAGTTTTCTTGAAGTGATTTCATTATAGACTTAAAAGTTTGCAAAAACCCTCTTTAAACCATTCACCCCCCCTCTAGTTTAAATTCATACTTTCTAACAAGGGGAACGCGTGGTGGATGAGTGAGCCCTGCCTACACCACCCAGGGCCTTCCTGATGTCGTTCTCGCAGGCGATCATGGACACCGTGATACCAGCCACTTTTGTGGGTCCTAAAGCCACCTTTACAGGTATAGAGGACCCAAAGGGTCATCTCATGGCCTTCCACACCCAGATGATGTTGTCTGGGGGTCTGATGCAGTGGATTGCAAGCTGTTCATGAGCACGCTGACAGGCACGATGCTAGACTGGTTTGTCAACCTCCCTGACGGACATCTAACTTCGTTTGTGCACTTTTCTACGCTGTTCAGGGAGCAAAACATCTTCAATCGGGCTTCCCCACCAGTCTCTTACAAGGAGAATCCTTGAAGCACTTCCTCAACCGATTTGGGGCACAGGTGGTGAGGCTACACACCAAGGATGAGGATATGATGGTGCTCGCTTTCAGGAAGGGAATCTTCCCAGGACTCTTTAGTGAGTCACTCATCAGGTGTCGCCCCAAAACCTTTTGTGAGATCAGGCGTCAAGCGGTAGCCCATATCGCCACAGAAGGGGAAGTCACCGAGAAGCGCGGAAGAATTGCCCTCTCCGCCCACGAGGGCCAAGTCGACCTCAGCCCATGAGGATAAATGAGGCGACGATAGAGAAGAAGGCCTTAGGGAAGCAGCAACCCTACGAGGCCAGGAAGCCCCAAACCAGGGCGTGCGCGAGGGAGGATGCGCCCCCAGGCACAGCTTCCCGGTAGAATTGAAGGAGTTGATCGCTATTCCCAACATGGCGGAGAGACTGAAGATGCCCCCGAAGACTGACAAGAGATTGGGGCCCAACAAGAACGCTTGGTGTGAGTTCCACGAAGCGTATGGCCACCACATACGTAACTGCTTATCACTCCGACACTAGTTGGAAGAACTGGTGGAAAACAGCTTCCTGAAGCAGTACTTCCATGAGCCGCAAGGGGTTCAGACCTTGGCAGCACCGGGGGGTGATCAAGGGCACGAGATGGCCGTTCATGGTGAAATTCACACCATTTCAAAAGGCTTCTCGAGAGGAGGATGCACCGTCTCTCAGCGGAAGAAATACGCACGAGCGGTGATGACGGTAGACGTGCAAGAGGCTGACCAGGCTCTTGACATCGACCTCATCTTCACCAGGGTCGACCTCTAAGATGTCGTCCCCCATGACAATGACCCAGTGGTGATCTCGGTAGTAACAACAGGAAGGAAGGTGCATCGTCTCCTAGTACACCAGGGAAGCTCGGTAGACGTGATGTTTTGGTCGACCTTCAATAAATTGCAGTTGTCTCCTGACAAGTTGAGGCCTTACACCGACTGCTTGTATGGATTTGTTGGAGACCCGGTAAAAGTGCGTGGACACATAGAGCTGAGGACCACCTTCACGGATGGTGTACCTTCCCGCACAGAGAACATCAGGTACCTTGTTGTGCACACTCTCTCAGCTTACAACATATTGTTGGGCAGACCTGCCCTGAACAGGCTGAGAGCGGTAGCATCGATAAGCCACATGAAGATGAAGCCACCTTCCTTGGTAGGAACAGTGATCACAATTAGATCAGACCAGAAGGAGGCTAAGAGGTGCTACGAGAATAACCTCAAAACAAAGAAAGGAGTGTTCACTGTCACCACCCGGCCCCCAAGTGAAGAAGGGGTTGCCCGCGCAGAGGTCGCCCGGGAAAGGCATCCCCAACCAGCCGAGGACGTCCTGGAGAGGGAGATCGATGGCAGAATGTTTAAGCTTGGCAAGTCTCTAGGCCAAAAGGCTCAGGACCAGATTGCCGAAGTCATAGCACGACACCTGCATACCTTCGCGTGGTCCGCCTCGGACATGCCTGATATAGATTGAAGCTGAACCCTGAGAAGTGTGTGTTCGGGGTGGAAGCAGGAAAGTTCTTAGGCTTCCTACTCACCGAGCGTGGGATAGAGGCGAACCTTGAGAAGTGCGCCGCAATCCTTGCAATAAGGAGCCCGATCTCAGTCAAGGAGGTGCAGCAGTTGACAAGGCAGATGGCCACTCTGTCCAGATTTGTATCAGTTGGAGGGGATAAAGTTCATCCCTATTTCCAGTGCCTGAGGAGGAACAATAGGTTCATATGGACCAGAGAATGTGAAGAGGCGTTCCTCAAGTTGAAGGAGTACCTGACCAGTCCTCTGGTGTTATGCAAACCATAGTTGGGCACACCGCTTCGCCTATACTTTGCGGTCATTGATCGGGCAATCAGTTCGGTCCTTGTGCAGAAACAGAACCAAGTACATAAGCCAATATACTTTGTGAGCAAAGTATTCCAGGGGCCCGAGGTGAGGTACCAGGCCCTAGAGAAGGCAACTCAGACAGTGGTGTTCTCAGCAAGAAGGCTTCGCCACTACTTCCAGAGCTTTACCGTGGTAGTGATGACAGACCTCCCCATTCGCAAGGTCTTACAAAAGCCAAACGTTGCAGGAAGGATGGTGCGTTGGGCGGTAGAGCTATCAAAATTCGACGTACAGTACGAGCCTAGAGGCCCTATCAAAGGCCAGGTTTACGCTTACTTCGTGGTAGAGCTCTACTTGGCAGACACGCACCACGAAGAGTCTGACTTCCGATGAGTGCTCTCTGTAGATGGTTCCTCTAACCAACAAGGTAGCGGAGCTGGTGTCGTCCTGGAAGGGCCAAATGGACTATTGATTGAGCAGGCCCTACGGTATGCTTTCACGGCCCGTAACAACCAGGTGGAGTATGAACCTCTGATCGCTGGAATATTATTAGCCAAAGGAGATGGGTGCGCAGAGTTTGTTGGCGAAGAGTGACTCCCTTCTAGCTACGGGCCAAGTAACAGGAGACTACCAGGCCAAAGACCCTCAGATGGCCGCTTATCTAGAATATGTCAAAGTTTTGAAGAATTCATTTCCGGTGTTCGAGTTGGTACATGTCCCTAGAGAGCAGAATGCCCGACCTGACTTACTAGCAAAGCTCGCTAGTTCGGGGAAGGAGGGCAGACAGAGGGCAATCATCCAGGAAACCTTGAAGACACCCCGAACCTTCACCGCAAATAATTTGGTAGGGGTTCATCAGGTTAGCACGTCGGAAGGGGGGAAAAGGAGGCATCAGTCATTGTCTCAGGAGACATTGAAAACACCAAGGATAAGCACATACCCAATTCTTGGGGAAGAGTCATTGCAGGTCTGCCTGGTTGAAGGAGGAGAAACCTGAATGACGCCCTCCAAGCGTTACCTGGCTGATGGGATACTCCCACTGGAACCCACAGAGGCCATAAAAATTCGACCAAGTACACCCTCATTGACGGAGAGTTGTTCAGACACGGGTTCACCCACCCTATTTTGGTATGTGTAAATAGCTAGAAGTGCACGCGAATAATGGCAGAACTCCAAGAAGGATCATGCGGGAGTCATATTAGTGGCCGATCTCTCGCATCAAAGGCAATTTGTGCGGGATACTAATGGCCAACCATGAGGGAAGACTGCACGAGGTACGCATAGCAGTGCAAGCAATGTCAGTAACATGCTGAATGGCACAAGGCGCCACCAGAAGAGCTCATATCGATTTATAGCCCTTGGCCGTTCCACACCTGGGGAATCAATATTTTGGGGCTTTTCCCTTTGGTGGTGGGACGTTCAGTCTTAGAGGGCCCAACGGCGTGCTGATTGAGAAGGCCCTGCGCTTCGCCTTCAAGGCAAGTAACAATCAGGCAGAATATGAAGCCCTGATAGCAGGAATGCTCCTGGCCAAGGAGATGGGCGCGCAGAACCTCCTGGTGAAAAGCGATTCCCAGCTTATTACGGGGCAGGTGTCGGGTGAGTTCCAGGCGAAGGACCCACAAATGGCGGCGTACTTAAGATACGTCCAACTATTGAAGGGAGCATTTAACCCTCTTGAGCTGATACATGTCCCAAGGGAGCAGAATGCCAGAGCCGACCTGCTTGCCAAGCTGGCCAGCTCAGGCAAGGGGGGTAGGCAGAGGACAGTGATCCAGGAGACGCTCAAAGCTCTGCGTAAGTTCGTGGAAGATAACAGGGTGAATGTCCTCCAGATCTGTACATCAAGAGAAAGTCCCAGGAATCATCGCTCTCTAACCCAAGACACGCTGAAGACCCCCCGCATCAGCACATACGCGGACACGCCTGAAGAAGAAAGGCAAATGCAGGTGTGTGTCCTAACTGAGGGAGACACCTGGATGACGCCATACAAACGGTACCTGGCGGATGGGACTCTCCCAGTAGAGCCGGAAGAGGGCAAGAAGGTCAAAATAAATGCCGCAAGATATACCCAGGTGGATGGGGTGTTGTTCAGACACGGGTTCGCACACCCTATCCTAACGTGCGTAAGTGGCGACGAGTGTACCAGGATAATGGCGGAGCTCCACGAAGGCATTTGCGGGAGCCACATGGGGGGAAGGTCCTTAGCCTCCAAGGTGATACACGCAGGGTTCTTCTGGCCAACAGTAAAAGAGGACTGCGCGCGACACGCCCAGCGCTGCAGGCAATGCCAAAAGCACGCTGACTGGCACAAGGCGCCGCCAGAAGAACTGCGATCCATATATAGCCCGTGGCCTTTTCATACATGGGGAATCGACATCCTGGGCCCGTTCCCACTGGCAATAAGGCAGATGAAGTATTTGATCGTTGCCATCGAGTACTTCACCAAGTGGATAGAGGCAGAGCCTGTGGCAGAGATCACTGCGCACAAGGTACAGCACTTTGTGTGGAAGAACATTGTGTGCCGCTTTGGCGTACCTAGGCGCTTGATATCCGATAACGGGACCCAGTTTGCCAGTCAACAGTTGAGAAATTTGTGCGCTGAGGTAGGTATCAAGCAAGTGTTCGCATCAGTCGAACACCCCCAGACCAACGGGCAAGTGGAGTCAGCAAACAAAGTTTTGCTGAGGGGGTTAAAGAGAAGGTTAGAGAAGGCCAAAGGGGCGTGGGCGGAGGAAGTTCCAAGGATCGTATGGGCATACCACACCACGCCCCAATCTTCTACCATGGAGACGCCTTTCAGTCTGGTGTACGGGTCGGACGCGATGATCCCGATAGAAATACATGAAAGCTCACCACGTTTTCAAAACTTTGAGGCGGAGGAATCCAACGAAGAAAGGCGGGTAAACCTGGATCTACTAGACGAAGCCAGGGAAGAAGCCAGAATAAAAGCTGAAGCAGTGAAGAGAAGGGTAGAGCGGCAATATAGCTCTAAGGTAAAGCCACGACAGTTCCAGATCGGCGACCTAGTGATGAGGAAAGCCCACCCATACGAGTTGGAGAATAAGTTGTCTCCCAAGTAGACCGGACCCTTCAGAGTTACTGAGGCTAAGGGCAACGGTTCGTACAGCCTAGAGAGCTTGGATGGAGGTCCTATCCCGCGCAGTTGGAATGCAGCTAATCTGAAGTTTTATTTTAGTTGACTTATGTAAAGCAGCTATGTAATAGTCTTGTTAAAGGGGACGCTCTTTTTCCCCTTCCGGGGTTTTTTAAAGAGGTCACCCAAATAAAAGAAAAAACAAGTTTGAGAAAAAACCGTGCCTTGGTTTTTAGCCTTTATCTTTCTCCATTTGAAGTAATGTGAGGCGTCGCCAAGAAAGAAGGCGTCATCTAGGTGAAGGCGTCGCCCAGGTGAAGGCGTCACCAAGAGCGAAGGCGTCGCCTAGGTGAAGGCGTCACCAAGAGAGAAGGCGTCGCCAAGAAGAAAGGCATCGTCAAGTGAGAAGGAGTCGCCTGAGTGCAGGCACCGTTGAGGAACATGACCAAGGAAAGCGCACAATATGCGAAACGTATGCAAAGTAAAGCGGCGTTGCAAAAAATCAAGTATGGTATAGAAAAGTTGATGTTACAAGCAATGTTCGATACAATGGGAGTAGCGCGAATGGGGCGAATATTACGAATCATGCAAAAACACGAACGAGCCACTTCTCAGTGGCCATCGGAGTCAGCACTTGAGGAAGACGAAGCCCCGATCCCAGCCCGCAGAGCTCGGGTAAGTCGTGTCCTCCTCTCTTGGTTTATTTTCGAACCTGCACCAAGGGAGATGAATGTGTCAGAGGCACCATGAAGCAAAACAGGCACAGATAGAAAGCAATAAAGGCGGAAGTCGCTAAGGCAGGGACTCATACCTATATACTTTTCGAGAGTTCCAGCGTTGAACTCCAAGCTGATCAAGGTGGCGGAGTCAAAACTTCCCGCCTCAGCAAGAATCTGGCAAGCCACTTGGTCACTCGGAGCCAGCTTCTTGAAGGGTTTGGTTTTGAGGGCCCTCGCCTCTCTCACCCAGTACAGTGGAAAACCATCCAGAGCGGTGGGAACGAGGTCAGTGCAGCAGATCTTGAAGAACCGGCCTTTCCACCCGATGAATGAGTTTTGGAAGGGGTGAGGAGAACTCTCCCAGGAACGTTACTGAGAGTTACCCAGAGGTTGTGCCTTTGCCTCTTCACCTCAAAGAAGTGAAGAAAGAGGTCAACCGAGGGAGCGCAACCCAGAAACCCGAAGAGGATGTCAAAGGCTTTGACAAAGGCCCAGCTGTTGGGGTATAACTGGGCCGGAGCGGCATTGATCTCCGTCAGCAGTTCCTTCTCGAACCGGGTGAAGGGCAGGCGCACGCCGATGATCTTGAAAGCCACCTGGTAGAAGGAAAAGAAGGGGACCCCATCGTTGGCCCGTTCATCCCCGCATACTGGCTCCCCTAGAGTGCAAGGGAGCACAACAATGTCGTCGTCGTGCCTCCTCGCGAAGGCACGGTGATCATAGGAGCATGAATCCCCTTTGTGTTCCCTTATGACCCTGGTGGAGAGTAAGCAGGAGCATTCGTCGAGGAGCTCCCTCGAAGCCCACAGATACAGGTCCTTGGGGTCGACCCTGGGGGGAGTAGCACAAAACGACATTCTTGAATAGACTCGGGGAGTTTCGAAGTTTTGGCAGAAGTAAAACGCCGGCGGGAACAGACACTGGAAGAACTCTTCGTGAGAGGAGAAAGGGTGCAGTTAGGTTACGAAAGGCGCAGAAATGATGAGTGCAGTTTCAAAGTCTTGAAGAATTAAATATAGCGGTTAGAGCGCCAAACGACACACATGGAGGTATAGCGGTTAGAGCGCTAAACGACGCGAATGGATGCACCGCACGATCGAGCCACGTGGCAGAAGATGGAAGGATGGCCCTGGCATCCCTGGTTAAACTCAGAACACGTCGTATCGACAGAATGACCAGTGGTACGATGCGCCGTCGAAAGTGGGTCTGGGGCACAGTAGGAGTCAGGATCAAGTCGAATGACTGGATGTCCCATCAGCCATACAAGAAACGCCACGTGGATCAAGTCGAATGACTGGATGTCTCATCAGCCATACAAGAAACGCCGCGTGGATCAAGTCGAATGACTGAACGTCCCATCAGCCATACAAGAAACGCCGCGTGGATAGCACGGGCAAAACCTTGAGCTCTTCGCTGTCCTCAGGCCTCGACCAAAGCCAAGGTCAAAGTCGATGTCAAGGTAAAGATGACGCCCAAGGCGACGCCAGCATGAGACGCCCGAGACGCCGCCTGAAAGGACGCGAAGGGCGACGCCAGCGTGAGACGTCGCGGGGGTCGCCAACCAAAATATCAGCAGGGTCGCCTCCCCGATACCCACAGGTAGGAAACACTGTGGAGGGAGACAAAATCGAAGGGGGCAAAGTTAGTTACTGGCGTCGCCTCCCCGATACCCACAGGTAGGAAAGACTGTGGAGGGAGACGAGACCGCCAAACGCCAGCGAATCACTGGCAGGGTGTTCCCCGATACCTGTGGGAAGGAAAGACCATGGAGGGAACGACCCCCCCCCCCCCCAGAGTGCTCGGCGTTTTAGACACCCGGGGACGATACGGCGCTGTTGTAGCAGGCCTCTCCTTAGGCGTGGGCGCCGGACGTTAAGGATCATGGAAAGGACCGTTTCGGTGTTAGAAACACCCCGTGGACGATACGGCTCCACTAGGTGAGCCTCCCCATGGGCGTGGGCATTGGCGCGTGACCTTTCCCGGGCATACAAGGCCGCCCAACGAAGTGAAAGAAACGGGTATAATACAACCGAAGCACGCGAAGGCAAAGAATGAGAATAAGATCACACGGGCAGAATTCTGTGTCACGAGGACACGAAAGTAATCATACAAAATCCCAGAGTTGTAGCAAGAGTGCAGACGATTCAAAGAGTTACAAGTTTATCAAAGAAGGTTAAAACAAGTATAAAAGAATGGGCTGGTGATCGAGGGTGGCGGCTCAATCGTCTATCTCCAGAGCCACGACCTTTCCATCAACAACGTGGTGAGTGGAATCGCAGCTGGAAATGTCGATCCCCGGGTTCATGCAGACTGCTTGGGCAAGAGCTTCCTGGAATCCCTCCTCGAAAGTGCCCGCCATGTCCTGGATGAGGGCCTTTTTGTCCTTCTCTAGCTCCTCAATGGCAGCGTCCCCAGAAGCTATCTGCTTCTCCAAAGCCTCCTTTTCCACACGAAGTCGACTGACCTCGACTTGTAGTTTGTCGTAGTCAACCTGGAGAAGGCCCATAGCCTTGGCCGGGGTAGCCATTTCCCCCTCCATCCGCTCCATCTCGTCAGCCTGCTCACAGCAACGGTCCTTCAAGTCCTTTTGAACTTCTGCGTCAGCTTCGACCAAGTCTTGAAGGCCCGTTAACTGAACTTGGAGGGCGACTTCCCGAGTATAAAAGTCAGCCTGGAACCCCATTGGCTCTGCCAGTTGCTTCTCAGCCTTTTCCTGGGCCTCTTGAGCCTGCTTCAGAGTGCTTTGGTAGGCCTTGTTTTTGCATTCCAGGGTTTTCTTTTCCTCCTCCAGGGCAGTTACCCTTGTTTCCAAGGCCTGGAGGGTTTGAGCTTGCAGGACCGCATTTCTGGCCTGGGCGCGCCATTCAAGGGCCACCGCCAAGAAGGCCCCCAAGTAGAAAGGCATGCCCTCCTTCCTGTCGGTGCCCTCTGGCATAGTTCCGCCACTGAAGCCCCTCATCAGATGCATGATTGGAGGAGGGATGGCGAGGAGATCGGGGGCGGCAGCGACGGGAGCAGGGGAAGCAGAGACTTCTGCCGGTGGCGGAGGCGGGGCAGATTCGGCGCCTTCGCCCCCTTCCTCTTGGACTGTTGTGGGGGAAGTGAGGTCGCACTTGGAGGGTTGTCCATGAAGGAGTTCCCTCCCTGGGGCGACGCCTCTGGCAGAAGGGGAACCCACGCAGATTTCCTCCTCTTGAAGGGTGCCACACCTTCCGAGTCCTCATCATCCGATAAAATCTCCAAGACTCGTTTCCCTTTGTCAAGGGGGGTTGGAGCCGGCGACGAGGCCACGGCTAGAGGAACAGCGGCGATGGGCAGAGGAGAGCCGGGAGTCTGAAAAGCCTCGGGGCCATGTGGAGATGACGAAGATGAGCCTAGGGGGGCCTCGGTGGTGATCGGTGGTGGCGGTGGCAGAGTTGGTGGGGGAATCGGATCAGCAACAGGGACGGAGGAGGCGCCCGCCTTGGAAGCACGAGCCTCCTTCATCGCTTTCGCCAGCATCATCCTTTTGGAGGCATCCATCACCGATCCTACGTCCAGATAGACCAAGTAGCAGAAATCAAGACCAAAGCAATTATACAAAATTACAAAGCGCATAGATGCGTAAGATGCAAGTAACATGGCACAATAGAAAACAAGTAGAAGAGGTTGTGGGAACAAACATCCGGTAGCAAGGTGTTCACAACAAAAAGGATGAGGGGAGGGTCTCCATACCAAAATATGTGGTCAGGGGGTGAGCGTTGTATTCGCTCGCGATGAACTTCAATGTATCAAAGACGATCCCCAGGCCAGCCAAGGCCTTGCACACCTCCCTGTCAGCAGGGGATAGCTCATCTAGGGTTTTGGCCCTGAGCAGTTTAGGGTGCTCCGTCCAGTATAAGGGAAAGTCGTCTAAGGCCGTGGGGTCGTGCTTGGCGCTGCACACCCTAAAGAATTTTCCTTTTCAGTTCTTATAAGAGTTCTAGAAGAGGGAGAGGATGATCCTGCCCGCGATGCCGGAAAAGCTTACCCAGAAGAGTTGAGGCGCTGTATTCATGCTTGATCAGTTGAGCAGTGTTAAACACCGCTCCCAAGCTTGAAAGAAGCTGACACAGTTTGCGATCAGAGGGAGCCAGCTCCTCAAGACCCCTGGGTTTCTTAAACTTTAGCTTCCCCACCCAATGGAGTGGGAACCCGTCTAACAGGGTGGGGTCGTGAGCACTGCAGCACACCTTAAAGAACTTCCCTTTGAATCCCTTGTAAGATTGCTGGAAGAGAGTTAGGAGAACTCTCCCCGCCACCCCGTTGAAGCTTATCCAAAGCTTATTCCCTGGGCTCTTTGCCTCAAAGAAGTGGAGGAAGACGTCCACTGAGGGGGTGTGCCCTAGATGGTTACACAGAATCGCGAACGCCCTCACAAAGGCCCAGCTGTTGTGGTGCAGCTGGGCAGGGGCCACATTGATTTCCCTCCCAAACACATGGCCCATAGGGTCAGCCTCTTCCTCTCGATGCTTCCTCACATCCTCACTGGAAGTAAGCTTGGAGGTCTCAGCGAGGAGGTCAGTAGAAGCCCAAGAGTAGAGGGCTTTGTAATCAACCTTGGGAGGAGGGTTGGAGGTGGTTTTGGTTCTTGCCATCTTGAAGAAAGCTAAAAAGGGAGAGGAGAAAGGAAGAAAAACGAGGGCTCAGAAGAAGCGACGGCATGGCTCAATGAACCAGAGAAATAGAAACGCAACAGTCAAAGAACGCAAACAGTGTAAAGTGTAGGAAAACCTAAAGTGCAAAAATCTTAAACAGACCCAGAGCAGTTATAGCATGTTATGAGCAGCGGAATCATGAAACAAGAGCAAGTCATGAAATAAAAATCATACCTTTAAGCAATTAAGGTTTGAAGGTCGATATGGATGAAGGAGAAGCGAAAGCGTTTGAGAGAAAGAGAATGATCGAAGAAAGTTTCAGCGAAGTAATGGAACAATGAAGAAGCGCAGGGTTTTGAAAGAATTTAACGTAAACAAGGGACTGCAAGCGACAAAAAGTCCTAGTCGTTGATCTTGCCACGTGTGTGCAGATTAAAACGAGTACGGAGAGACGTCACTTCGGTGCACTGTTCACGTGCTTTCACCAAGTGCCACGTAGGTCACCAAGGGCGATGACTTAGTCTCTTCGCTGAACGAGTTAACAGATCGAGAATGGGGGGCTTCTGTACCGACCAGTCCTTGGACTTCGACGACCGCTAGTAATGGTGGGTGACGTAAGCTGGGTCCCACAAACGGCATGAGTCAGTGTCCCACAAGCGCCATGAGCTAGGGTGTCGATTAGTTGTCGGATGTCGATCACCAGAATGTGCCGACGTGTCCTCGACAATAGAGTAAGGCCGATGTGACATCGGGCATCAGTGGTTCAAACTAAATTGGGCCACGAAGAGTGGGTCCCAGAAAACACACCAGTTATTAGTAAAACGCCCAGAGGTAGGGGAAAGCCTAAGTCACAGGGTGCCCATGCGTGTGGTGTGGATAGCACAACAGGGCGCAACACAAGTAAAGAGTCTTAGAAGCCACGAATGCCCGTTAGGGTTAGGGTTACCAAGGGAAGTTGCATGCATGTCATGTGAATAGTTAAGGCACCCCCAGAACGAATGGCCCCAGAGATTTGGTGCACAAGTTGGTACCCAGGTGGCCATTCTGTTAAAGTTTGCACTCCAGCAAGGGGAGCCTTACGCGCTAGATTACACTAAGATTGGGTAACAGCGGCGCAAGGGCATTCCTCCAAAAACCCTAAATGTGGGTAACAAAAACAGAAGAAACCCTAGGCTATAATAAGGGTAGTTAGAAAACCCACATGGTACGCAATTTTTGTGATTAGAACTATTACACACACATACTGTTTCTTAGCCCCAGTATTGACTTGAGCGTCGGAGTGCAAACGGCCTCTAGGGCCCTTTGTCTTTGCAGGTACAGAGTATTTCGATCCAGGAAAGCGCAAACCTAGGAGGAGACAAGAAGGCGTGAGATCGTCGTTAGAGTCAACTGGCAAGCGAGTCAACCGGCAAGAACACAAGTAAACACCGAAGAATAATGGTTTACTTCACCGAGCACCCAGGAGTACTCGGGATCCGCAATAGGGGGAAGCCTAAAGAAGAAGAAGAAGAAGAAGAAGAAGAAGAAAATCGAAGAAGAAATAGTAATCTTGAAAAACATGGAAGAAGTGAAACTTTATATACGGAAAGGTTATAAGGTTTAAAATTTTAAAACCTTAAAGTGAAATGTCATAGTTTCCCACTGCCAGACCTACATAGAAAAAGGTATAACTTGAGCGTCGAAGAGTCTTCTATAGGTTGACTTCCACTCAACATTTGGTGATAAAGATCAGCAATCCTCTAAGGAGAAACTTGGTCTACACCAACAAATTGGATTCCACAACTTGGAAGGCCCAACACCAAATTTGGTAAGAACAAAGATCATTAATGCTTTGCTTGGTTTAGAAAAAAAAAAGTACAAACAAAAATGAAAGAAAAGTGAGTTTAAGTCTAACTCACTATGACAAAATCGGTTTGATAGGTAAGGATTGTCTCCACTTATATCACTACAAGAAAATCATTAAAAAGAATTCAATTTTAGAGAAAAAAAATAATTAGTTGCTATATTTACTAAATTAGATATTATTTTATAGCCTAAAAACATTATTTATATCTAAAAGTAGTTTTCATTGTTAATATAATTTATAAACTAGTTTCTAAATTGGTATCTAATTAGCTACCAAGGTTTTATCTACCAATTAATTTAGAATCTAAAGATGGTAGCTAAAACAAATTAGGTAATAGAAACTACTTTAAATACCAATAATATTTTTAGTCTCTAAAATAGTATCTAATTTAGTCAATATAGTAACTAATTATTTTTGTCTTTGAAATAGGTTTTTATTCAATGATTTTGTACCATTGTATATTCTGAATTAGTTTTATCTTTAGTCAATGTGAAATCTCTAAGGCACACCTCTTATGTCGAAACATGTACATCTCGTACAAGATACTATATATTGATGGTGGTTTGATAGTGGTCAGCTAACGAGTGACATGATAAGTCCATCAAAATGAGCAAAAAGGTTGTTATGTTGAACTAATTGAATTCCCACCCGAGTGTGGCATGTATTCCAAGCTAAAGGTGCTACTTTATATTGTAAAATAGGTGTTGTAAAGATTTTGGGCATATTTGGCACAATGGGAACAATGCATTGGTAATATTAATCCCTCCTTAACCAGGTTTAGTCTAGTGGGTAATTTGTCAAGAATCGCCCTCCATGCAAGCACTTGAGCCGATGGGGATTCCTTCACCATCCAAAATGCCTTAAAGAAGTTATTGTTCCCGATAGAGTTATTGTCGTGTATGGCATCACAAGCTAACTTCACAAAAAAAATCTCATCATCTTCATATTTATCCATCTCCATGAGTTAAACTTATCCGTATGTATATGGATGTACCGACCCGTCCCCGGGCGTTGACCAAAGTCAAAGTCAAGGTCAAATTCAAACACATGATGGGACCCACCAAGGGCCCCAAGGGAGAAAGTCAATAGGTGCTGATCCTGCCGGTTGACTTAGCGCAAGAGCGTTGCCTCGTCACGATCTTCCTCACCAGCTTGGCACCACGTGCCCTCCAAGTCCACTCCACAGATAGCCTCTTTGAGAACCTGAAAAACACACAGTGGCGCCTCTACGACCGGTGGCGCTCCGACGCTCAAGTCAGTGACCAGAACACCCAAAAACTAAGAGAGAATATGCTCTGTAGGACCGTACTGTAGGCACACAACCCTAGCAGTATCAGCCGTAATGAAAAACGTACCTCTGCAAATTCTGTTAAGGTTACCTTTATAGTTAGGTTTCTTCTCTCTCCAGGCCGTTATGCTTTTGGACGCGTGGCTCGCATCCAGCCCTGCACGTGTCGCCATCTGGGCTGGGATAGCAGGTAGCGCCCAACCCTACACGTGTCGTCATCTGAGCTAAGGCAACTTGAGCGTCATTTCTCCATTGCTCCCAACCCTACACGTGTCATCATCTAGGTTGGAGTAACTGGTGACATCCAACCCTACACGTGTCGTCATCTGGATTGGGGCAACTTGAACGTCATTCTTGTGTAGTAACCAGCTGCACAGCTAAGTCCTCGACTTAAGGAGCAACCTAGCACATAATGCATTGTGAAACACCACCCGACAAGGCGAGTATCGGATGCAACAAAGTGCATCATCTCTGTGATATCGCTCGTCGCGAATGGCACCCTCCTTATTGCTACGCCATGCATGTTCTAGCTGGGGAAACCTTGCCACCAACGAATGTCCACTCTGGGAATCCTGTCGCTGAGCACGCCCCACCCAAGCACGTGCAGGACACGTCATCACACCTGATGACGTGATCGGTACAGGTGCTGAAACCCAAGGTATATAAGCTTCTCTGAAAGCTTAGTAAGGTACGTTTTCGCTCATTAACACACTTTCTGATCATTTGCTTGCATACTCATTGTGCGCTCAAGTGATTGGAAAGAGAGAGATAGAAGTTAGTTACGATTCTAATCAGTGTTTCACTCAACCAAGGGGGTTTTCTACGCCGTTCTCACAGTCGATCTTGGAGGCGGTGATCCATAACACGTTTGTGGGTCCTAAGGTGACTTTCACTGGAATGGAGGATCCCGAAGCACATCTCACTGTGTTCCACACGCAAATGATGCTGGTAGGCGGATCCGATGCCGTAAGATG
This sequence comes from Phaseolus vulgaris, assembly GCF_000499845.2. Taxonomy (NCBI): domain Eukaryota; kingdom Viridiplantae; phylum Streptophyta; class Magnoliopsida; order Fabales; family Fabaceae; genus Phaseolus; species Phaseolus vulgaris. The sequence goes on along the minus strand of NC_023749.2, from coordinate 34,682,677 downwards.
CAAGCTCTTCATGAGCACTCTGACTGGGATGGCTATGGACTGGTTCATCAGCCTTCCAGATGGCCATATCACCTCCTTCGCCTACCTTTCACAACTGTTCAGGGAGCAGTACCTAGCCAACAGGGCTCCACCGCCAGTTTTGTACGACTTGTTCGACGTCAAGCAGTACCAGAGCGAAACCTTGAAGGAATACATCAATCGCTTTGGGGCCCAGGTGGTGAAGGTTGGCACCACAGAGGAGCCCATGATCGTCTGCGCGTTCAGAAAGGGGGTGTGTCCAGGGCCTTTCTGTGAGTCAATCATCCGCAACCGCCCCCGAACTTTTGCTGAGATAAGGCGTCGTGCTGTGGAACACATCGCCACTGAGGGCGAAGTTTGCGAGAAGCGCACAAGTGTTGCACCCGCGCGCCCAAGAGCATCTTCGAGAGCACAACCCGCTAGGGTCAACGAGGCCACGACGGGGAGGAAGAATCAGGATAGGAGGCGCCCGTACGAGGCGAGGAGGCCCCGGGCTAGGGGGCGAGCGGAGGGAAACAGGCCGGCGAGGGAAGGAAATAGGCCACTAAGGAACAACTTCGTAGTAGAGTTGAAGGATCTCATCGCTGTGCCTAATATTGAAGATAGGCTGAGACCACCAGTGAAGACTGATAAGGTGTTGGGACCTCACAAAGACTCGTGGTGCGAGTTCCATGAGGCATTCGGGCACCACATCAACAACTACTTGGCGTTGGGTCATCAGTTGGATGAGCTGGTGAAGAATGGTTTTTTGAAGGATTATTTGGCTGGGTCTTCTACGGCCGAAGCTCTGGCGGTACCAGAGGAGGAACAGGCACACGAGATGCTGATCCATGGGGAAGTCCACACCATCTCTTGTGGCTTCTCAGGTTGAGGTCCCACTACCTCTCAGCGTAGGAGGTATGTGAGGTCAGTAAATTCAGTTGCTGAGGAAGGCTTGGATGACCTGTGGGAGTCAGACCTTGTGTTCACAAAGGCTGACCTGCGAGATGTCGTCCCTCATGACAATGACCCTATGGTCATTTCGGTCGTCACCGCTGCAAGAAAGGTACACCAAGTCCTCGTCGACCAGGGGAGTTCTGCAGATGTCATATTCTGGTCGACCTTCAACAAGCTACAGTTGTCCCCTGACTTGTTGAGGCCCTACACTGGATGCTTGTATGGGTTTGCAAGGGACAAGTGGAGGTACGTGGCTATTTAGAGCTAAGGACGACATTTACGGATGGAACGGCGTCCCGTACAGAAAGCATTCGGTACTTGGTAGTGAATGCCAATTCAGCTTACAACATTCTGTTGGGTAGGTCTGCGCTGAATAGGCTAAGAGCAGTGGCCTCCACGCGCCACATGAAGATGAAGCTGCCAGACCTTTGTGGTAGGGTGATCGTGATCAAGTCAGATCAGGAGGAGGCCCGAAAATGCTATGAGAATAACTTAAAAACAAAGAGGGGCGTGGTCATGGTGATGGAAAGCCCGCCCGTTTCAGATACACCAATGGAGGTAGAGCCCTTGGAAGAGGCGACGCCTGCAAAGTCGACGCCTGTCGAGGCCCCACCCGTGGAGGCGACGCCTAGGGAAGACGCGCGCTTAGAAGAAACACGTGGGGAGGCATCGCCCATGGAAGAAGCATACGAGGGAGCATCGCCTATGGAAGAAGTATCAGAGGAGGCCTCGCCTGAAACACCCGATGGGGCGACGCCTATAAGAGAAGGCCGCAGAAGCGAGTCTCGGGCGGAGAGCATGCGAGACAGGCGACCCTAACCAATAGACAACGTGGTTGAGAAGCATATTGGTGGCAAGGTATTTAAGTTGGGACGTTTGCTGAGCCAGGAGGAGCAGGATGAAGTGGCTGCGGTGATCTCGCGCCACCTAGATGCTTTCGCATGGTCCGCCTCGGACATGCCTGGCATCGACCCAGACATCCTATGCCACCATCTCACCATGGATCCAAAGGTCCGCCTATACGACAGAGGAGGAGGAAGTTCAACGAGGAAAGGCGCCTCGTTGTGTAGGAGGAAACAAAGAAATTGTTAAGTTTTGGGCACATCAGGGAGATCCAATACCCTGAGTGGCTGGCCAATGTCGTCTTAGTGAAGAAGGCGAACGAAAAGTGGAGAATGTGTGCCGACTTCACGGATTTGAATAAGGCGTGCCCTAAAGATTCGTACCCCTTAGCTAGCATCGACGCGTTGGTGGACAGCGCTTCAGGGTGCAAGATGTTGAGCTTCTTAAAGGCATCCTCAGGGTACAATAAGATAAAGATGCATCCAGGGGATGAGAGCAAAACGGCGTTCATGACGGAGACGTGTAGTTACTGCTATAAGGTGATGTCGTTTGGGCTGAAGAACGCGGGCGCCACCTACCAGAGACTAATGGATAAGGTCCTTGCACCCATGTTGGGAAGGAACGTGCAGGCCTACGTAGATGACATGGTGGTGACCGCGCAGGAGAGGGGGCGGCACACAACGGATCTGGAAGAACTGTTTGCCACCATATCCAAGTACCGCCTCAAGCTGAACCCCGAGAAGTGTGTCTTCAGAGTTGAGGCGGGTAAGTTCTTTGGCTTTATGCTTACGGAGAGGGGGATAGAGGCGAACCCTGATAAGTGTGCAGCTATCATTGCCATGAGGAGTCCAACCTCAGTGAAAGAAGTGCAGCAACTTACCGGGGAAATGGCGGCTTTGTCAAGGTTCGTGTCTGCTAGAGGTGAGAAGGGCCACCCCTACTTCCAGTGCCTCGAGAGGAATAGCCGCTTTGCGTGGACAGATGAGTGCGAAGCAGCATTCCTCAAGTTGAAGGAGTACTTGGCGACGCCTCCGGTGCTGTGCAAGCCATGGGCTGGCGTTCCCCTTCGTTTGTACTTCGTTGTGACTAAGTGGACTATCAGCTCTGTGCTGGTCCAAGAGCAGGATCAAGTACAGAGGCCCGTCTACTTCGAAAGCAAGGCTTTACAGGGCCCAAAGAAGAGATATCAGTCGTTGGAGAAGGCGGCACTGGCAGTGGTATTCTCAGCCAGGAGGCTCCGTCACTATTTTCACAACTTCACAGTGGTGGTGATGACGGATCTCCCCATTCAGAAGGTACTGCAAAAGCCAGATGTCGCTGGGAGGATCGTTCGCTGGGTAGTGGAGCTGTCAGAGTTTGATATCCAGTATGAGCCCAGGGGATCCATCAAAGGGCAAGTCTACGAAGACTGCGTTGCAGAGCTCTCGCCAGGAGGTGCCCCCCAGGAGGTGGAGTTAGGATCACAGTGAATGCTTTCAGTGGATGGGTCCTCCAATCAGCAGGGAGGTGGTGCGGGGATAGTCTTGGAAGGGCCTAATGGGGTGTTGATCGAGCAAGCCTTACGTTTCGCCTTCAAGGCAAGTAATGATGTGATTCCAATAGCCACATAGAACAAGATTCTTGACACTTTGAGGAATCACCTTGAGCTGGAAAATATAGAGGCACTTTCTTAGAAGTTGGATCATGGTTCTAAGTCAAGAACTCACCAATAACAAGTACCAATTCCCAAACTCATTTGGTTGAACCAAATATTGTCAAATTGAATCAACAAAGGAAACATAAAATGAATTGACCGAACAGAATTATGCAAGAACACATATGAACCGAACATAAAAGGAATTGAAAACAAAAACAGAACAAAGGTGCTGGAAAATTGGAATAGCCGAACCAAAACAAATCAAAAACACAAGGCAACATGAACAATTGAAAAAGAAGAAGGAAGGAGAAGAGAATGCTCATGAAGATGGAAGAATGGTTGGATGATCACGCCACTAGAAGTATGGATGCTCCTAGATGAGTGTGCAAGCCGCCACTTGAGGAAACCATGGTCCTTCAAGATAAGACTAGAGTAGAAGCTCAAAAGCTTTCCAAATGCTCACTCCAATTTTGAGTATAGTTTCTTTAGATGAATTCAAATCTGAAATTTACAAGGAAGGCACCTCTATTTATAGCCTAAGGTGCTGAAAATTGAAAGCTAAAACAAAACAAAATTCCCTCCAAAACAAGCTAGAACCGGCGCTAAAATGCAAGGCAAGGAAGGTGTGATCCTTTCCTTTACTTTGGCACCCCCTATTCTACTCCTACACCTATCTACTAATACACCCCCCTAAAGCTCCTAACTAAAACCTAAAAGATGCTATAACAAAAGAGGTTTCTAAGGTTTCCCTCTAAGCACCTTCAACTAAAGTCACTACAAAAAGAGAAAATAAATGTCCTCTAGCTCCCAAGGCTTTGAACATGCTTCTTGTAATCCTTTGAGGTGGACTTTGACCTCCATGGGCGTCCTTCATTTGTGCCTCCACCTCTTCTTGAGCTTGATGAGTGGCCTCCATGTTCTCTTGGGCTTGATCTCCATCAAGTAATAACCAAGCTGAGTACGAAGCTCTGATCGCTGGAATGCTCTTGGCCAAAGAAATGGGTGCGCAGAGCCTCTTGGCAAAGAGAGATTCGCAATTGGTCACAGGGCAAGTGACCGGGGAGTATCAGGGAAAAGACCCGCAAATGGCGGCGTATCTGAGGTATGTCCAAGTGTTGAAGGGAGCTTTCACTACGTTTGAGCTGGTGCATGTCCCAAGAGAACAAAATGCTAGAGCTGACCTACTTGCCAAGCTGGCCAGCTCAGGCAAGGGGGGAAGGCAGAGGACAGTCATCCAAGAAACGCTCAAAACGCCGCGAAAGTTTGTGGCAGACAATAGAGTGGATGTCCTTCACATCAGCATGTCGAGAGGAAAGCCAAGAAGTCATCGGTCGTTAATTCAAGATACGGCAAGGACACCCCGTGTCAGCGCTTATGCGGCCTCGCCCGAAGAAGAGAAGTGTGTGCAAGTGTGTGTCGTGGAAGAAGGGGATACGTGGATGACGCCTTGCAGGCGATACATAGCAGATGGGATTCTCCCAGCGGAACCTGGGGAGGGCAAGAAGATAAAAAAGAACTCTGTAAGATACACTCTCGTAGATGGAGTGCTATTCAGGCATGGGTTCACGCACCCAATCCTGACATGTGTGAGTGGCGATGAGTGTACGAGGATCATGTCGGAGCTCCACGAGGGGATTTGTGGAAGCCATGTGGGAGGAAGATCATTAACTTCCAAGGTGATTCGCGCAGGGTTTTATTGGTCGTCGGTGAGGGAAGATTGTGTGAAATATGCCAAGTGATGCAAACAGTGTCAGATGCACGCTGACTCGCACAAGGCACCTCCAGAAGAGCTGAGGTCGATTTATAGCCCGTGGCCCTTTCACACATGGGGAATCAACATTTTGGGGCCTTTTCCCTTGGCGATAAGGCAGATGAAGTACTTGATAGTGGCCATCGAGTAATTCACGAAGTGGATAGAGGCAGAACCAGTGGCGCAGATCACTGCATATAAAGTACAACACTTCGTATGGAAAAGCATTGTATGCCGCTTCGGCGTGCCGAGGCGTCTCATCTCAGATAATGGCACTCAGTTTGCCAGCCTACAAATGAGCAAGTTGTGCGCGGAAGTAGGCATCAAGCAGGTATTTGCGTCTGTCGAACACCCCCAGACGAACGGACAGGTGGAGTCCGCAAATAGAATCTTGTTGAGGGGGTTGAAGCGAAGGCTTGAGAAAGCTAAAGGGGCGTGGGCGGAAGAAGTACCAAGGATTGTGTGGGCTTACCACACCACACCTCAATCCTCTACCATGGAGACGCCGTTCAGCCTAGTATATGGGTCAGACGCCATGATCCCAGTAGAGATTCACGAGAGCTCGCCCCGTTTTCAGAGCTTCGTGGCAGAAGAGTCCAATGAGGAAAGAAGGGTAGATCTAGACCTGTTGGACGAGGCCAGAGAAGAGGCGAGGATAAAGGCTTAAGCTGTGAAGAGGAGAGTGGAACATCAGTACAGCTCTAAGGTGAAGCCGCGGCAATTCCAATTGGCTGATCTGGTTATACGAAAGGTCCATCCTTTTGAGTTAGAGAACAAGTTGTCCCCCAAGTGGATCGGACCCTTCAGAGTAACCGAAGCCAAGGGGAATGGTTCGTACAAGCTCGAGACTCTGGAAGGAGGTCCCATCCCACGCAGCTGGAACCCAGCCAAATTAAAGTTTTATTTTAGCTAAAAATATTATGTAGTACAAAGTTTAAAAGGGGACACTCTTTTTCCCTTTCGGAGGTCACCCAAGTAAAAAAGAAGTTCAAGAAAACTTTGTCTCAGTTTTTCCTTCTCTCGCAACATAAAAGTAAAGATTAAGAAACAGAAAACAAAGGCTTGAGGCGTCGCCAGGGTAGGCGTTGCCAGGTGTAGGCGTCGCCAGGCGTAGGCATCGCCAGATAAGGGAGCGGGCGTCGAGTGCGCAAACCAGCTTGAACGAGTCGACACCCCAAAGCGAGTGACGGGAGCACACTCTCAGGCGCGGGCGTCGGGTTGAAAGGTACGCGTAGTATAAGTTAAAATCCAGGTGTCTAGTCCCTGAACAGGGGTTAAGGGTTTCCTTCGGGACACCCCCTCCTCAGGTGAGAACGACTAGCCCCGGTGTCTGATGTTTAGACACCTGGCAAGGAAGTGGCGGGGGGCGTTTCCTTCGAGCGTGGGCATCAGACAGTAAGAAGTTTCAGAGCATTGGATTACCAGGTCACTTGGTGCAGATACACGCAATTAAGGAGAAGCGATATCCTTCGAAAAACCTTCTTCTTAGGCGTAATCACCAAAATCCCTGATCATCTTTGTGTTTAGACACACCAGGGACGATATGGCGATTTTTCCAACACGCCTCTCCCTAGGCGTGGGAACCAAGAACACTGATCGCCTTGGTGTTTTCAGACACCCTGAGGACGAAACGGCACTACCCCCTGGTAGGCCTCTCCTCAGGTGTGGGCACCAAGCACGCAGAGATAAGGGCTAAGTTGCCTTGGTGTTTAGACACCCCATGGACGATACGGTGTTGTTGTATTAGGCCTCTCCACGGGCGTGGGCACCAAAGCGTGGCTTTATCCCAAATGTTTAGACACGCTGAGGACGATACGACCTCGTGTTCAGCGGGTCTCTCCTCGAGCGTGGACACCCAGTGCAGGTGAGATAAGTCCTCCTCGCCCTCGAGCGATGTCGAGGCCACAGAAGAGCTAAGTCCTCCCTCGCCCTCGAGCGACGTCGAGGCCATAGAAGAGATCAGACCTCCTTCGTCTTAAGTGATGACAAGGCCAACAATACCTTTGGCAGCAAGTGCCTCAAGGTTGAAGAAGATTCGGCAAAGAGCAAGTTGAAATTATTACAAGTCAAAGAAGCAGAAGGGATTCGAAGAGTAAAAGGAAAGGAATAGAAGATACAAGTCGTCTAAGGCATTAAGTGCAGAAAAGAATGTACAAAGCCATGAAGAAGAAAGAATTCAAAGCATATCCAAAGCATGAAGAAGAAAGAATTCACCGCAGATAAAGCCAAAGATCAATTATATTAAGAAACATATTGAAGAAGATGTTCATAGCGATTACAAAAGGAGCAATTATGTACAGTAAATACAAAAATGTTACAAAGCGGTAAAGATAAGCTAATCTTCAGGAGCCATCAAAGGCACGATTTTGCCTTCGACCACTTCACTGAAGGGGTTGCACTCTGAGGTATTGATACCAGCCGCCTGGACAAAGGCCTCAGCAAACCCGTCGGCGAACCCCGTCGCAGCTTCCTCGACTAGCTTTTCCTCTTTTGCCTTGAAGTTCTCAGCTTGAGAAGTCATCTCTTGGTCTTTAGCCGCTAAAGCAGCAACCAGCTCCTGAACTTTGGCCTGCAGAGTTGCGCTCTCAGCAGTTAGCATATCGCAGTCGTTGGTTTTAGCCTCGAGTGCAGCCTCAGTTTTCGCCAGCTTCTGCTCCTGGTCGACATAGTGGTCTTCAAGTTTCTTCTGTTGCACCTTAGAAGCCTCCGCTGCGTCTTGAAGCTCCACGACTTTTACTCGAAGGGGCACCAGCTATGCCAAGAGCTCAGTATGGGCTTGCCCCGCCTCATGCAGCCTTTTGCTGGCCTCTTCCTTAGCCTTCTGGGCTATCTTCAGGAAGTCCTTATAGGCCTCCTCTTAACGCAGCCAGTGGCGAGCCAGGCATTCCTTTTCCTCCTTTAAGGAGGCGTTCTCCTTCTCAAGAGTCTGGAGCGCAGAAAGCTCGTCCGCTCTGGCTTTGGCCTGGCCACGTCAGGTGTTGGCGCAAGCAGCAAAGGCACCAAGATAGAAGTTCATGCCTTCTTTCTTGGCCCCCTCAACTGGGCTCCCTGAGCGTTTGTGGAGGTAGCCCCTCAGTGTGTCTTGGACTGGTCGAGGGAGCTCTGGAGCAGATGGTGGAGCAGAGGTGGGCTCAGTTTCAGTACAGCCCTCCAAGGCCATTGGTTGTGGAGGTAAGGTGGCTCTTGGAGGGTGCTCCCTTAGAGAGTCAGCCCCATGGTTCTAAGAGGATGTGGAGGTGACAGCTTGAGGGGCAGCCCGGGTTGTCCTTCTTCTTTTCAAGACTTGCCCTTCAGCAGAGTCTTCCTCGTCCTCTAAGGGAACCACCACCACCCCTTTGCCCTTATCTAGGGGGGCTGGTGCAGCAGTGGATTCAGCCAGCGCAAGAGGCATGGCTGCTATGGGAGGTGGCGAGTGTGGTGGTTGAGTTGGAGATGGAAGAGTTTCGGAGGTTGTTGTTTGAGGTGGATCTTGGGAAGGAAGGTTTGGAGAGGCAGCAGTTTTTCAGAGGGTGGAGGTATGGAGACCCCACCCCCTTTTGATGAAGCTTCGCCTTTGGATCCCGAAGGCATTGACGAAAGCCCTGCTGTTGGGGTGAAGCTGGGCGAGGGCAACATTGATCTCTGTTAGGAGTTCCCTTTCGAACCCAGAGAAAGGCAAGCGCATCCCAATGCGCTTGAATACCGTTTGGTAGAAGTAGAAGAATGGAACTCCATTGTTGGACCTCTCTTCCCCACAGATAGGCTCGCTTGGAGTACAGGGAAGCACAACTATATCCTTGTCGTGCCTCCTAGCAAAGGCGCGATGCTGATAGACGCCTGATCCTTCAATATGATCCCTCCAATCCTTCATGGTGGTCAGGCTAGAGCACCCAGAGAGCAACTCGTTGGGGGCCCAGGAGTAAAGGGCTCTATAGTTGACCTTTGGGGGTGGAGGGTTCGTCGTCGTTTTAGTACGCGCCATTGAGAGAGCTGAAGAATGAATAAGGAAAAGGTTTAGCAAATGGGGGTCAAGGCGGAAAGGGGAAAGAAACCCTAAGAAAACCCCTACCCACGCGAGAAGTTCAGAAAAGGTGAAACAGAGAAATGAGGAAGAAGAACGCGAATGCAAAATAAATAAACAGGCCCAGACAGTTATATCAGTACAGAAAATTAAAAGGAGGAGCCACTGAGAAAGAAAAATCATACCTTTTGATCATCGAGTTGGAGAAGGTTGAGGTTCGAGGAGAGTATGTAGAAAGAGCTTCAGGAAGATGAACAGTGCAGAGGGATATGAAGAGTGATGAAACAGTGATTTGGAGCGCGCGTTTTTGAAAGATATAACGTAAACTTAAGGAGCGCAAGAGGCGTTAAGTTGTGGCCGTGCGATTGGGCCACGTGTCAAAATATCATAACGTGACTTAAAGTGTCACGTCATGATGTGAATGCAACAACAAGAATACATGATTCTTTGACATTCTTAGGAGCAACTTGAGTTGGTCATGAAATGGCACTTTACTTAGAATTGGATCAATGTTCTAATTCAAGAACTCACCAAGACTTTGCACCAAACCAAAGCTCATATGGAAGTCCATATATTGTCAAATGGAATCAACAACAAAGAAAGATGAACAAGAATTGAAAGCTGGACAGAAAAGTAAGACTAAGCTACTGTACCGAACAGAACAATGGAAACAAAGCTGGAAACACAATTTTAATCAGTGCAAATGAAAGGAAACACTAAGAAATGCTAAACTACCAAATGAAAAATTGAAGAAATGAAAGAAGAACACTTATAGAAAGGAGCTTGCTAGATTTTGAGATTTGGAGAAACAATTCACGCCACTTGGAGCCTAGTCCCATGCACGTAACGGGTTAGATGTGAGTTGCATGCCTCCACGTGTCACTATCTGAGAGGGGCGCGACCCAGATAAAGGTGCATTCCGTGTCGTGAAAGGTACAGACAGAAAACCCAGACACCCACGACCCTGACTGTGGTACGTTTTCGTACAAAAGCATAACAGAATTCTGACACACGCAGAGAACAGCGTAGCAGAATTCTGTTGGGCACAGACACAGAGGGAGATAAAAAGGGAATCAGAGAGAAATACACACACACTTTTTTACACAGATTATTTTCGTTAGCGATTCTGTGACCTAACTTGAGCGTTGGAGTGCAAACGGCCGCTAGAGGCGCCGTCTGTGTATTTTGCAGGTTGCATTCGAAGTTCCCAGCGAAGGTCCTAAGAGCACTCTTGCAGATAACGCAGTTGCCAAAGGCGAGGCAAGGAAGCGACAAGGCAATTCCTGCACGCTTGAGTTGTCGGCAGGATCATTTGGCGCCCACCGTGGGGCTCGATATAAAACATCAGTCCCACCACACAAGTTTTTCAGTTCCAGTTGCAGTTTCCAACCTAGTTCCAGCCCTCAAATCACAGATAGTCAAGGGGGGCTTCCAGAAACCACGAACATGAGACCCGCACGCACTAGGAGCAAAGAGATGACCATACGACAAATCGTGGTGAAGCCCTCCAATCAGTGAATGAAGAAGCCAAGGCTGACTAGTTAAGGCCATTCCTTGAGCGTGGAATGTGGCAAACCTTAAGTTGTACTTCAGTAAAGTCAGCCTAGCTCGGTGTCAGTGCAACTACTCGAGCATAGCCGCCCCGTGAGTAAATGGTTACCTAGTGCAAGGTAAGACAGGGGCATGAGTACCATGCAAGAGAGCCCATCAGCTCGACCCAAGGGTTCGGGGGAGGTCACCGGTGATCGGGCACAAGAGGTGAGTCGTGAGCTCAACTCAGATGTTGGTCAGCCCAGAGAAGGGTCAAAGAAGTGTTGGACGACGAAGCCTGTCAGTGAAAGGTCAAGCCATCAGGACAACTCCTCTAAAAGGTACATTACGACTCATGTGCACTGACCCTTGGCTCAGAGACAATCTGGGCATGGGCACCCTAGATCGCAGCTCGCCACCGGTGTGGTTCGAGCCTTTGAATAGACGGAGATAGAAGGGCTAAAGTCTACCGTTAGAGTCAACCAGCAAGAAGAGGCCTCGGCCAGTCAAGATGTGGCTTGAGAAGGAGATCAACGACAAGACGTTTTAAGTTGGGTAAACTTTGGACGGCGAAACACAAGACCAGATCACCAAGGTAATAAGTAGAAATAATTTCAGTTAAAGCAGTTTTTCAAGGGGCACTCGTTAAGAAGTAGTTTCAGTTAAAAAAGTTTTATCAAAGTTTCCAAGTCATTTAAGTTCGCATGCTTATTGTTTTAAGTTTCCAGAAAAAAAGACCCAGTTTAAAGATTATGGCATGCATTCAGTACAAGGTTTTAAAGCATAAGTTTCAAGTCCTCATCGCCACTCAGTGATCGGAGGCACTAGTATAAAGTTTTAAGACCTCATCGCCACCTAGCGATCGGAGGAAAACGAGTAAAATTTTTCAAGTCCTCATCGCTGCTTGGCGATTGGAGGCACAAGTAAAGTTTTCAAGTCCTCATCACCACCTGGCGATCGCAGGCGTGAGCATAAAGTTTCGAAGTCCTCATCTCCACCTGGCGATTGGAGGCACAAGCACAAAAGTTTTAAACCCTCATTGCCACATGGCAATCGGAGGTGGAAGTTAAAGTTTTAAAGTCCCCATCGTTTTTCGGCGGTCGGTGGCAATAGTTAAAGTTTTAAAGTCCCCATAGTTATAGTTTTAAAGTCCCCATAGTTAAAGTTTCAAAGTCCCCATCGTTTTTCGGCAATCGGTGGCAATAGTTAAAGTTTTAAAGTCCCTGTCGTTTTACGGCGATCGGTGGCAGTAGTTAAAAGTTTTAGAGACCTCATCGTCTTTTGGCGATCGAAGGTATCAGTAGTGCAAAAAGCCCTCAGCGCTCTCGTGCATTTTGAGGCCAGAGAAGAAGTCCTCCTCGCCCTTGAGCGAGTGCAGGCGAGAAAGAGAAGAAGTCCTCCTCGCCTATAGCGAGCGTAGGCGAGAATAGATTAAAAGTCCTCATCGCCTATAGCGAGCGTAGGTGAGAACAAATTAAAAGTCCTCCTCGCCTATAGCGAGCGTAGGCGAGAACAGATTAAGAAGTCCTACTCGCCTAAAGAGAGTATAGGTGAGAGTTCAGAACAAGATGACAGTTAAAATCCGGGCGCCTAGTCCTTGAGCAGGGGTTAAGGGATTCCTTCGGGACGCCCCCTCCTCAAGCATGAATAGCTAGCCCCGGTACCAGATAACAGTTAAAACCCGGGCGCCTAGTCTTTGAGCAGGGGTTAAGGGATTCCTTCGGGACGCCCCCTCCTCAAGTATGAACAGCTAGCCCCAGTACCAGATAGCAGTTAAAACCCGGGCACCTAGTCCTTGAGCAGGGGTTAAGGGATTCCTTCGGGACGCCCCCTCCTCAAGTATGAATAGCTAGCCCCGGTACGAGATGAGATTAAAAGTCCTCAGTGCATCCAGGGGTAGAGGAGATGTAACCCCTGGGCAAGTTGAGGCACCAGAGAAAGTCCTTCTCACCCTCGAGTGAGTTCAGGCCAGAATAATTTGCAAGTCCTCGGTGCATCCAGGGGAAGAGGAGATGTAACCCCTGGGCAAGTTGAGGCACCAGATAAAGTCCTTCTCACCTTAGAGTGAGTTCAGGCAAGATAAAGTCCTTCTCACCGAGTGAGTTCAGGCAAGATGAGCTGAAAAGTCAGGGGTGTTTGTGACCTTAAGTGGTGGGAAGGGAAGGAAAATGCCTTTCCCCCTTTAAGTGAAACATCAATATTGACCCAGTAAGACCAGATCATTGTTCTGAAACTCAGGGAGGTAGAGAAGGATCCGAAAGGCGCCTCTACCCCCAGATGAGGGAACAATGATCAGGTCATGAAAAGAAGAAAGGTAACATCGCCAGAACCTTATGGCATGAAAGTTGAGACAGTGAAGGGGTTGTGCGGCGAGTACCAGATCAGAAGAGTTCCGGGCGATGACAGAAGTAGGGGGGATTTCACTTGGCAGATCAGGTAAACTGTATTTTAATACTAGTTTGAGTCAGAACCTGCTGCCTAGTAAGTGATTTTATGTTAAGATTTGTTGCCTTAAGTTCACAAGTTTTATTGAACGTCATCGCCGAAGAGTTGATAGTTGCTCAAGTTTACTTTGAGTTAACAGTTTGCCAAGTTTGTTATAAGGTTAAACAATTTGCTCGAGTTAAAAGCGGTACATGGAGGGTCAAGTTCAAGTATTGCTGAGTTCACGCAGTTGAGCAAGTTTCGCCAAACAAGGTATCACCTCTGACGATCGATGTCCTCTATGCACTTAGCGCTAGAGCGACAGAGAAGCAAAGTGAAGTACGAAGAACGATGACTGATGAGTTGTCGGTGGGTACGCTGCCCGAAGAACGATGACTGATGAGTTGTTGGTGGGTACGCTGCTTGAAGAACGATGACTGATCAGTCTTGCCTTGTCGGAGGAAACTTTTCCAAACAAATTCTTACACAACAAGCTGAGGCAGACAGACTACGCCTAGTCAGTCATCCAGTACAAAGCTATGCATAAGAACTGTTAAATACAAAGCTAAAGGAGTAGCTAGTCGTGATCAAGTAGAGGCCAAGATCAAAGAGTACAAGATCGCGCTAAACCTAAGCTAGCTAACAGTTAGTCGTATGCATAAAGAAAGATGAAGCTCAAGAAAGTACAAGAGAAGAAGCTTATAGCTTAAACGAGTATGTATTCACACCAAGTTTTATACAAATTCCAAGTACAAAAGTTGTGCAAAAGTATAAAATTACAAAAAAAGAAAAAGAGCTCAAGGAGGAGGAATGAGCTTTCCATCCACCACTTCATGATAAATGCTGAACTGTGAGAGGTCCAAATCCGGGAGAACGCATTGGATCTGCTCGAGCGCCAGCTCGAATCCGTCAGCAAGGGCTTCAGCACCCACACTCATAAGGTCGGCGTTCTCAGCTTCTAATTTTTGCTTTGAGGCCTCCGCAGCATTTTTCTCGGTGGTAAGGGCAGCAATGGAAGAGGCAGCTTCTTCCAATTGGCCATTTGCCTCAGACAGCTTGCTCACCACCTCTTCAAGTTTCTTCTCCCCAGTAGCGGCCGTTTCCCTGGTAGACTCGAGCTCCCCCACTAGTTGTGAGTTCAGTTGGCGTAGGGAGGAGGTCTCGGCCTCCAGGTGGATCACCTTGCTCCGCAGTCGCACCACCTCGCAGTCCAGGGAGTTGACGGCTTGCCCTATCAAGATCTCAGTCTTGATGGTCTCTTGAACCTGCGCTAGGTACTCTCCCCTGGCTTTTTCCACCATACCCCTCATCAGATCTACGGACCCTTGGGCAGCCTCAAAGTCACTTTGCAGTGACTCCTTGTCATGCTCAAGCTCCTTGATCCTCTTCTCCAGGATTAGTTGCTTGCGGTGCTTAGCCAAGTGCATGTCCACCTCCTCTCCGTTCCATTCGATAAGCTCCCGGCAGCGAATGAGCTGTCGGACCAAAGCAACGACTCGGCTGAAATTCTCATTGCTAGCACCAGAGCCGCTTGGTCGCGAGCTGCCCCCACCACCTTCAGCAGTAGCAGTGGAGGTTGGTGCTGGTGGTGGCGATGCGAGAAGTCTCGGGGGATCCCCCGAGTGAGCAGAATCGCCCCCAACAGGTGGAGTGGATTGACCAAGAGCTTGGCCTGCTGGGGGAGGAGATGGAAGTGGAGCTGGAGATGGTGGTCGAGGAGCTGGAGATGGTAGTTGTTGGGGAGAGGGGAAGGATGTTGGCGCTGGGGCAGGTTGAGCAGAAAGAGGCGAGGCTGAACCTTCCTCTATCTCCACCACTTCAATCTCCCCAGGCTGAAGGGATGATGCCCCCCCGACCTCTGGAAGTTTCCTCTTGCGGTGTAGAAGAGGAGAGCCAGAACTCTCCTCTTCGGTTGAGGGGGTAGGGGCAGCAGCAGCTGCGGCAGATGAAGGAAAGGCCTTCGC
Source organism: Phaseolus vulgaris (assembly GCF_000499845.2). Taxonomy (NCBI): domain Eukaryota; kingdom Viridiplantae; phylum Streptophyta; class Magnoliopsida; order Fabales; family Fabaceae; genus Phaseolus; species Phaseolus vulgaris. Next base: position 34,667,576 of record NC_023749.2, on the reverse strand, counting down.
TAGCCTTCTTCTTTTCCTCACTGGCTCGGGGCCTTCAGCTGGCGCGACCGAGAGAGGAGGAGCTGCGATGGGTTCGGTGGTGGAAGAAGAAGAGCCAATCATCTTGGCGCCCTGGATTCGGGCAAGCTCCAGCAATGCCTTCCTCCTTTCCTTCCTTTAAGTCATGTCTACATCGAAGAAAAAAAAAAAAAAAAGTTAGATGGCATAATTATGCAAGTGGGTCAAAATGTATGCAAGTATGCATGAGTATGTGCAAGTATCCTAAGAGGTGAAAGAAGAAGAGCCTACCTATGTACTTCTTCAGAGCCAACACATCAAACTCGTGTTTGATGAGAAAAGCTGAGTTGTACTTTGCCCCTAGGAACAACCCACATAGTTCGCGCTCGTAAGGGGCCATGACTTCGAGGCCACGGGGTTTCTTGAATTCAACTCTAGGAACCCAATAAAGGGGAAACCCCTCGAGCAATGTTGGACTTTGCGGGGTAGCAGATATCATATAGAACCTGCCCTTCCAATCCTTGAAGGATTGCTGATACAGGCCCAAGAGCACCCGTCCAGCAACCCCGTTCAGGCTGACCCAGGACCTGTCCCCGGGTTTCTTCGCCTCGAAAAAGTATAGGAATACATCTACGGAGGCGTTATGCCCGAAGTAGTTGCAGAGGATCTCGAATGCCCGTATGAAAGCCCAGGCATTCGGATGGAGCTGGCAGGGGGCGACATTTAGCTCCATCATCAGCTCCTTCTCAAAGAAAGTGAAGGGCAGGCGCAACTTCGACCTCTTGAAGATGGCGGAGTAGACGAAGGTGAAGGGCACCCCATTGGTGGCCCTGTCATCCGCACAGATGGGCATCCCTCGAGGAGGAATGCGTATACGGATATTAAAATCATTTTCCCTGTCGACGGCGCACGAAGGCTTATCTGGGTCGTTGCTCAAAAGGGATTTGAGGTGACCCTGCGGTAGTAGGGTGGAGGTTTCGGCCAGCAACGCCAAGGGAGCCCAGTCGTAGACCCTGGCGTTGTCATGGTAGGAGGTTGCATCGGGTGGTGGCGGCACCGGTGCACTTGCTGAAGGCTGTGCACCAGAAGACCAGGCGACGATTCGAGCGGTTTGTTTTAAGCGAGCCATTGCGAGATAACTGCAATGGAGAAAAATGAAGGGTCAGAGGAACGGAAGAAGAAGAAATGATGAATGGTTCGGTGAAAAACAGAGGAAGGGAAGAAGAAAGAAATGTCCAGGCGAAAAAGAGGAAGAGGGAGAAGCAGAAAGCAGAGTGAGGGGCACGAAAACCCTAACGCGGGTCGAGAAGAGGAAAAACAGAGAAGATGAATGCATGATAATGAAAGGGACGAATGCAATCCGTGAAAAGAGCCTAAATAGACCAAGGAAGAAGAAAAACCATACCTTTGAGTGATCGCGAAAGGTTTGGAGGTAGAAAGCTTGAAGGAAGATGGGCGCACAGAGAGGGAATTTGAAGTGAGCCTGAGAGTGTTGAAGAAGATGATGAAACAGTGAAAACGCGCGCCTATTTGAATAAGGGAAGCACTAGCGACACTCCACGCTGGCCGTTGATGTACCACGTGTCGCAAGATTAAGAAAGGAAGTTGTAACGTTAAAGGGCAACACGTGAGGTGGCACGCGATGCGGCCCCACTTGCCACGTGGACCGAGAGCGCGACCACTTAGTCTCTTCGCCGAGAACGAGTTCACAGCTCGAGACTAGGGGGCTTGTGATCCGATCGGTCATCGGTAGTCGATGACGTCAGCAGCAGATAACCACATGGACCACTCGCTGGGGGACACGTGGATCAGGTGGCAGAGTAATCATGGAGGAGATTCCCCGGTATGGAGATCGGTGGTCAGTAACCGAGTGGCCACCGACAGATCAGTTCCAAGATAAACGGGGGACACGTGGATCAGGTGGCAGAGTAATCATGGAGGAGATCCCCCGGTATGGAGATCGGTGGTCAGTAACCGAGTGGCCACCGACAGATCAATTCCAAGATAAACACCCGGGGGAGAACGCGAGAAGCAATAGAGCACCGATCAGTCATCGGGTGCATGGTCATCGGGGTTTCGTGTTACACGCAGTTAAACTGGGACTGAGATTCCCAACGAGAGCGTTACGCATGGACCTCGCATGATCATACCTCAGAGAAAGAAGAGCTCCTCGTCGGTATAGTCGTGCACGAGAGTGGCCTGAGGGAGTCAGTAAACCGGTCAGTGATTGGTTACTCTCTCAACCCATTACGTGCATGGCATCGTGAAGGGGAAATCGTGTATGCAGAGAGCAATGCTTGGTGAGTGTGCCTAGTCCAGCCACACCTGGCGTTCTCCTGGGAATGTGCGATTTCACCCAGATGGAAGAAACGCGCTAAGTTACTCCGCAAGGGAATAACTCAGGCGCACAAAGAGATGCGCTAGAGCCCTTCAGGTGGTGGCACGTGCACGGTTAGATGTGAGTTGCATGCCTCCACGTGTCACTGTCTGAGAGGGGCGCAACCCAAATAAAGGTGCACTCCGTGTCGTGAAAGGTACAGACAGAAAACCCAGACACCCACGACCCTGATTGTGGTACGTTTTCGTACAAAAGCATAACAGAATTCTGACACACGCGGAGAACAGCGTAGCAGAATTCTGTTGGGCACAGACACAGAGGGAGATAAAAAGGGAATCAGAGAGAAATACACACACACTTTTTTACACAGATTATTTTCGTTAGCGATTCTGTGACCTAACTTGAGCGTTGGAGTGCAAACGGCCGCTAGAGACCCCGTCTGTGTATTTTGCAGGTTGCATTCGAAGTTCCCAGCGAAGGTCCTAAGAGCACTCTTGCAGATAACACAGTTGCCAAAGGCGGGGCAAGAAAGCGACAAGGCAATTCCTCCACGCTTGAGTTGTCGGCAGAATCATATAGTTTTTGAACATATTGAAATGTATTTTTTAGGATGTAACACCCATGTGAAGATAGTCCATACTGGACTATAAATATTAATTGATTGAATAATTTGTTTTTATAACCACAATTTACATTGAATTTTCTTAGTCCCTTCCCCATCCCATTTGCCCATGATTTCCCATGATTGAAGATGATTTTAATAAATAATTTAATTTAATATTTTTTTGACTTTTTTATTCTTTTGAAATAATAATAAATGATCTATTTAAACTGTTGTATTGAAATTGAGAATGGTTAATTTTTAATTGTGAAATGATTTTTGAAAAAACAATAATGTTTTAATAAATTTCAATTACATTAATATTTATTTTTATTTTTATTTTTTATTTTTACTTTATAATAATATATCTTTCAGCCATAGCTTATCGATGCATTATATCATATTAGATTCAACACAAATGTTTATCTTATAAATTGTACAACATCTAATCACTTAAATTTTATTCTTAAATTATATTGTTTAATTCCCTTAATTTTATTTTTAGTTTATTGGATATAATATGAAATGACGAAGTCCAAACAATAATTTTAATAAAATAATTTGTGAGCATTTATGGGTAAAATAGTTTTTTTTATTTTCTTTAAGAGTCATTAAATTAAAAATAAAAATAAATTTAGATTAAGTAAATACGAAAGAGGAAATTTAGAGCAACTTAATGGCTAACTTAATCCTAATTCTTATATTAAGTAAAATAAATAATAGAAATAGAAAATAATTGTTTAAAACTTATTTTGGTAATTCCTTCTTCATATATGGTTTATTTATTTTATCTTTTGTACTATTTTTGTTTACCTGTTGGCATGTACAAGATTTCATAGATTAATATTAATACCTTTGAATTTGTTTTAAAGAAATATACGGTCAATTCAGCATATGAATGTCTAGCCAAACAAACTAGGGTACCCATCACATTGTTTTCGAAATCTTCTGGAAAGCTAAAGCATTTCCTAATGTGTTGACAACAGCTTGGAGAGTTTTTATAGATAGAATTTCAACAAGGGTGGGGCTAAGTAGAAGAGGAGTGTTGTTGATGTCAACTGCTTGTGGTTTGTGTCAAAGTAAGGAGGAATCTTGTCAGCACCTGTCCATAGAATGCAAGTATGCACAGATTGTTTGGTTTGTATGTCTCAAATGGCTGGGTATCATGCTCGATCAACACAATATCCAAAGATTCATTTTCTGATTTTTCATTGTCTACAAGCTAGTAGCAAGAAAAATTTGGTTTGGAAAGGTATATGGGCAGCTGTAATAAGGTGTATTTGGGTCCAGAGAAACTCTATCCTATTCAAACAAGGATTACTAGATGCCGATGAGATCTTCCAGCTGGCCCAACTTTAAATCATGGTCATGGTTGAAACATATGTCAAAATCCTTTAATTACTCTTTTGCAGGCTGGACTCTTAATTCGGTGATATGTATAAAGAGCTTTAAATAATAGGATGTGAGTGGCTGAGGGGAAGGATGTTTAACTGCTGGATAAGCTCTAGATAGAGCTGGAATGTCACGGTTCTGTCCAAGTTTGGAAGGTAATAAGATGGTGTCGGATGCCTAGCCGTTTGAAGGTTTTCTGGAAGCAAAATAGTCGTAGATGTATACATAGCAGAATGTACGGGAGAAGTTGAGAAGGAGCCAAAAACGTAGGTTGGATTCAAATGTTGTTAGTGTATGTTGTTATGGAGGTGACACTACACTATCTTTTAGCACCACGTTAATGTTTTACTGTTGTCCACAATGCCAACACGTGGATGTGCATTAATTCTTCATTCACTTGAATTAGTGTCATGTATGCATTGTTGGTTTGTGGCTGATTGTATGAGAACAGGAAGTGCAAATAGAAAATTCTAGACCAAGGTCTAACTCGCAACCGTTTCCTATTTGAGTTAGAGGCTTGCGGACCAAATTTTGTGCCAAAAGAAGCTGCTGTTATTTAGAGTTGGTTAAATCTGTGGCATAAGGGCAGAGTAGCTGGGATGCAGGGGTGGTTTATTTGCACAAAGGTTATTGGCCCTCAGTTTGGAACTTTATAAAGGCCTTCTATGAACAAGGGTTGATTTTTTGTAAGTATAAGCCTAATCAGTTCAATCTAAGAGTAGGGAGCAATATGGAGTTGGAACGGATTTAGGAGTAGTAGGGATGGGGATATTTCGGTGCAGATTTCTTTATAGCATTTTGTTGGTTTCCATGTCTGCAGTTATTGTCGTGCGGGTTTTATGCCATTGAAACCACAACCATTTGTTAGCACATAAGGAAATCATAACCAAGTTGTATGAAGGAAGATGTTGGAAGATTTAGGGGTAGCAGAAGAAGCACAGGGAGTGGTTTTTGCTGTGTCTAAAGAGCTTTGAGGATTGGTCCATCTAGACCATCAAATGTTCTTTTTAAGCAAGGCATCATGAAAGGTGTATCGGTATGGCCGGCCGACACCATGATGTGTCTTCGTCTTCCTGCCCGAGATGACAGAGACACGCTGGCACGAATCTGTCAACCTGGCCGACCGACACACGGCCAGGCCGACCGACACGTATAACCATTAACGCTCAAACCAAGGTTAGTGAAGCTAAACCATCATTAAGGATTGTTCCCGCCGGTTGACCGGGTGCATCTTCGTGCGTGGCTTGTCCTTGCGAGCTAGGGCACCTTCGCTCTGCACCGCCTGTGTGTACCTGAAAAGATGTGAACAAAGGGGCGCCCTCGCGGCCGTTTGCACTCCGACGATCAAGTCAGGTGGCGAGAAACATCAAATATGACGCACCTCCGTATCGGAGCACCGTGACTGGATGCTCTGAAGGTGGTCTGTAACTGAGTAACTAAATGCTGCCCTAATTGTTTGTGCGTACAGTGGTGTTAAGCAGCTAGAGTGTGTGTGGACTGTGAAAACTTGGATCCCTGTCTCGAACGCCCAAAACTCCTTTTAAACGCCTCCAGCGTTTAAAGCGTCTTAAAGTGCATTTAAAGCATCTTAAAGCGCATTTAAGGCGCTTAAATACGTTCAACACATTTAAAACGTTCAAAGCATTTAAAGCGTTTGAAGTGCTTTAAAGCGTTCGAAACGTAAGCTAAATAAACGCGTACCTTAGCATACTATCAGGGCAACGTGTACCCCTTGATGATTCGGTACTTTCTGCCCTGTGTTCTCTGACTTGATTGCTATTCTCTATAGAGGGCCTTACAGCATCGTAAGCCAACTTAGGGATGATCCATCGTGTAAGTCGTTCTTCCTCGAAGTGCATCTGGCGCAAGGGGTGACTTTTTGGGTGCCAACTCATGCGCCCCGACCTCTAGTCACTTGCCCTGGGAGTGTATCTATCTTTCTCTCGTACCATGCACATGGTTTGCCCTAGGCGTGGCCCTCTCATGGGTCGTATCTATCCCAGGGGTCTCACAGAGGTGGCGTAGGTACTTCACAAGTCAGGTTACTCCTCACTAGTACTAGAATTATGGCCTTGAAGCCACTTGTCTCCTTTCTTTATTACTGTTCTAAGGTACTGAGGCCTCTCGTGGTGTCGCCCCCTCCACGGTCTTTCCTACCCGTGGGTATCGGGGGGTGACACCGTCGATGCCTTATCCTAGCGACGCCTTAACCCGGCGACGCCTAAACTTTGCAACGCCTCTCCTTGGCGATGCCTCACCTTGGTGACGCCTACTCCTGGCGACGCCTATGCCTGGCGACGCCCATGCCTGGCGACGCCTCAAGCGGTCAACCTGTTGACGCCACCATATGTTGACTTTCGACTTAGCGTTGACTTTGACGTTGGTCAACGCCTGGGAACGGGACGGTACACAAGCCCCCCAGTCGTGAGCTGATACTTGTTCTCAGCGAAAAGACTAAGGCCTTGCCCTATCGTCCACGTGGCACTCTGATGACGTGGCATTTTCTGAGCGGCTGACGAGACATTCTCTGTGTTGTTGACGTGCCATTCTCTGTGCCAGAGATGTGACGCCTTAAGTTGCGCTTTAATCTTTCGACACATAGCACGATCCTACGGCGGAGGATGCGTGTCGTTAGCGCTTCTTGAGTTAACGTTATAACTTTCAAAAACGCGCGCTCGAGGCACTGTTTCATCCACTCTTTCGCATTCCTCACTGTTCATCTTCTCTCTGAACCCCTCGCAATTTTCTGCGACTCTTGCATTCTTCTTCTTCACGAAAGCTCATACCTTTGCTACTCCCAACCACAAAAGGTATGTTTTTTCTACTCCGATGACCCTTTTTCTTTATTGTATTGCTCGTATACTTGCCTGGGTTTGTTTAAATTTCAGCACTTTTATGTTCTCCCTCCTCATTTCTCTGTTTTCCCCTTTCTGAATTTTTCGCGTGGGTAGAGGTTCTCTTACGGTTTTTTCTTCCCCTTTCTTCCCTTACCCTGCTTGCTAAACCCTTTTCCTTTCTTCCTTCTTCAGCTTCTTCATCAAATTATGGCACGTACAAAACGACGTCCAATCCACCACCCCCAAGAACCAACTACAAAGCCCTTTACACCTGGGCCCCCGATGAGCTGCTCGAAGAGAGCTCGAGCCTGATCTCCACGAAGGCCTGGAGAGATCACATCGGAGAGGCGAGCGTCTACGATCACCGTGCCTTCGCTAAGAGGCATGACAATGACATAGCAGTGCTCCCTTGTACCCCAGGGGAGCCTATCTGCAGGGACGAGCAGGCCAACAAGGGATTCCCCTTCTTCTATTTCTACCTGACTGTGTTCAAGCGTATCGGGGTGCGCTTGCCCTTTTCCAGGTTCGAACGAGAACTGCTCACAGAGATCAACGTCGCCCCAGCCCAACTTCACCGCAACAGTTGGGCCTTCATCAAGGCATTCGCCATCTTGTGGGGGTACTTTGGTAAGTCACCCTCAGTCGACATCTTTCTTCATTTCTTTGAAGCGAAGAAATAGGGGAAGAGCCTGTGGGTGAGCCTAAGCGGTATTGCAGGGAGGGTCATCCTCTCCCTGTTCCAACAATCGTACAAGGGCTGGAAAGGGAAGTTCTTCAAGGTATGCTGCTCAGAGTATGACCAAGCAGCCTTGGACAACTTTCCCCTCTACTGGGTGGGGGAAGTCAAAACTGTTGGGTCTATTAGTGTCTAAGTTCAAGAGGGGAGGGGTGAATTGAGCTTATAAAATTTTCGCAAGAACACACAACTTTTCAGTATTCCAGAGGCAAAAAGAACAGATTGTTTTTACATGAAACAGATTGATTCTTCAGAGCAGTCTTGGCACAATTTGAATTTTGTTCAATGTAAAATTGTGTTCAACAAGAAATATAACAGAACCAGATCAGCTTAATATTGTGAGGATGAAGGATACAGCTATGCTTAGAAATCAATCAAAAGTTACACAACACAAGATTTCAAGAAGTATGATCCTTTCTCAGGTTTTAATGAATGATCAGTTTGTTCACAATTCACTTAAACCATTATGTGCAGCAACCTTGTTTATGATCAGAAAACTTCGACAAATCAGGAAGAACAGTTTTCCCTTAACCCAGAATTAACAGATTCAATTTAAAAAGAACAGATTTAGTTCTTGACAGAATTAAGCAAAAACCAGAAAAGAGTGCAGGGATGAGAATACAAGATACACACGTTTTTATACTGGTTCACTCATACAGAGCTACATCCAGTCTCACCTTACCCCAAGGTGGAATTCACTAAAAACAGTATCAATCACTTACAAAACCAGCAGTTCTTGAACACTACAAGAACAACACACACAATGCTGAAAAACCCTATTTCAGCACACCTTGCACTCCAAGAAACCCTATCAAGGAGTGACTAACACTTACACCTTTACAAAACAGAATAAAGGAAAGATTACACCTGAGAAGAAGATGCAAGAACTCAAAACCAGTAGTTCAATTTGCTGCAGAATTGCACCAGCACCTTCACCAAGATCAAAGGTTTCCTAGAACAAGCACACTTGAAAATCTCTTTGGAAAACCTTTCAATAACTCTTTTTAATCCTTCTTCTCACATGGAAATTGTTTTATCTCTGTCAAAAGCGTAATTCCTCAACACTTCTTCATGTGAGAGAGACTTTTCTTTATATAGAAAACAGTTTCTAACTTCTTTTCAAAAACAGTTGAAAAGCAGTTAAGAAAACAACAGATTCAGTTTTGAACTTAACAGATTTATTTTGTGAAAACTGCCAACTCAGCTTAACAGAAATAATTGTCTGAGTGGTACCTTTGGTGCCCTAACTAACTTGTGAAAAACCTTTCAGCAGACCAAAGAATAAACCTGTTCTTTCACAGTAAAACAGATTAAAGTATAACACACAGGCCAGCTCAGCTTAACTGAAATAACGAACTGAGCTTTCCCTTGGTGCCTTAACAGAAATTTAGAAAAGCCTTTTAACAGAGAAGAAATAAACAGATTCTTTCTCCATAAAACAGATTTATTTGTGTACTGTTTTAAAACTGTTAAAACCATTTTAAAAAGCTTTTCAAAAACCATTTAATGAAAGCCTTTTTAACAGAGAAGAAATAAACAGATTTTTTCTCCATAAAACAGATTTATTTGTGTACTGTTTTAAAACTGTTAAAAACATTTTAAAAGGCTTTTCAAAAACCATTTAACCACATCATGTGCTTGATCTAGACTTGGTTAGGCATCTAGGATAGGTTACACAGCAAAAGGCAATCATACACACTTACAAGCCTAATTACAAATGAATCTAAAAACCTATTACAATCTTCAAAGCTCTCAAGCCATTTTCTTCATCAAACACACATCAAGCCTTGGTAGGGAAGAAGCTTCCTCCAGCTTCAACAATCTCCCCCTGTTTGATGGAGACAAATTCCCTTTGCTTTGCACAGCTTTGAAGAAAGATCATGACCAAATCTGTACAGAACTATATACAAAGAAAACAGGTATTAAAGCAGAACAAGAGATTTAGAAATGATATACCTGCAGATTTAACATCTGAATCATATCAGCAGCCACTGTGAATATCATCTGCAGAACCTGTACCAGGCTATTCTTAGGCTGTTCTGTACTAGGCTATTCTTCTCCCCCTTTGGATTCATCAAACAGAATGGGAGCATAAAATACCACAGAAAAAATAATAGCCATACATAACAGTTCAAATAAAACCAATAAGCCATAGAGGTTCATTACAAACCACAAAACAACTAAAAACCAGTGCAGAAAAAAAAAAAATACAGATTAATTCCAAATTGTTCAACAACATATAAAAGATAAAGACTTAGAAATAGGATCACTTGTTGTTGTAATAGAGCTCAACTAGCTGCACTTGAATTCCTTCAAGTTGATCATCCAAGTGTCGAAACCTGGCGTAAGTCATCTCATAGTGTGCCTTCTGCTCATTTGTGAGTGTGTCCAGCCTGCTTAGCACCTGTCTTTCAAACATAGACAGAGGTTCACCTTTGTACTCAGGTGCCTCATATGCAACTATTGCATTCTGACTAGTGGCAGCAACATTTCATGTTCAGCAGAATGTACTGGTGATTCGTCCATGTGTTGCACACCATCAACATTTTATTCTTCTTCATTTCCTTGTGGAGCAGCTTCTTGCTCAGCCCTTTGTCCAGCATTCCTTCTAAAAACCCAGCCATCTTCATCCCAATTTACCTTAAGCTGGTTCATGATGCAATACAGCAGTATCAAGTCTTCCTCATGAAGTACAGCATGATTACTTCCTCTAGGGGTAAGCTGCCAAGCAATTATATGAGCTAAGAGTCTAGGAATTAGAGTTAGGCTACCTGCATGATACCTAACTACTGGTTCAGTAGGATTCCTCACACAGCTTCTATAAAATTGCAATTTGTTGAATCCTTGAATTCCAGCAGTGTTTCCTTTGCTCACTTTCAGTCCTGAATATTTGATTCCACCCACACTACTCCAGATTTCTCTAGTGATCTTCAACTTCACTCCTTTTACATGGGAAACCAGATTTTTACCCTCTTGTTCAAGGTTGCAGTAAAACACCTTCACGAGGTCTGGATAAACATTTCCATTCATCTCCCGAAACCCTTTCAGCTTTTGATGCTTGAGCAAGTCTTTGGCTTCTATCAGATTCTGCTCTCTCAGCCATGAGAACTCAAGCAGCTTGGGTACATTGATTTGCTTCCTGCCAGTCTCATGTATGAACCTTGTCATTGCCTCTGAATCTCCAGCAAACCAGTTTTCCAGGATACCTGGGCTGCTTTGAGATTGCTCCTTGGATTTCTTCTTTCTATGTGAGGAGGATGCCATGCTTAATCTGTTCTTCCCTGCATCAATATATTACCATACAATTCTAGAAGAAAGACATTACAGATTATTATTCAAAAGCAGGAACAGAACCTGTGGTGAAGCAATGTGCACCTGGACAGCTTATAGTGCAAGTGAGATGGTGTGAGAGACGAGCTAAATTGTGCTAGGTTTATATAGAATTATTTAACCAAAATTGAAATGCACAAATTTTAATTCAGGGCAATGTAATCAGATTTTGGAAATAATGAATTTTGAAGAAAAATAAAATCCCACAGATATGCTACAGATTTTATTCCAATGGTGCAGCAGGTTCAGGTGTGGATTCACGTAAGAATATCTTGGAACCTGATTTTGGTACATCAAATCTGTTGCATCTACACAAAATCCAATTATTTAGGATACCCACACATTAATTTGCATGGATCTGCTGGTCAATAACCGTAAAAGCAGTCAATAATAAAGTGAGAGAGAGAAAAATAAATCTTTCTCTTTCCTAGTCACAGTTGTGATTTCTGAAACAGAGAACGAAACATGTTAAAACATAAAACAACAGATTGAAATTTTCACTGCAGAGGACGATTCAAGCTAATTATACCCAATTCATTTAAAAGAAAGTGAAACCTGTCTTTAGCAAGTGGTTTAGTGAATAGATCAGCTAATTGAAATTCAGTACCAATGAATTGTATATCACATGTTCCATTAGCTATATGTTCTCTTAGAAAGTGATGTCTAATTTCAATGTGCTTAGTCCTTGAGTGCATGACAGGATTCTTAGACAGATTTATGGCACTTGTATTATCACAATTTATAGGTATGTTATTTAACAGAATACCAAAATCACTTAGCTGCTGCCTTAGCCATAAGGTTTGAGCACAACAACTTCCAGCAGCTATGTATTCTGCTTCTACTGTGGAGAGAGCAACACAAGCTTGCTTCTTGCAATGCCAAGAGATTAGACTTGATCCAAGCATGTGACAAGTCCCACTTGTGCTCTTCCTATCAACTTTGCAGCCTGCAAAATCAGAATCTGAAAAACCAATCAAATTCAAAGATACCTTGTTAGGATACCACAATCCAACATCCTTAGATCCTTGCAAATATTTCAGAATTCTCTTTGCTGCATTGTAGTGTGATTCCCTTGGATCAGATTGATATCTAGCACATAGACATACAGCAAACATAATGTCAGGCCTGCTGGCAGTTAGATATAATAAGGAACCAATTAAACCCCTATATTTCGTTTGATCCACTAATTTTCCTGCAGAATCTTGATCCAGCTGACAACTTGTTGAAATAGGAGTGCTGATTGCTTTGCATTGATTCATATCAAACTTCTTGAGCAGTTCCTTGCAGTATTTTTCTTGACTTATGAAAATCCCATCCTTGAGTTGCTTAACTTGTAGACCAAGGAAGAAATTCATTTCTCCTAACATTGACATCTCAAACTCACTTTTCATGGTTTTCACAAAGTCTTCACACATCTCTTCATTTGTGGATCCAAAGATAATATCATCTACATAGACTTGCACAAGTATGATATCTTCACTTTTCTTCTTTAGAAAGAGAGTTTTATCTGAATTGCCACGGCTATAACCTTGAGACAGCAGAAATTCACTTAGCCTTTCATACCATTGCCTAGGTGCTTGCTTTAATCCATATAAGGCTTTCTTAAACATGAACACATGTTCTGGATTCTTGTGATCTTCAAACCCTGGAGGCTAAGATACAAACACCTCTTCATTGATGTAGCCATTTAGAAATGCACTCTTGACATCCATTTGAAATAGCTTGAAGCCTTGTATGCTGGAAAATGCTAGAAGAAGTCTGACAGCTTCAAGACGTGCTACTGGTGCATAGGTTTCACCAAAATCAATACCTTCTTCTTGGTTATACCCTTTAGCAACCAGTCTTGCTTTATTTCTAGTGATAGCTCCATGTTCATCCATCTTGTTCCTGTACACCCACTTGGTTCCTATGATGTTCATCTCATGCTTCCTTGGAACCAAAGTCCACACTTCATTGTATTCAAACTGGTTCAGCTCTTCCTGCATTGTTGTTATCCAATTGCTGTCTTGCAGTGCTTCTTCCAAGCTTTTAGGCTCAATCTGTGACACAAAAGCTACTGTTCTGCAGAAGTTGTTGAGTGAATTCCTTGTTGAGATTCCTTTCTCAATTTTACCAATTACATTGTCAAGAGTGAGATCCCTTGGAGTCTTCCATTCTTTAGGCAGTCCTGCATTCACAGTAGATTCTTTGACAGAATTTGGATTAGTAGCATCAAGCTCACTAGACTGATTTTGTTGCATAATTGTTCTTAAATCATCCATACCAGGTTCATCCACAACAGATTTGGGCACAGAAAAATCTGTTTCATCAAACACAACATGTATAGATTCTTCAACAGCAAGCAATCTTTTGTTATATACTCTATAAGCATGACCATTTATAGCATAACCAATATGTATTCCTTCATCTGATTTAGGATCAAACTTCCCCAGATTATCTTTACCATTATTTAAAACAAAGCATTTGCAGCCAAACACCCTAAGATGACTAATGCTAGGCTTTCTACCTTTATACAATTCATAGGGAGTTTTCTTAAGAATTGGTCTAATCAATGTTCTGTTAAGCACATAAGAAGCAGTATATACAGCATCAGCCCAAAAATATTTAGGTAAACCAGATTCATTTAGCATAGTCCTAGCTAACTCTTCTAGTGATCTATTCTTTCTTTCAACAACACCATTTTGTTGGGGTGTCCTAGGAGCAGAATAACTATGTATGATCCCATGTTTTTCACAATATTTATCAAACTTTGCATTTTGAAATTCTCCCCCATGATCACTACGAATCTGTTTTATCCTATTTTCATTCTCATTATGCAGAACCTTTGCAAGTTTCTTAAAGGCTTTATATGCATCATTTTTAGAAGCAAGAAACAAAGTCCATGTATATCTTGAAAAGTCATCAACAATCACCAAAGCATAGTAATTTCCAGCTAAGCTAGCAGTCCTAGATGGTCCAAACAAGTCCATATGCAAAACATCCAAAGCTTTATTTGAAGAAACCATATCTTTTGATTTAAAAGAAATTCTAATCTGTTTTCCCTTTACACAGGCATCACACAATCTGTTATTTTGAAACTTTATGTTTGGTAAACCAGAAACAAGTTCCTTAGATTTTAGCTTATTCAAGTGATTTGTGTGAATGTGAGCTAGTCTCCTATGCCACAGCCAAGACTCATCATTTTTAGATAGCAAACACTCATTTTCAGAACAACTCTTTATAATGTCTAGGAGATAAATGTTGTTTACCCTTTTTCCAGTGAACAGCACCTTACCAGAATTTTCATTTGAAATTGTACAAGTATTGGTTTCGAAATTGACCTTGTATCCCTTGTCACACAGCTGGCTAATACTTAGAAGACTATGTTTTAGCCCTTCAACATATAGGACATTCTCAATTGTAGTTGAGTCTTTAGTACCAACATCTCCTCTTCCAAGAATTTTTCCTCTATTGTTATCTCCATATGTGACATGCCCTTCAGCTTTGAGTTTCAGATTTATGAACTGAGTCACATCACCAGTCATGTGCTTTGAGCAGCCACTGTCTAGATACCACTGGTTTCTCCTGCTGTTTTTCTGCAACAAAACAGATTTAGCACATATGGTACCCCTTTAGTCTAGGGTCCAGCATGATTAACACCTTTCCTTAGGAAGCCATTTGGCTAATCCTTTAGGAACAAGATATCTCCTAGTCTTACATGTTCTAGATACATGACCAGATTTCATACAATAAAAACATGTTGCAGTATGCATTGTTTTTGAATTACTAAAAGAGGAAAAACCTGTTTTGGAAGGAACAAAGAAACTTGACAGCTTTTTCACATTACCTTTCATTCCAGAATTATATCCCAAACCATTTTTATTGAAAACAGCATTCTGTGAACCTAATAAGGTTTCAAGATTTTCTCTTCCCTTAGTGAAATTTGAAAGCGTTTTCAACAAATACTCAACCTGTTTTTCCAGCTTTTTGCAATTATCACAAGTTTTAATTGATGCATGTAAACATGTCAATTCAAGACTAATTAATTCAGTTTTAGCTTTGTGCAGTTCTTCTTCAAGAGCTTTAACCTTTGGTTCAAGTACCCTATTTACTCTATTCAATCTGTTGCACATTATAGCCAACCTGTTTGCTTCATCATGTGTTTCCCTAAAGGCTAATAGCAGTTGATCATAGTTTTCAGAATCAGTGGAGAAATTACTTACTGAGTCAGAGTTGGATCCCTCATCATTCACCATGAAGCAAAGATTTGCTTCTTCACTTTCAGTTGAAGAATTGCTAGATGAGGATGCATCATTTTCTTCCCATGAGATATATGCTCTTCTACCTTTCCCTTTGTCACTCCTCTTGCTTGCTGATTTTTCTTTACTTTGATTGTTTGGACAGTCAGCTTTTATATGACCTGGTTTACCACATCCAAAGCACGTGTAATTGGAAGAATTTGAATCAATAGGTTGTTTGGAATACCTCTTTCTCTGCTGAGTTCTGTCACGGTTTTTCTTTCTAAGAAATCTGCTGAATTTCCTGGTGAGCAGACTCACAGTCTCATCATGTTCTGGATCACCTTCTTCCTCACTTGTATCATGTTCTATGGTAGTTTTCAGAGCAATTCCTTTGGCCTTCTTTTCCACTGTTTCTTGTTCTTTCAATCTTTTCACCTCAATTTCATGTTCTATCAGCTTTCCAAAAAGTGTTGCAGTGGACATCTTGGATAAATCTCTGGATTCTGAGATTGCTGTTACCTTAGGCTGCCAGTTCTTATCAAGACATTTTAATACCTTAATGTTAAGCTCTTCCTTGTCAAAGACTTTACCAAGGCCAGTGAGGTGATTTACAATGTGTGTAAATCGTTTCTGCACATCTGCAATACTTTCTTCAGATTGCATTCTGAACAGCTCATACTCCTGAATTAGTGAGTGCTTCCTTGCCCGTTTCACATCATCAGTTCCTTCATGAGTCACCTCTAGTACCTCCCACATCTCCTTTGCTGAGTTACATTGAGAGACTCTAAAGAACTCATCCATATTCAGTGCAGATGTAATGATATTCTTGGCTAAAGAGTCATATTGGGCCTTTTTCTTCTCAGTTTCACTCCATTCAGACCAAGGCTTCTTTATTGTTTCATCTTTGACAACCTGCATAGGTATAAAAGGTCCACTGACCACTGCATCCCAGATTCCCATGTCAATAGATTCCATAAAGATCTTCATCCTGATTTTCCAGAAAGCATAGTTAACACCACCAAACATAGGAGGTCTATTAATAGATGCACCTTCAGCAAAAGGCATTTTAAACTCAGACATCATACACACACTTGAGCAAAATACAAGCCCTAGCTCTTGATACCAATTGTTGGGTCTATTAGTGTCTAAGTTCAAGAGGGGAGGGGTGAATTGAGCTTATAAAATTTTCGCAAGAACACACAATTTTTCAGTATTCCAGAGGCAAAAAGAACAGATTGTTTTTACATGAAACAGATTGATTCTTCAGAGCAGTCTTGGCACAATTTGAATTTTGTTCAATGTAAAATTGTGTTCAACAAGAAATATAACAGAACCAGATCAGCTTAATATTGTGAGGATGAAGGATACAGCTATGCTTAGAAATCAATCAAAAGTTACACAACACAAGATTTCAAGAAGTATGATCCTTTCTCAGGTTTTAATGAATGATCAGTTTGTTCACAATTCACTTAAACCATTATGTGCAGCAACCTTGTTTATGATCAGAAAACTTCAACAAATCAGGAAGAACAGTTTTCCCTTAACCCAGAATTAACAGATTCAATTTAAAAAGAACAGATTTAGTTCTTGACAGAATTAAGCAAAAACCAGAAAAGAGTGCAGGGATGAGAATACAAGATACACACGTTTTTATACTGGTTCACTCATACAGAGCTACATCCAGTCTCACCTTACCCCAAGGTGGAATTCACTAAAAACAGTATCAATCACTTACAAAACCAGCAGTTCTTGAACACTACAAGAACAACACACACAATGCTGAAAAACCCTATTTCAGCACACCTTGCACTCCAAGAAACCCTATCAAGGAGTGACTAACACTTACACCTTTACAAAACAGAATAAAGGAAAGATTACACCTGAGAAGAAGATGCAAGAACTCAAAACCAGTAGTTCAATTTGCTGCAGAACTGCACCAGCACCTTCACCAAGATCAAAGGTTTCCTAGAACAAGCACACTTGAAAATCTCTTTGGAAAACCTTTCAATAACTCTTTTTAATCCTTCTTCTCACATGGAAATTGTTTTATCTCTGTCAAAAGCGTAATTCCTCAACACTTCTTCATGTGAGAGAGACTTTTCTTTATATAGAAAACAGTTTCTAACTTCTTTTCAAAAACAGTTGAAAAGCAGTTAAGAAAACAACAGATTCAGTTATGAACTTAACAGATTTATTTTGTGAAAACTGCCAACTCAGCTTAACAGAAATAATTGTCTGAGTGGTACCTTTGGTGCCCTAACTAACTTGTGAAAAACCTTTCAGCAGACCAAAGAATAAACCTGTTCTTTCACAGTAAAACAGATTAAAGTATAACACACAGGCCAGCTCAGCTTAACTGAAATAACGAACTGAGCTTTCCCTTGGTGCCTTAACAGAAATTTAGAAAAGCCTTTTAACAGAGAAGAAATAAACAGATTCTTTCTCCATAAAACAGATTTATTTGTGTACTGTTTTAAAACTGTTAAAACCATTTTAAAAAGCTTTTCAAAAACCATTTAACGAAAGCCTTTTTAACAGAGAAGAAATAAACAGATTTTTTCTCCATAAAACAGATTTATTTATGTACTGTTTTAAAACTGTTAAAAACATTTTAAAAGGCTTTTCAAAAACCATTTAACCACATCATGTGCTTGATCTAGACTTGGTTAGGCATCTAGGATAGGTTACACAGCAAAAGGCAATCATACACACTTACAAGCCTAATTACAAATGAATCTAAAAACCTATTACAATCTTCAAAGCTCTCAAGCCATTTTCTTCATCAAACACACATCAAGCCTTGGTAGGGAAGAAGCTTCCTCCAGCTTCAACAAAAACGACCAAACCCAAATCTCTGGACGAGCTTCCTTTGGCAGATCGAGAGGTGTGCCAAGTCCTGGGCAGCGTGGGCGGCTTCGATACTTCCATCCTAATTAGTCGCGAGCACGACGCTGAAGGACTCACTCGATACATAAGTATAGAAAACACCCCCTCTCCAATTCGTTTTTGCTTTCCCTGTTTCTGCTTATTCTTTGCTGTGTACATTATCTGTCTGTTCCCTTACCCTTACTGTATTAATTTTACTGATGTAGATTCGAGGAAGGACAAGCAACGTAAGCAGAAACTTGCCCAAATCCTGAAGTCCAAAGGTGGGGCTTCGGCGAAGGGAGTTGGGGAATCCCTACCTCCAGCCTCTGAGTCAACCCCCACCTCTCCCAACCCTTGCTCTCAACCTTTAACTACACCATCATCTCCACCAACCCCTCCTTCTCCTAACCACCCGCCAAGCTCACATCTCCCATCACGGCCATGCCACTCGCACTGGCCGAGGCTGCTACTCTACCAGCCCCCCTTGACAAAGGAAAAAAGGGTGGTAGTGGTGCCTTCTGATGATGATGATGAGGACTCTGCTGAGGGGCAGGTCTTCAAACGACAAAGGACGACCCAGCCTGCCCCTCAGGCTGCCATCTCCGCCACTTCCTCCTCCCATGGGGCAGAATCTCTGAGGGAAGACCCTCCAAGCGCCTCCTCACCTCCTCAATCTAAGGCTTTGGAGGGTGGGGCCAAAGCTGAGGTTGCATCTACTCCCTCGACCGCTCCAGAGTTCCCTTTGCCCATTCGAGACTCACTGAGTGGCTATCTAGAGAGGGTGTCTCCTCGCGACCAACCTGAAGGGCCCAAACAAGAGGGCATATACTATTACATGGGCGCCTTCATGGATTGCGCCCAAACATGGCGGGAGCAGGCCAAGGCCAAAGTTGTTGAAGTCTCCACTCTTCAAGCGCTGGAGAAAAAGGTCGCCTCCCTGACAGAGGAGAAAGAGAAACTGGCACGCCATTGGGAGCGTCAAGAGGATGCATATAAGACTTCTCTGAGGGTGGCACAAAAGGCAAAAGAGGAGGCTAATAAGCGATTGCACGAGGTGGCGCAAGCTAACGCTGAACTCCTTGATCAAGTGGTGCTTCTTCGTGCCAAGGTTGCATATCTGGAAGACGCGGCGAAGGCTTCTGAAGCGCAACAGAAAAAACTGGAAGCCCAATGCGGTGACCGAGAGCAGAAACTCAAAGGGAAAAAGAGTGTCCCCATTACAATTATATGTTTCGTAATAACCTTTAACTAGAGGGAACTCTAAATTGCATGCACTTCCCCAGGCGTCGCCTCCGCGCTGGAGGGGCGCTCACACACCCTAAACACCCCCCTCTTCGTCTTTAAACTATTTTCATAGCATTTTCGGGCTTCTTCTTGATCGGACTTGATCACGATCACCCTGCCACTAAGGTCAGGCAACTTCATCTTCATGTGGCTAGTGGAGGACAGTGCCCTTAGCCTATTCAGTGCGGGTCTGCCCAACAAGATGTTGTAGGCTGAATTGGCGTTTACCACTAAGTACCGAATGCTCTCGGTACGAGACGCCGCTCCATCGGTGAACGTTGTCCTTAGTTCTAGATAGCCACGTACCTCAATCGGGTTGTCTGCGAATCAATACAGGCATCCTGTGTAGGGTCTCAATAAGTCAGGGGACAACTGTAGCTTGTTGTAGGTCGACCAAAACATGACATCGGCGAAACTGCCTTGGTCGACGAGAACCCTATGAACTTTCCTTCCAGCAGTGACGACCGAAATGGCCACGAGGTCATTGTCATGCGGGACAACATCCCGTAGGTCAGCCCTTGTGAAAATGAGGTCTGACTCCCATGGGTCGTCCGAAAATTCCTCAGCGCCCAAACTCACTGACCTCACATATCTCTTACGCTGAGAGGCAGTGGGTCCTCCTCCAGAAAAGCCACTAGAAATGGTGTGCATTTCTCCGCAAATCGGCATCTCGTGTGCTTGACCCTCCTCAGGCACTGTCAAGGCTGTGATCGCAGCGGACCCAGCAAGGTAATCCTTCAAGAACCCACTCTTCACGAGCTCGTCCAACTGATAGCCCAGCGCCAAGCAGTTGTTGATATGGTGCCCGAACGCCTCATGGAATTCGCACCACGTCTCTTTGTGAGGTCCCAGCACCTTATCAGACTTCGCTGGTGGCTTCAACCTGTCAGCTATGTTGGGCACGACGATGAGGTCTTTTAGCTCCACGACGAAATCGTGCCTCAACGGTCTTTTTCCTTCCCTCGCTAGCCTACTTCCCTCCGCTCGACCGTTGGACTGGGGCCTCCTTGCCTTGTAGGGGCGCTTCCTCTCCTGGTCTTTTCTCCCCGTCGTGGCCTCGTTGACTCTGACGGGTTGCGCGCGCATATGTGCTCTTGGGCGCGTGGGTGCAACAATTGTGCGCTTCTCGTATACCTCACCCTCAGAGGCAATGTGTTCTACCGCGCGACGCCTTGTTTCGGAAAAAGTCTTGGGGCGGTTGTGGATGATTGACTCGTAGAAAGGCCCTGGGCACACCCCCTTTCTGAACGCATATACGATAATGGGCTCTTCTGTGGTACCAACCTTCACCACTTGCGCCCCAAAGCGGTTTATGTATTCCTTCAAGGTCTCGCCTTGATACTGCTTTACGTCAAACAAGTCATATGAAAATGGTGGCGAGGCCCTGTTGGCTAGATACTGCTCCCTGAATAACTTTGAGAGCTGCGCGAAAGACGTGATATGACCCTCTGGGAGGCTGATGAACTAGTCCATGGCCATCCCAGTCAAGGTGCTCATGAAGAGCTTGCACCTTACGACGTCGGAGCCGCATACCAGCATCATCTGCGTGTGGAACGCGGTGAGATGTGCTTCAGGGTCCTCCATCCTTGTGAAGGTTGTCTTGGGCCCCGTGAATGTGTTGGGGATCACCGTCTCCAGAATCGGTTGAGAGAACGGTGTGGAGAATTCTCTCGGTGGTGCGAAAGGCTCGGGCTCGTCCATATCGCGCCATCCCCAACGCAGCTCCTCGTTTGTGCGATGGAGCTCTTCGTTTCTCACCTGAGATGCAACGAGATCCGCTTACATGCACTCTTGCTCTGCCCTTGATGCTGCCATTGCTTCTTGCAATCCCTGCATCATTCCCGTGAGCTGTTGCATGGTCATCTCTTCACTCCTAGTGCGTGTGGGTCTCATTTTTGCATTTTATGGAAACCTTTCCGTCTGTCATGCAACTTGAGAACTGGAACTGGTGAACTATACTTGTGATGGGACTGATGTTTTAGATCGGCCCCACAATGGGCGCCAAATGTTCCCACCGGTTGACCGGGTGCATCTTCGTGCGTGGCTTGTCCTCGCGAGCTAGGGCACCTTCGCTCTGCACCGCCTGTGTGTACCTTAAAAGAAGTGAACAAAAAGGCGCCCTCGCGGACGTTTGCACTCCGACGATCAAGTTAGCTGGCGAGAAACATCAAATGTGACGAACCTCCGTATCGGAGCACCGTGACTGGATGCTCTGAAGGTGGTCTGTAACTGAGTAACTGAGTAACTAAATGCTACCCTAATTGGTTGTGCGTATAGCGGTGTTAAGCAACTAGAGTGTGTGTGGACTGTGAAAACTTGGATCTCTGTCTCGAACGCCCAAAACTCCTTTTAAACGCCTAATCAGTTCAATCTAAGAGTAGGGAGCAATATGGAGTTGGAACGGATTTAGGAGTAGTAGGGATGGGGATATTGTTCGGTGCAAATTTCTTTATAGCATTCTGTTGGTTTCCATGTCTGCAGTTATTGTCGTGGGGGTTTTATGCCATTGAAACCACAACCATTTGTTAGCACATGAGGAAATCATAACGAAGTTGTATGAAGGAAGATGTTGGAAGATTTAGGGGTAGCAGAAGAAGCACAGGGAGTGGTTTTTCCTGTGTCTAAAGAGCTTTGAGGATTGGTCCATCTAGACCATCAAATGTTATTTTTAAGCAAGGCATCATGAAAGGTGTACCGGTATGGCCGGCCGACAACATGACGTGTCTCCGTCTCCCTGCCCGAGATGACAGAGACACGCTGGCACGAATCTGTCAACCTGGCCGACCGACCGACACACGGTCAGGTCGACCGACACGTATAACCATTAACGCTCAAACCAAGGTTAGTGAAGCTAAACCATCATTAAGGATTGTTCCCGCCGGTTGACCGGGTGCGTCTTCGTGCGTGGCTTGTCCTCGCGAGCTAGGGCACCTTCGCTTTGCACCGCCTGTGTGTACCTGAAAAGATGTGAACAAAGGGGCGCCCTCGCGGCCGTTTGCACTCCGACGATCAAGTCAGGTGGCGAGAAACATCAAATGTGACGCACCTCCGTATCGGAGCACCGTGACTGGATGCTCTGAAGGTGGTCTGTAACTGACTAACTGTGAAAACTTGGATCCCTGTCTCGAACGCCCAAAACTCCTTTTAAACGCCTCCAGCGTTTAAAGCGTCTTAAAGTGTAATTAAAGCGGCTTTGTTCCGTCCGGTTGACCGGGAAGTCTTCGTGCGCGACCTCAACCGTCAGCTAGGGACTCCTTCCCACTGGTTACCTGTGGATTCCTGCAAAAAAGAGGACAAAGAGGCGCCCTAGCGGCCGTGTGCACTCCGACGCTCAAGTCAGCCAGCAAGAAACACCAAAACTGTCGACCTACGTCTCCGAGCACCGCGTATGGCACTCTGAAGGTGGTAAAAAGAACTGTGTATATGTGTGTGTGTTGTCTCTTTCAGGCAAAAATATTTCCTAGTCACTTGTACGTAACCTTGATGCACGAGCAAGCAACTAGGGAGATTTCTCGTAGATTTGCCAAAAGTTCCAACCCTTTTTCCAACATTCTCCGTGCTATTTAAACTACCCAAGCATTTAAAGCGCCTTAAAGCGCTTTTAATCACAAACGTAACGCACTCATTAAAGCGTTTAATTAGAAAACGTAGCGCATTTAAGACGTTGAAACGCTTGGGAGCCATTATAGTACCTGAATGCTCGAAAGGGAAACTGTATTGAATGACTTTTAATTACCTGGCACCTGACTAAAGGGTGTTTCCATTCTGACAAGGCTGTTATACACGTGGAGGGCCTCACGACGCCGTGACCCCATCTGGGGGCGTTTCTGCCCATCTGGGGACGTTTCTACATGTGAGTCCTCCTACTTGGGAGTGCTACTGCGCTAGGGGTGACTTTTTGGGTGCCAACTCATGCCCCCAAGTATCTAGCCACTTACTTTGAGAGCGTATCTGCCTTCCTTTTGTACTCTGCACCCGGTTGCCCTGGGCGTGACTTTCCTCTTGAGTCGTATCTGCCCACAGGCGTCTCTTGGGGCGGGAGGAGCACTTCACGAGTCAGGCTGCCCTACACTGGTATTGTTACTATGGCCTTGAAGCCACCTTTTCCTTCTCTTTATCGCTCCCCCGAGCTATCGAATCCTGAGGCCTTCCCACGGCGTCGCTCCCTCCATGGTCTTTCCTACCCATGGGTATCGGGGAACCACACGGTGACTGCCTTGCTTTAGCACTGTTTGATCTGGCGACGCCTTCACCTAGGCGACGCCTTGTCTTGGCGACGCTTCCTCTGGGCGTCTCTCCACCTAGGCGACGCCTTGCGTTGACCTTGACTCTCCAGCCGTTGACTTTGACTTTGACTTAGTCAACGCCCGGATACGGGACGGTACACAAGCCCCCCAGTCTTAAGCTGAAGACTTGTCTTCAGCGTAAAGACTAAAGCCTCGCCCACGCCGTCCACGTGCCATCCTGATGACATGTCATTCCCTGCTGACTCAACAATTCTCGAATCGTTGACGTGACGCTCTCTGAACCCTAGGAGCGTTCTTACTGATTGATTTGACCTCCTCTGAAACGATGATGATAACACCTTTTGGGCTACCCTTGATCGCGCGCCACGTGGCCCATCGCGCGGCCATCCTCCAGAGACCTTTGCGTTTCCCTTGGGCAATTGACCCTCCGACGCGTGGCACGATCCTACGGCCCTCAGTTAGCGCCTCTTGAGTTGCGAAATGTAACGTTTAAGTTACTCCAAACCCCGCACTCACCCTACTGTTACATTCATTCGCTCTGCAACTCCGCACTGTTCATCGCCTTCAAAACCCTTTTTCTCTGCAATTGCGATTCTCTCCTTCCTGCGCTCTTCTACTGCCTCCATTCCAATAGCAAAGGTACGATTTCGAGTACTCACGACTCTTCCCTTTCGTCGCATTATAGGATTTATTGAACTGCTTGGGACTGTTGTTATTCATGTACTACTTCATCTCTCCACTTCTTCTTCCTCCTCTGATTTTTCTCGCGTGAGTGACGCTTCTTGGGGCTCTTTCCCCTTCTTGCCATGGCTACACTTGCTAAACCCTTTTTCCTCTCTTCTTTCTCCAGCTATCTATTTTCACCATGACGCGCACGAACGCGGAGCCTGATTCTTCCCCTACGACCCCCAAGTCCAACTACAAAGCCTTTTACCCCTGGCCCCCCGACGAGCTCCTGAGTGAATGCACCAGCCTGACTTCCTTCCAGGACCTGGAAGCTCACCGGGGGGATCCCCATTTGTACAATTTTAACGCCTTCTACCGCACACACGACGCCCACATATCCGCCCGTCCCGGCAGGCCTGGGGAACCTGTTTGTTTGGACGATAGACCTAGAAAGGGGAAACCCTTCTTCTTCATGTACCAGACCGTGTTCAAGCGCGTAGGAGTGCGCCTCCCGTTCACTCCCTTCGAACGGGAGCTTCTTACTGAAATCAACACTGCCCCCGCCCAGCTTCATCCCAACAGCTGGGCATTCGTGAGGGGTTTTCAAATTCTTTGCGGACACATGGGCATTCCCCCTTTTGTACATGTCTTCCTGCATTTCTTTGAGGTGAAAAAGCAGGGGAAGAGCTTCTGGGTAAGCTTTTCCGGGATCGCAGGCAGGATCCTCCTCTCCCTCTTCCAAAATTCGTACAAGAATTGGAAAGGGAAGTTCTTTAGGGTGTGCAGCGCCAAGCACGATCCCACGGCTTTGGATGGCTTCCCCCTTTACTGGACGGAGCGCCCTAAACTGCTCAGGGCCAAAACCCTGGAAGAGCTATCTCTCGCCGATAGGGAGGTAAGCAAAGCCTTGGCGGGGTTGGGGATCGTCTTTGATACCTTGAAGTTGGTCGCTAGCGAGTACAATGCCCACGCCCTGACCACCTATTTTGGTAAGGGGCTCTCCCCTCATCTTTCTTGCTGTGAACAGCCTGCTATCGAGTGTTTGTTCCCCCCATACTATTATGCTCGTTTTACACTGTGCCATGTTACATGCATTTCACGTCTCTTCATGTATTGTGAATTCGCATAGCTGCTTTAGTACTAATTCTTGCTGCTTGGCCTGTCTTGATGTAGGATCGGTGATGGGCGCTTCCAAGAGAATGATGCTGGCGAAGGCAATGAAGGAGGCACGCGCCGCCAAGGCGGGCGCCTCCTCCACCCCTGCTGCCGATCCGGTTCCCCCACCGACTCTGTCACCGCCACCTCCAGTCACTGCTGAAGCTCCCTCTAACCCACCTCCGTCATCTCCACCTGGCCCCGAAGCGCTTCCAACTCCCAACTCCCAACTCTCCTCCGCCTATCGCCGCCGTTCCCCTAGCCGCGGCCTCGTCACCGGCTCCAACCCCCCTTGACAAAGGGAAACGGGTTTTGGAAATTTTATCAGATGATGAGGACTCAGAAGGCGTGGCCCCCTTCAGAAGAAGAAAATCCGCGCGGGTTCCTCTTTCGGTAGAGGTGTCGCCCCAGGGAGGGAACCCCTTCATGGACAACCCCCCAAGTGCGACCTCACTCCCTCCCGTGACACTCCAAGAGGAAAGGGGCGAAGGCGCCGAATCTGCCCCGCCTCCGCCGCCGACAGAAGCCATTGCTTCCCCTGCTTCCGTCGCTGCCGCCCCTGATTTCATCGCCATCCCTCCTCCGATTATGCATCTAATGAGGGGCTTCAGTGGCGGGACTCTGCCAGAGGGCACCGACAGGAAGGAAGGCATGCCCTTCTACTTGGGAGCCTTCTTGGCGGTGGCTCTTGAATGGCGCGCCCAGGCCAGAAACGCGGTCATGCAGGCTCAAACTCTCCAGGCCTTAGAAACAAAGGCTACCACCCTGGAGGAGGAAATGAGGACCCTGGGCGCCAGAACGAAGCTCATCAAACCTCTCTGAAACAAATGCAAGAGTCCAAGGCAGAAACTGAGAGGCAACTGGCAGAGGCATTGGAGCTCCAGGCTGGCCTTTATACTCGTGAAGTCGCCCTCCAAGTCCAGGTGATGGGCCTTCAGGAATTGCTTAAAGCTGATGCAGAAATTCAGAAGGACCTGAAGGACCGTAACCGTGAGCAGGCTGACAAGACGGAGCGGTTGGAGGGGGAAATGGCCACCCAGGCCAGAGCGATGGACCTTCTTCGGGCTGACTACGACAAACTACAGGTCGAAGTCAGTCGGCTTCGCGTGGAGAAAGAGGCTCTGGAGAAGCAGGTGACCTCTGGGGATGCCGCCATTGAGGAGCTAGAGAAGGAGAAAAAGTCTCTTATCCAGGAGATGGCGGGCACTTTCGAGGAGGGGTTCCAAGAGGCCCTGACCCAGGCGTCCTGCGAGAACCCTGGCATCAATATTTCGAACTGCGACCCCATGAACCATGTCGTCGACGGGAAGGTCGTGCCCATGGACGTGGATGACTGAACCGCTGTCTCTCAACCGCCACCTTCACTTTCAAGCTTAATTCCTTTATTCTTTACGCTTGCTTTTGACTTTCTTTGTTCAAACTTGTAATTCTTTGAACTATCCGTACTCTTGCTACAAATTTAGGTGTTCGTATGATTGCTTTTGTGTCTTTGCCATATACGATTCTGCTTGTGCGATCTCATTCTCATATTTCGCCTTCTTACGCTTCGGTTGTTTCGTTTGCGTTATACTTGCTTCTTTCGCTTCGTTGGGCGGCTTTGTATGACCGGGAAAAGTCGCGTGCCAACCCCCACGCCCATGGAGAGGCTCACTTAGTGACGCCGTATCGTCCACGGGGTGTTTCTAATACCAAAAGGTCCTTTCATTGATCCTTAACGCCCGGCGCCCACGCCTAGGGAGAGGCCTGCTACAGCAGCACCGTATCGTCCCCGGGTGTCTAAAACGCCGAATGCTCCGGGGGGGGTCTGTTCCCTCCATGGTCTTTCCTTCCCATAGGAATCGGGGAACGCCCTGCCAGCGATTCGCTGGCGTTTGGCGGTCTTATCTCCCTCCACAGTCTTTCCTACCTGTGGGTATCGGGGAACGCCTTGCCAGCGATTCGCTGGCGTTTGGCGGTCTTATCTCCCTCCACAGTCTTTCCTACCTGTGGGTATCGGGGAACGCCCTGCCAGCGATTCGCTGGCGTTTGGCGGTCTTATCTCCCTCCACAGTCTTTCCTACCTGTGGGTATCGGGGAGGCGACGCCAGTGACTAACTTTGCCTTCTTTGATTTCGTCTCCCTCCACAGTCTTTCCTACCTGTGGGTATCGGGGAGGCGACGCCAGTTGGTATTTGGGTTGGCGTCGCCCTTCACGTCCTTCCGGGCGACGCCTCGGGTGTTACCTTTACTTCGTCATTGACTTTGATTCTTGCCTTGGTCGACGCCTGATGACAGTGAAGAGCTCAAGGTTTTGTCTGTGCCATCCACGTGGCGCTTCTTGTATAGCTGATGGGACGTTTCGTCATTCGACTTGATCCACGTGGCGCTATTTGTATGGTTGATGGGGCATTCAGTCATCCCATTAAGTTCTAACTCCTGCTGTACCCCTGACTCACTTTCGACGGCGCATCGTACCACTGGATATTCTGCTGATGCGACGTTTTCTGATTTAAACCAGTGGTGCCAGCTTCATCCTTTCATCTTCTGCCACGTGTATCAATCGTGCGGTGCACCCATTCGCGTCGTTTGGCGCTCTAACCGCTTTATTTAACTCTTCAAACTCTGGGACTATCTTCATCATTTTCTCACTCTTCATAACCTACTTGCATTCTTTCTTCTTGCACCCTTCCTTCTTGCACCCTTTCTTCTCTGACGAAGGGTTGTTCCAGCCTTCGCTCCCCTCGCTCAACTCTTGCATTTCTGGCAGTCCTGATCTTGTTAAAGAATGTCGTCTCACGCTGCTCCCTCCAGGGTCCGTCCCAAAGACTTGTATCCTTGGGCTTCGAGTGAACTTCTTGACGAGTGTTCATGCTTACTCTCTACCAGGGCCATAAGGGAGCACAAAGGGGATTCGTGTTCCTATGACCACCGGGCCTTCGCGAGGAGGCATGACGACGACATCGCTGTGCTCCCTTGCACTCTAGGGGAGCCAGTATGTGGAGACGAACGAGCCAACGAAGGGGTCCCTTTCTTTTACTTTTACCAGGTGGTGTTCAAGACCATCGGAGTGCGCTTACCCTTTTCTTGGTTCGAGAAGGAACTGCTGACGGAGATCAACGTGGCTCCGGCCCAGTTGTATCCAAACAGCTGGGCCTTTGTCAAAGCCTTCGACATTCTCTTCGGGTTTCTGGGTTGTGCACCCTCGGTTGACCTCTTTCTTCACTTCTTTGAGGTGAAGAGGCAGAGACACAACCTCTGGGTAACTCTCAGCAATGTACCCGGGAGAGTTCTCATCACACCCTTCCAGAGCTCGTTCACCGGGTGGAAAGGCCGGTTCTTCAAGATCTGCCGTACTGATCTTGTTCCCGGCGCTCTGGATGGGTTTCCGCTGTACTGGGTGAGAGAGGAGAAGGTCCTCAAAGCCAAATCCCTCAAGAATCTGGCTCCAAGTGATCAAATAGCTTGCCAGATTCTTGCTGAGGCGGGAGGTTTTGACTCTGCTACGGTGATCAACCTGGAGTCCAACGCTGGAACTCTGGAGAAGTACACATGTAAGAACTACTGCCTTAGGACACTCGGCCTTCGTTACTTTCTAACTGTGCCTGTCTTTCTTCATGGTGCCTCTAACACGTCTTTTCCCCTGGTGCAGGTTCGAAAATAAACCACGAAAAGAGGACACGACTTACTCGAGTGCTGCGGGCTGGAAAAGGGGCTTCGCCTTCCTCCAGTGATGACTCTGATGAGCGGTGAGAAATGGCTTGTTCGTGTTTTTGCATGATTTGTAGCATTTGCTCCGTTTGTACTGCTCCCATTGTATTGAACATTGCTTGTAACAACAACTTTTCAATGTCATACTTGATTTTTTGTAACGCCACTTCACTTTGCATATGCTTCATGTACTGCGCGCTTTCCTTTCGTCCTGTTCTTCCAGCGGTGTACGCCTTCACTTGGGCGACGCCTGCTCAGGAGCGACGCCCTTATCTAGGTGGCGCCTTCTTTCTGGGCGACGCCATGACCTAGGCGACGCCTTCTTTCTTGGCGACGCCATGGCCTAGGCGGCGTATCACATTACTTCAAACAAGGAAAGATAAAGGCTGAAAACCAAAGCACTTCTTTTTCTCAAACTGGTTTTTCCTTTTATTAGGGTGACCTCATTAAAAAACCCCCGAGAGGGAAAAAGAGCGTCCCCTTCAACTAAATTGTTACATACTGCTTACATAAGTCAACTGAAATAAAATTTTAAGTTGACTGCATTCCAACTGCGCGGGATGGGGCCTCCATCTAAAGTCTCCAGGTTGTACGAACCGTTGCCCTTAGCCTCAATAACTCTGAAGGGCCCGGTCCACTTGGCAGACAGCTTATTCTCCAACTCGTATGGGTGAGCTTTCCTCATCACTAGGTCGCCAACCTGAAACTGTTGCGACTTTACCTTAGAGCTATATTGCCGCTCTACTCTTCTCTTCATCGCTTCAGCTTTTATTCTAGCTTCTTCCCTGGCTTCTTCTAGCAGATCCAGGTTTACCCGCCTCTCTTCATTGGACTCCTCCACCACAAAGTTTTGAAAACGTGGTGAGCTTTCATGTATTTCTACTGGAATCATCGCGTCCGACCCGTACACCAAACTGAAGGGCGTCTCCATAGTAGAGGATTAGGGCGTGGTGTGATATGCCCATACAATCCTTGGCACCTCTTCCGCCCACGCCCCTTTGGCTTTCTCTAACCTTCTTTTTAACCCCCTCAGCAGAACTCTGTTTGCCGACTCTACTTGTCCATTGGTCTGGGGGTGTTCGACCGACGCGAACACTTGTTTGATTCCTACTTCAGCACACAGATTTCTCAACTGCTGACTGGCAAACTGGGTCCCGTTGTCAGATATCAGGCGCCTAGGTACGCCAAAGCGACACACAATGTTTTTTCCACACGAAATGCTGTACCTTATGCGCAGTGATCTGTGCCACAGGCTCCGCCTCTATCCACTTAGTAAAGTATTCGATGGCGACGATCAGATACTTCATCTGCCTGATTGCCAGTGGGAAAGGGCCCAGGATGTCAATTCCCCATGTATGGAAAGGCCACGGACTGTATATAGACCGCAACTCTTCTGGCGGCGCCTTGTGCCAGTCGGCGTGCTTTTGGCATTGCCTACACCGCTGGGCGTGCCGTGCGTAGTCCTCTTTCACTGTTGGCCAGAAGAAGCCTGCGCGTATTACCTTGGAGGCTAAGGATCTTCCCCTTACGTGGCTTCCGCAGATGCCTTCGTGTAGCTCCGCCATTATCCTGGTGCACTCATCGCCACTGACGCATGTTAGGATAGGGTGAGTGAAACCGTGCCTGAACAGCACCCCATCCACCAAAGTATATCTTGCGGCATTTCTTTTGACTTTTTTACCCTCTTCAGGGTCCACTGGAAGAGCCCCATCCGCCAGGTATCGCTTATAGGGCATCATCCAGGTGTCTCCCTTGGACAAAACACATACCTGCATCTGCTCTTCCTCAGGTACACCCGCGTACATGCTGATGCGGGGCGCCCTCTGCGTATCTTGGGTCAAAGAGGAATGACTTCTCGGCCTTCCCCTTGATGTATAAATCTGGAGGACATCCACCCTGTTGTCTTCCACGAATCGACGCGGAGCTTTGAGGGTCTCCTGGATCACTGTCCTCTGTCTACCCCCCTTGCCTGAGCTGGCCAGCTTTGCGAGCAGGTCAGCTCTGGCATTCTGCTCCCTCGGGACATGTATCAGCTCAAGAGCGTTGAACGCCCCCCTCAACAACTGGACGTATTTTAGGTACGCCGCCATCTGTGGGTCCTTCGCCTGGAACTCACCCGACACCTGCCCCTTGATGGATCCTCTAGGCTCATACTGGATGTCGAATTCTGACAGTTCCACCGCCCAGCATACCATTCTTGCTGCCACATCAGGTTTCTGCAGCACTTTCTGTATAGGGAGGTTGGTCATCACCACCACTGTAAAGCTGTGGAAGTAATGACGGAGCCTCCTAGCAGAGAACACTACCGCCAGCGCCGCCTTCTCTAGTGCTTGGTACCTCGTCTCAGCCCCTTGTAAGGCCTTGCTTACGAAGTAGATGGGCTTCTGACTCTGGTCCTGCTCTTGGACCAACACGGAACTGATGGCCCGCTCCGTTACAGTAAAATACAACCGGAGGGGCACGCCCGTTACCGGTTTGCAGAGGACCGGTGGCGTCGCCAGGTACTCTTTCAGCTTAATGAAAGCCGCTTCGCATTCATCAGTCCATGCAAAGCGACTGTTTCTCTTGAGGCACTGGAAGTACGGGTGCCCCTTCTCTCCTCCGGCGGAAACAAATCTCGAGAGCGCCGCCATCCGCCCTGTCAGCTGTTGCACCTCCTTCACCGACGTCGGACTCCGCATGGCGATAATAGCCGCACATTTGTCGGGGTTCGCCTCTATCCCCCTCTCGGTGAGCAGAAAACCCAAGAACTTACCGGCCTCTACCCCGAAAACACACTTCTCGGGGTTCAACTTGAGGCGGTACTTGGATATTGTGTTGAACAACTCCTCCAGGTCTGCCATGTGCTGCACCCTATTCTGCGACGCCACCACCATGTCGTCTACATAGGCGTACACATTCCTCCCGAGCATTGGCGCCAGGACCTTGTCCATTAGCCTCTGGTACGTGGCGCCCGCATTTTTCAGCCCGAAGGGCATCACCTTATAGCAGTAACTGCATGTCTCAGTCATAAATGCAGTCTTGCTCTCGTCTCTTGGGTGCATCTTGATTTGGTTGTACCCTGAAAAGGCGTCCAGGAAACTTAGCATCATGCTGCCGGACGCACTATCTACCAAGGCGTCGATGCTGGGCAGCGGATACGAGTCCTTCGGGCATGCCTTGTTCAGGTCCGTGAAGTCAACACACATCCTCCACTTTCCGTTCGCCTTTTTCACCAAGACGACGTTGGCGAGCCACTCAGGGTACTGAATCTCCCTGATGTGGCCAGCGCTCAGCAGCTTCTGTGTTTCGTCTTTCACCACCTGTTGTCGTTCCTCATTGAACTTTCTCCTTCTCTGACGCACGGGGCGGACCGTGGCGTCCATGCTGAGGTGGTGACACAGGAAATCGGGGTCGATGCCTGGCTTGTCAGAGGCGGACCATGCGAAGGCGTCCAGGTGGCGTGAAATCACTTCTGCCACCCCCTCCTGTTCTTCTGGGCTTAGCGAACTTCCTAACTTGAAAGTCTTGCCTCCAATCTTCCTTTCTACGGCGCTAGCCGCAGGCTGCTCCCTGCTATTACCTTCGACAGGCGCCGCCTCTTCCACGGGCGCCGCCTCTTCCATGGGCGCCGCCTCTTCCACGGGCGCCGCGTCGTCAGGGCCTCCCTCCATTGGTACGTCTGCTTCGGGCATCGCCCTCTCCACTATGACCTCTTCAGGCGTCAGCCCAGCGGGCGTCGCCTCAATCATCGTCGCGTCCACGCTCGGCGGACGTTCATACACCATGAATACGCCTCTCTTCGTTTTCAGGTTGTTTTCATAGCATTTCCTCGCCTCCTCCTGGTCTGACATGATGACTATCACCTGGCCACTGAGGTCCGGCAGCTTCATCTTCATGTGACGGGTGGAGGACATCGCGCTCAGACGGTTTAACGCCGGTCTGCCCAGCAAAATATTGTAGGCAGAATTAGCGTTCACGACGAGGTACCGGATGCTCTCGGTACGCGAGGCCTCTCCGTCTGTGAACGTGGTCCTCAACTCCAGGTACCCCCGGACTTCTACCTGGTTATCCCCGAACCCATACAAGCACCCAGTATAGGGACTCAACAGATCGGGGGACAGCCGTAACTTATTAAAGGTCGACAAAAACATGACATCTGCCGAACTTCCTTGATCTACCAGCACTCTGTGCACCTTCCTTCCGGCTGTGACGACTGAGATGACCACGGGGTCGTTGTCGTGGGGTACCACATCTCGAAGGTCTCTTCTTGTGAACACAATATCTGACTCCCATGGCTCCCCCGAGAGCCTCTCTTCGACTGAATTCACCCCCCCTCGCGTATTTCTTCCGCTGGGAGGCGGTGGGTCCTCCGCTGGAAAAACCTCCAACAATGGTGTGGACCTCGCCAAGCACCGGCATCTCGTGTGCTGGATCATCTGCCGGCGGTGGCAAGGTGGCGGTCGTTGTGGGATCTGCGACATAGTCCTTCAAGAACCCAGTCCTCACCAGCTCATCTAGCTGGTAGCCCAACGACAGGCAGTTATCGATGTGGTGCCCGAAAGCCTCGTGGAATTCGCACCAAGAGTCTTTACGGGGCCCTAACACCTTGTCGGTCTTCGCCGGTCGCCTCAGCCTCTCAGCTATGTTAGGCACGGTGATTAAATCCTTCAACTCAACCACGAAGTTGTACCTCGCCGGTCTCGCTCTTTCTCTGGCGGGGCGTTCGCCCCCTGCTGGACCCCGGGGCTGGGTCTTTCTAGCCTTGTAGGGGCGTCTCGCCTCTGGCTTCTTTCTCCACGTCGTGGTCTCATTGACCCTGGCGGGTTGAGCTCGCGCCGGTACCCTCGGGCGTGAGGGCACGGCGCTGGTGCGCTTCACACATACCTCCCCTTCAGAAGCGATATGCTCTACCGCCCTACGCCGTAGTTCAGCGAAAGTCCTAGGGCGGTTGCGGATAATAGACTCTCCAGAGGGGCCGGGGCATACGCCTTTCACAAATGCGTACACGATCATAGGCTCCTCTGTTGTACCAACCTTCACGACCTGGGCCCCGAAGCGATTGATATACTCCTTCAGAGTCTCCCCCTGATACTGCTTCACATCAAACAGATCATAGGAGTGCGGCGGCGGGGCCTTGTTGGCTAAGTACTGTTCTCTGAATAATCGCGACAATTGGCGGAAAGATGTGATATGACCTTCTGAGAGGCTAATGAACCAATCCATAGCCATCCCGGTCAGGGTGCTCATGAAGAGCTTGCACTTGGCAGCATCAGAACCGCCTATCAGGACCATCTGTGTGTGAAATGCAGCCAGGTGCGTCTCTGGGTCCTCCATCCCGGTGAAGATCACCTTGGGTCCCGCGAACGTGTTCGGGATCGCTGCGTCTAGGATCTCCTGTGAGAAAGGAGTGGAAAACTCCCTTGGTGGGGAATGGTTCTCCATCTCGTCATGTCCAGGCCGCCTCCGATCGTTTCTCAGGCCCTGGCGCAACTCCTCATTCACACGGTGGAGCTCTTCGTTCCGCTCCTGCGAGGCGTCAAGGTCAGCCTGCATGCGTTCCTGCTCCATTTTCGAATCCGCCATGTCCTGCTGCAGCCCCCTCATTATTTCCAGGACCTGCTGCATGGATAGTTCTGCTGGGGCTGCGCGTGCTGCGCGTCGTCTGGTGGGGGCCATTGTCACTCCAACCTCCTTCAACGTTACTGTAACTTCGTAGATTCTCTCGAACTTGTGATGGGACTGATGTTTTCTATCGGCCCCACGGTGGGCGCCAAATGTTCCGTCCGGTTGACCGGGACGTCTTCGTGCGCGACCTCAACCGTCAACTAGGGACTCCTTCCCACTGGTTACCTGTGGATTCCTGCAAAAAAGAGGACAAAGAGGCGCCATAGCGGCCGTGTGCACTCCGACGCTCAAGTCAGCCAGCAAGAAACACCAAAACTGTCCACCTACATCTCCGAGCACCGCGTATGGCACTCTGAAGGTGGTAAAAAGAACTGTGTATATGTGTGTGTGTTGTCTCTTTCAGGCAAAAATATTTCCTAGTCACTTGTACGTAACCTTGATGCACGAGCAAGCAACTAGGGAGATGTCTCGTAGATTTGCCAAAAGTTCCAACCCTTTTTCCAACATTCTCCGCGCTATTTAAACTACCCAAGCATTTAAAGCGCCTTAAAGCGCTTTTAATCACAAACGTAACACACTCATTAAAGCGTTTAATTAGAAAACGTAGCGCATTTAAGACGTTGAAACGCTTGGGAGCCATTATAGTACCTGAATGCTCGAAAGGGAAACTGTATTGAATGACTTTTAATTACCTGGCACCTGACTAAAGGGTGTTTCCATTCTGACAAGGATGTTATACACGTGGAGGGCCTCACGACGCCGTGACCCCATCTGGGGGCGTTTCTGCCCATCTGAGGACGTTTCTACGTGTGAGTCCTCCTGCTTGGGAGTGCTACTGCGCTAGGGGTGACTTTTTGGGTGCCAACTCATGCCCCCAAGTATCTAGCCACTTACTTTGAGAGCGTATCTGCCTTCCTTTTGTACTCTGCACCCGGTTGCCCTGGGCGTGACTTTCCTCTTGAGTCGTATCTGCCCACAGGCGTCTCTTGGGGCGGGAGGAGCACTTCACGAGTCAGGCTGCCCTACACTGGTATTGTTACTATGGCCTTGAAGCCACCTTTTCCTTCTCTTTATCGCTCCCCCGAGCTATCGAATCCTGAGGCCTTCCCACGGCGTCGCTCCCGCCATGGTCTTTCCTACCCATGGGTATCGGGGAACCACACGGTGATTGCCTTGCTTTAGCACTGTTTGATCTGGCGACGCCCTGGTTGGACGACGCCTTCACCTAGGCGACGCCTTGTCTTGGCGACGCTTCCTCTGGGCGTCTCTCAACCTAGGCGACGCCTTGCGTTGACCTTGACTCTCCAGCCGTTGACTTTGACTTTGACTTAGTCAACGCCCGGATACGGGACGGTACAGTCTTAAAGCGCATTTAAGGCGCTTAAAGACGATCAACACATTTAAAACGGTCAAAGCATTTAAAGCGTTTGAAGTGCTTTAAAGCGTTCGAAACGTAAGCTAAATAAACGCGTACCTTAGCATACTATCAGGGCCACGTGTACCCCTTGATGATTCGGTACTTTCTGCCCTGTGTTCTCTGACTTGATCGCTATTCTCTGTAGAGGGCCTTACAGCATCGTAAGCCAACTTAGGGATAATCCATCGTGTAAGTCCTCCTTCCTCGAAGTGCATCTGGCGCAAGGGGTGACTTTTTGGGTGCCAACTCATGTGCCCCGACCTCTAGTCACTTGCCCTGGGAGTGTATCTACCTTTCTCTCGTACCTTGCACATGGTTTGTCCTGGGCCTGGCCCTCTCATGGGCCGTATCTATCCCAAGGGTCTCCCAGAGGTGGCGTAGGTACTTCACAAGGCAGGTTACTCCTCACTTGTACTAGAACTATGGCCTTGAAGCCACTTGTCTCCTTTCTTTATTACTGTTATAAGGTACTGAGGCCTCTCGTGGTGTCGCCCCCTCCACGGTCTTTCCTATCCGTGGGTATCGGGGGGTGACACCGTCGATGCCTTATACTGGTGACGCCTTAACCCGGCGACGCCTAAACTTGGCGACGCCTCTCCTTGGCGATGCCTCACCTTGGCGATACATTGATAAATTGCAAAGGGGGGATGCCACACACCGACCTCGAAGGAGAGAGAAAATATGAAAACAAGAGAAGGCCACATCTCGGCCAAGGGCTAACCTACTCTGGATTAATTTCAACGCATTCGCCCTCCTTGGCCTCGACCAACCCTGCCTCTTGTGCGGCCAAAACAACCACCTCAGCACTCGGCACCAACCGACCCTGGTAAACCTCACAATTGAGGTCAAAGTCACCAATGGCTGGCAGCCCCCATAAAGCACGTGGGCTTGGCGCACGGCTCAGTTCAAGCATTGCTTCAACAGCTCCTCCGACTCTTCGAAGTTCTGATCAAGCTCAGCCTCGTCCTCGTCCTTTGCAGCTTGGAGGGCGGCCAATTCAATGGCCGAGGACGAGAGTTTCTCGTCCCTCTCCTCGACCATCATTTTCAATGCAGCGATCTCAACCGCCGCCCTCAACGCTTTAGCCTTCTCCGCTGCCAAATGCTGCCTCGCCTCGGCAGCGTCTTGCTGGGCGAGCTCCCTCTCAGCCCCCTCCTGAGCAATCTTGGCCGAGAGCTCACTGTTAGCAGCCAAAGACTGCTTTAAATCTTCAAAGGCCTCGGCCAGCTGATCCTCCAATCGAGACACGTCCTCGGCATGACGATCTCGGCACTGAATCCCGTGATCTCCAAGCCGCTCCTCAGCGGGTCTGAGGGGGAGACGCCTCAGATCGACTCCCGAGTCTCCTCAAGGAGGGCCACGCGAACACTTCGCGTAAATTGGAGGCCACCCCTCAGAAGATCAAGGGGTGATGGTGAAGCTCTTGCATTGGCCTCGGGAGTCCCAACCATGTTCTCCACGCGCCTAGGCGAGCGCTCGCCCACCTCGATTGCTTCTCGGTGAGGGAGAGGTGTCGGCATGGACCCAGGAGAGCGGGTGGTTGTGGCAACGTTCCCACCATCTCTCATGTGCTTTTTGGATTTTTGGGAAGGGTCGGTCGGGCCCTTATCAGGCCGGGACGCCGAGCCCTTCTGCGTAGGCATCATTTCGATGCTACGACGACCCTTTCGCTCGGTCGCCCGCTGTCTATGCTTGTCAAGAGCGCTCACAGTAGTCGGTCGTTCTTGCACCATGATTTCTGCAAAACAAAACAAAAACAAACAAGTGTTAGAAACGCTGTAAGACCGACCGAATCAACGGAACGACCGATCAACAAAATATAAACAAAGACCCATACCCGTGACGATCGCCCTATGCGCCGACTTGGCATAGGCACCGATCAGCCTCCGGCATGGAAGCTTCCTCGGGAGGGCATCAAAGAGCGAGAGTACCTCCAGCTCATCAGCGCCCTCTATCGGCCTCAGCCACACCTTGAAGTCACAAGGCTTATGGGTCCAGTAGAGGGGAAACTGTGACCGACCAGCCTCATAAAAAAATATGGTCGTCGCCTCCGGCCGCACAATGACCTTCACAAACCTCTCTTTAAACCTCTTATAAGAGACGGCGAAAGAGTCAAATAATACATTGCCTGACCGACCGACCAACGAGTGTCAAGAGGCCTTTCGAGCGGTGTGAGAGGCGTAGTAAGAAATAAAAGAAGAAGGGGTAGGATGAAGGCGCATTACATCACACAACAGGCGAAAGGCCTGAAGGGACACCCAGGTGTTCGGATGAATCTGGGTGGGAGCCACGTTGAGCGCCTGAAGGACACCCATTGTGAACTTGTCAAAAGGGAGAGACATGTGAAGGTCGGAAAAAAGACATGTGTACATATAAAAGAAGGGGGGACCGGCGCCCGGTCGCCCCAAACACACCCTCTCAATCGGCTCACAAGGCAAAACACTGAAATATTGAGAATGACCGCCCGCCTTCAAAACCGGGTGCTTGGCCAAGAATTCGGTCACAACAGCCTCGGTCCTATAGTTGGACGATATCTGAACTACCTCAGGATCCACCCAGCTAAGGTCCACCAGAGGAATGACCTTCGGGGGAGAGTCTGACCGGTCAATTGCATTGGTCGGATCATCCCCCCTCACGACCTCTACCTGGGGTGGGCCTCGGCCACCCCGACCGACAAGGAGTCGGTGGTAGATGAAGAAGAGGAGGAAGAAGAAGAGGAAGACTGTACAATGGGAAGAGAGGGACGACCGAGGGGAGAAGAAGGGTGACCGGAAGAAGAAGACGTAGGCCGAGACAGGCTCGACATAACTAACCTTACAGAGAAAAAGAGAGAGGCGAGACTGAGGGCGAGAGATCACTCGGTTCTCAGAGCAATGGGCGAGGGAATGCTCAGCTATCAGACAACTCACAAAGGAAAAAGCACAGGGTCTCGGCACTGTTGGGACCACTATTTATAGGTCCCAAGCACCTCAGAAAGCGAAATGACAAAACGATCTCAACCGTTAGATCTGCCAGATCCAACGGTCCACAACATCTCCCGCCCGGAAAACCCCTCATCAATGCACGTCACGTCACGCTGCCGAGGGTCACATCACACCTCGAGAAGCCCAATAGCCACACACCCAAGGGAGGCCGACCGATACTCCTTATCAAAGACTCATCGGACATAGCCGCCCTCGAGCCTGAGGGGCAACTGTACTTGTACCGACCAGTCCTCGGACTCGGAAGTTGACCAAAAGTCAATGTCGGACCCCGAAGGTTGGGTTCCCTAGTATGCTCAGTTGGCCAGGGAGAGGTGATATGATTCCAATAACAAGATTGAGATGTTTTATAGACATTATATGGAATCAACTAGAGTTGGAATAGGAATAGGCACTTTTCTAGAATTGGATCAATGTTCTTTCATTCAAGAACTCACCAAAACTTGAGCCACCAAACCAAAACTCATGTAGAAACCAATTTTGAACAACAAACCCATGGATAGAAACTCAAGAACACAACATATAGCAATTATACCCATGGAGGACGTGATAAAAAATAGCAAGAACAACCAATTTGCACCGATTAAAATTGAATAAAGGTGTAGCAAATGAAAGAGGACATCATAAGGAAGAGATTGCACCGGTTGAAAGTGAAAACAAACAAGTAGAACAAAAATGGGTAATTTGGAATGAAGGGAAAATGGATGAAGAAGATGAAAAGAGAAGAGAACTTATGTGGTTGGAGTACTTGGTTGATGAACACGCCACTTGAAGTGTGATTGCTCCAAGAAAAGTGTGAATTGCCGCCACTTGAGGAACCAAGGCACTCAAGATGAGACTAGGAAGAGGAAAAGACAAATCTCACTCACTCAATCACCAATTTGGGAGAGTTTCATTACTTCAAAAATCAATTCTATTATTTTGAAGGACCTAAGCCCTCCTTTTATAGGGAAGGGACCGGTCATGAAGCTTACAAAGCTTGCACAACAAGCTAACCAAAAGTCCCTTTTATGCTACCCACTTCTAACGCCTATAGTGAGACATGAAGAGTCACCTTCTAGAAAATTCTAAACTAATGCCTAAGGATGCTTTACAAAAGAGGTATCTAATGTTTCCCTCTAAGCACCTTCCTAAAAACTATATATTATTTACAAATTTATACAAAAGAAACTATAAAGAGAGATATTAATTGAAGCCTATTATTGAGTCTTCTTTTGGCTTTAGGCTTGGTCCTCTCTTTATTTTAGTTCTTCTTTAATATTTGAGAAGACTAGAAGGAAGAGGGCGACATCGATATAGGGCGTGGAGGCCTCGGACCTTGGTATCCCAAGAGTAAAGATGCGTCAGAAGGGTGGTTTCCAAGCCACATCCCTGTTACTAGTATGAAGAGGCCCAGGTCACGAGTGATCTGTACAGGTGGTAAGGGGGCGGTAGTACACACCGCTGTCAAAGAGCCACTGGGACAGAGATGACTCGTTAGAGTCACGTACCAGGGGTGATCTGCCTGCACGGCACGTGAAGGGGGAGAGTACGCTCGAGAAGGATGAGCCCTCAGATATTGGGCGTATGAGTTTACGTCCGAGTGGTCATCCCGCGCCAGATGCACTTCGAAAGGGCAACCTTACGCACTGAGATGGTCCTAAGACTGGGTAACAGTATCGCTAAGGTGCGACCACGGTACGTATAAGTCTTAGGTTGACACATGGACATAAAGACAGGAAAGGTATATAAGTTTTTACGATAAACATAATGAGGTACGTTTTTTACACAAGTGAACACATTTTTACCAGAGGCTAGGATTTACAGTTACAATTCAGTTACACATTTCTCTGAACATTGAGCTTACGCTGTTCTGTGACGGGAAGTGTTTCTGTGTTTTTGCCCAATAGCTGACTTGACCGTCGGAGTACAAACGGCCGCGAGGGTGCCATTTGTCTCTCTGTTTCAGGTGTTCACGGCAGAGGAAGGAGAACGTTGGGACATGAGCAAAGGGGTTATTGAAGAGCTATTCGTAGAGACGCACGAAGGTGTTCGAGTCAACCGAAGGGAACATATGGTGCCCACCGTGGGGCCTGATCTAAAACATATGTCCCACCGCAAGAAGTTCAAGATCCAGTGAAGAGTTGTGGAGATTCGTCAGGTTTTTCAAGATTCTTGAAAGGTTCGTCAAGAATCCTCAAGATTCGCTCAGATTTGCAAGAATTCGTCAAGGTTCGTCAAGACACGTCCAAGAATGAGGAATACTAGTCAAAGTTCTACGGCGCATGTGGGAAATGAGAGCCTGACCCTGCAACAGGTCATGGAGATGATGCAGGGCCTCCAAGAGGTGATGGCGGCGTCGAAGGCGGAGCAGGAGCGTATCCAGCTTGACCTTGCGGCGTTGTAAGCAAGAAATGAGGAGTTGCACCGCACTAACGAAGAGTTGCGTCGCGAGTTACGCACCCAAGCTGGAAGTCGCGAAACAGAGGAGCAAGAGTGCGCAACGCCTCCCATGAAGTTTCCTATGCCTTTCTCACAGGAAATTATGGATGCTGCGATCCCTGCTACGTTCGTGGGGCCAAAAGCCACGTTCACCGGGATAGAGGATCCAGAAGCGCACCTCACAACATTCCATACTCAGATGATGTTGATTGGCGGTTTTGATGCCGTCAGATGTAAGCTGTTGATGAGCACGCTGGTGGGAACGACAATGAAGTGGTTCATCAGCCTTCCAGATGGCCTCGTGACTTCGTTCGTGCAGCTGTCGAAGCTGTTTAGGGAGCAGTACATAGCGAATCATGCTCCCCCACCCAATTCCTACGATCTCTTCGACGTGAGGCAATATCAATAAGAAACGTTTAAGGAGTTTATTAATCGCTTTGGGGCACAGGTGGTGAGGGTCAACACCACGGATGAGTCGATGATAGTCCATGCGTTCAGGAAGGGAATCTGCCATGGGCCTTTCAGCGAGTCGTTCATCAGAAGTCGCCTCAAAACATTCGCTGAGATTAGGCGTCGTGCAGTGGCGCACATTGCAGCAGAAGGTGAAGTAAATGAGAAGCGCGCGAGCGTCATTCCCGCATGTCCACGAGCACCGTCGCGCGCAAAACCCATGAGGGTGAACGAGGCCGCGACGGGGAAGAGGGGTCAAGGAGGAAAGCGGCCCTACGAGCCAAGGAAGCCCCAGGCTAAGGGGCGCTCAGGGGAGAATAAGCCGGTAAGGCACAACTTTATGGTAGAACTGAAGGACCTGATCGCTGTGCCCAACATAGCGGACAGGTTGAAGATGCTGGTGAAGACTGATAAGGTGCTGGGACCGCACAAGGATGCATGGTGCGAGTTCCACCAGGCGTTTGGTCATCCGATTAACAACTGCTTGGCGTTGGGGCACCAGCTGGATGAGCTTGTGAAGAGCGGTTTCCTGAATGATTACTTGGCGGGGCCATCTGGGACCGAGGCCTTGGCGGCGTTAGCGGAGGACCAAGCTCACGAGATGCCCATCCATGGAGAGATCCACACAATCTCAGGTGGATTCTCGGGTGGAGGGTACACTGCCTCTCAACGCAAGAGGTACGTACGTTCGGTAATGTCAATAACAGAGCAGGTGGTGGATGACTGGCTCGACGACGACCTCACGTTCATGAAGGCGGATCTCTGCGACGTCGTTCCACATGATAACGACCCGGTGGTTATCTCTGTTGTAACTGCGGGAAGGAAAGTGCACTGAGTGCTTGTATACCAGGGCAGCTCGGCGGATGTGATGTTCTGGTCCACATTTAATAAGTTGCAGTTGTCTCCTAACCAGCTTAGGCCATACACGGGGTGTTTTGTATGGTTTTACGGGAGATCAAGTGGAGGTGCGCGGTTACCTGGAGCTAAGGACGACCTTTATAGATGGCTCTGCATCTCGCACAGAGAACATAAGGTACCTAGTGGTAAACGCCCAGTCAGCGTACAACATCTTGTTGGAAAGACCGACTCTAAATCGATTGAGGGGGGTGTCTTCTACACGCCATATAAAGATGAATTTGCCCGATCTGAGTGGGAAGGTGATCGTGATCAAATTCGATCAGCAAGAGGCCAAAAGGTGCTATGAGAATAGCCTCAAAACGAAGATGGGTGTGTTCATGGTAGTGGAGCGCCCACCCATGGAGGAGGACCGTGTAGGCATAGCCCGTGCAGAGAACGCTCAGGAGAGGCGACCCGAGCCACCTGAGAACATTGTGGAAAGGCAGATTGGTGGTAAGACGTTCAAGGTTGGAAAGTCGTTGGACCAAGCAGAGCAAGATCTGGTAGCTGGAGTGATAGCGCAGCACTTAGATGCCTTCGCATGGTCCGCCTCGGACATGCCAGGTATCGACTCGATTTT
Source organism: Phaseolus vulgaris (assembly GCF_000499845.2). Classification (NCBI taxonomy): domain Eukaryota; kingdom Viridiplantae; phylum Streptophyta; class Magnoliopsida; order Fabales; family Fabaceae; genus Phaseolus; species Phaseolus vulgaris. The sequence continues at coordinate 34,623,865 of NC_023749.2, read as the reverse complement.
CTATGCCACCGCCTCACCATGGACCCCAAAGTCCGACCTGTGCGCTAAAGAAGAAGAAAGTTTAACGAAGAGAGGCGGCTGGTCGTACAGGAAGAGACGAGGAAGTTGTTGAACGTCGACCACATCAGGGAGATTCAATATCCTGAGTTGTTGGTCAATGTCATCTTGGTGAAGAAGGCCAATGGGAAGTGGAGGATGTGTGTAGACTTCACTAACCTCAACAAGGCGTGCCCAAAGGACTCATACCCTTTGCCTAGCACCGACGTGTTGGTGGACAGCGCCTCGGGCTGCAAGATACTCAACTTTTTGGATGCGTTCTCCAGGTACAACCATATCAAGATGCACCCCCGCGATGAGTGCAAAACGGCGTTCATGACCGAAACATCCTATTATTGTTACACGGTGATGCCGTTCGGCCTGAAAAACGACGGGTGCCATATATCAGAGGTTGATGGCCAAGGTCCTCGCACCAATGTTAGGAAGAAACGTGCAGGCCTACGTGGATGATATGGTGGTGACTTCGTAGTAGAAGGGTCAGCATGTGTCCGACCTGGAAGAGCTATTTGCTACAATAGCTAAGTATCGTTTGAAGCTGAACCCCGAAAAGTGCGTATTCGGGGTTGAGGCGGGAAAGTTCTTGGGGTTCCTACTCACCGAGAGTAGGATAGAGGCGAATCCAGACAAGTGTGCAGCGATCCTCGCCATGAGAAGCCCTGCCTCGGTGAAAGAAGTACAACAGTTGACAGGGCGCATGGCGCATGGCGGCCCTGTCCAAATTCGTGTCTGCTGGAGGAGATAAGGGTCACCCCTTCATGAAGAACAAATAAGAGAGGATTTTACTAATGGAGAAAGAGGTCATTCACCCACAAATTTGAAATTCTTCCTTCTAGTCTTCTAAAAAATTAAAGAAGAATTTAAATAAAGAGAGGACCAAGCCTAAAGCCAAAAGAAGACTACAAGCTTTCAAGAATAGGGCTTCAATTAATATCTCTCTTTATAGTTTCTTTTGTATAATTTTGTAAATAATATAGTTTTAGGAAAGGTGCTAAGAGGGAAACCTAAAAGACACCTCTTATGTATAGGCATTTTTAGATATTAGTTTTAGAACTTACTAGTAGTTGACCCTTCATCACTCACGTTAGGCGCTAGAAAGGGAGAGAATTGCAAGGGGCCTTTTTGGATAGCTTCTTGTATAAGCTTCTTGTACTTCATGACCGGTCCTCTTCCTATATAAGGAGGGCTTGAGTCCTTCTAAATACATAATGAATATTTGCGTTAACGAAACTCTCCCAAATTGGTGATTGAGTGAGTGAGATTTGTCTTCTCCTCTTCTACTCTCATCTTGAGAGCTCTTGGTTCCTCAAGTGGCGGCAATTCACACTTATCTTGGATCTTTCACTCTTTAAGTGGGGTGTTCATCAACCAAGAACTACAACCACATAAGTTCTCATCTCTTTTCCATTTCCTTCATCCATCTCCATGTCCATATGAACTCTAGAAACATGTCTTAGGCTTTTCTTGCACTTTTGTTCGGTTCTTTTGGTTCTTATATTGTTTTGTTCGGTTTATCTCTTTTCTTTACTTTTTTATCGGTTCCATTCCTTTCTTTCATGCTTTTGTTCGGTTATTTTGATTCCTAGATAGTTTTAATCGATTCCTTTGCATTCTTAAGCTTTTTAATCGGTTCATTTGGCAAGAAATGGGTTTCTACATGAGTTTTGGTTTGGTGGCTCAAGTTTTGGTGAGTTCTTGAATGAAAGAACATTGATCCAATTCTAGAAAAGTGCTTATTCCTATTCCAACTCTAGTTTATTCCATATAATGTCTATGAAACATCTCAATCTTGGTATTGGAATCATATCATGTGGTATCATGAGTCTTAGGTTTGTTCTTGTTTGTGTTTGAGTTGTTTTGGCACTTTTAATTCAAGAACTTTACATTCTTGTTGTTTCCTTTCTGTTTTAGGTTATTTTTTAGTATTTCTTGTTGTTATTACATTGTATTTGTGTCATTTTAATTTTTGAATCCTTATAAGTTTTTGTCAAAGTCATGTTTCTCCAAAAATGTTATCAATTCTTTGTGGTTCTTTTGTTGTAATTTTTGTTTCTTGATTTTGTGTGCAGAACAGTTTTATGTGTTTGTTTCTTGTTCCTTTGGTGCATTTTCTTTTTAGTATTGAGTTCATACTTGTGTAATAGATCTATACAAGTTCTTAAACATCATTTCTATTATGTATTTGCTAGTTCTTAATTCTGTTTTTCATTCCTATTAGGTTTCCTCTGTTTTTTGAAAACGTGCTGACTGTTTCGCCTTATTGCAATTGATTTACTTGCTGGAACTTTCTGAAATTCTGGATTTAAGTTCTTCAAAGTGTTATAAAAAATTAGAAAAAATAATTACATCAAAATTCAAAGTACAAAAAAAATGATAAATAAAATACGTTCAGTGTGTAATTCTGCCGAAAAAAGACACGGTAATCCGGCAGTGATTTTGCAAAATTTATCACAATTAATTGGCTTACTGTTTTTGTGTAATTCCAGTGCCATTGTTGAGATAAGATCTTGAACTTTCAGTGGTTATAATTTCATAATCCAGTTCGCTTTATATTATTCCAGATAAATCAGTAAACATCACGCACAGTTTGGACAAAATATTTTCCAGTAGTTCTGTTTTTGTTTTCTTCATCTATTCTAGTGCTTTTCTCTAGGATTTTGTTTGTGTACCTTCCTTTTCATTGAGTACCTTATTTTCTTTCTTGTCTTTTATTCACTAATCTTTGAGTTTGTCATATATCTTGTATTCCTTTTGTTATAGCCTTTCTTGTTTACACCTTTTCTTGTTTGTCTTTTATTGTTCTTTAAGTTTTGTGGTGCTTTGGCTTTGAGATCAGAGTGCTTTTGCTTCGACATCTTTCATTTGAGGTTACTAAGGCCTCAAGAGCAGATTGGTTAAGGGAAGTATTCTTTCTTGGAGTGATTTGAGTGACTTTTCCTTTCGGCACTTTGTTATAATTGTTTTTGCTAACATTGTTTTCTTAACTGTTCCCGCCGGTTGACCAGGATCGTCTTTATGCGTGGCTCGTCCTCACGAGCTAGGGCACCTTCGTTATGCTCCGTCTATGAGTACTTGAAAAGAGGTGAACAAAGGGGCGCCCTCGCGGCCGTTTGCACTCCGACGATCAAGTCAGCTAGCGAGAAACATCAAAGCTGACACACCCCCGTATCGAACACCGTGACTGGATGCTCTGAGGGTTGTCAAAAATAACTGAGTGGCTAAAACTGTGTTGCCCTAATTGTCTTGTGCGCACAGTGGGTGCACCGTGAAACAACTAGGGTTTGTGCTCTGTGTAAACTGCGAGAATTAGGTCAAAAAACTCCCCCTTTTCAAATGTCCCAAGGCCCTTTTTTATACACCTCCTGCATTTAAAGAGCGTTAAAGCGCATTGAAAGCGTATAAAAATGTGCCTTGAAACATTTGATACGTAAACTAAATTAACGCGTACCTTAGCAAACTTTCACTAAAACATTGATGAACACATGCTTATTGCCACATGCTCTTCTAACTTGATCGTTTTTACGCAGAGGGCCTCACAACGCCGTAACCCAACTTAGGGTTATTCCATTCTGTGAGTCCTCTTTCCTCGAAGCGGATCTGACGCATGGGGTGACTTTCTGGGTGTCAATTCATGCGCCCCAACCTCTAGTCACTCGCCCTGGGAGTGTCTCTACCTTCCTCTCGCACCATGCACCTGGTTCACCCCTGGGCATGACCCTCTCATGGGTCGTATCTATCCCGGGGGTCTCCCTGAGGTGGCGTGGGTACTTTCACGAGTCAGGTTACTCCCTACTGGTACTAGAACTATGACCTTGAAGCCACCTTTCTCTTCTCTTTGTTACTGTTCTGAGCTGTCGGACCTGAGACCTCCGAGCGGTATCGCCCCCTCCATGGTCTTTCCTACCCATGGGTATCCGGGGGGTAACACCGTCGACGTCTCACCTTGGCTATGTCTTATCTTGGCAACGCCTTAATAAGGCGACGCCTTCCCTGGCGACGCCTTAATAAGGCGACACCTTCCCTGGCGACGCCTTAACTTGGCGACGCCTCAACCTGGTGACGCCTCAAGCGGTCAACCTGTTGACTTTCTTCTATGGGTCCCTTGAGGGAGCCCCATCATGCGTTGACTTTGAATTTGGTCAACGCCCAAGGACGGGACGGTATATTAACATTGGTTGCTCTTGTGTTTGTTGTTTTCCTTTTCTAATGGATACATATTCAAGTGTTGAATCTTCTAAACCACACTCTACTCATAAGGCTTATATTCTTAATGAGTTAAAAGAAGCAAAGAAGGCTCTTGCTAAAAAAGATGAAGCTTTGCAAGGGTTGGAAGAACGTATGCCAAAGATAGAATTGAAGCACGAAAGATCTTCACATTCCATTCATGGAAGACATCATTCTTCTAGGCATTCTTCCAAAGATTCTTCCAATGCTCACGGCCATGGAGAAGATTATAGAAGAAGGAGGCATCATCATCATTCGCATGGAGAAAGCCATCACCGTGAACAAAGACATCACCAAGAAGCAAAGCCTCAACTTTCTTTTGTAAAAGTACCTAGCTTTAATGGTGATAGTGATCCTAATGGGTATTTAGATTGGGAGGCTAAATGTGAACAAATTTTTACAGCTTATAAGGTAGAAGAGGATCAAAAGGTGAATATAGCCTCTTTAGAATTCATAGATTATGCCATGAAATGGTGGCATAGTATTGTAATGGACATTGGTTATAACAAGAGACCTCCCGTGGTCTCTTGGGACGATTTGAAAGAGTGTATGCGCCTTAGATTTGTGCCCCCACACTTGAGGAAAGACCTAATGTTGAAGCTCCAACGGTTTCAACAAGGCACGCTAAGTGTGGATGCTTATTTTAAGGAGTTAGAAACGCTTTTACTTAAAGTTAAATTGAAAGAGAGTGAGGAAGCTATGATAGCTAGGTTTGTGAGTGGTCTAAGAAGGGATATTCAAGATATTGTTGAACTTCAAGAGTATTCATCTTTGGGATCTTTGGTGCACCTTGCAATGAAGGTTGAATCCCAACTTGCAAAAAAAAATTCTTTTAAAACTTCTCCCAATGATGGCTACTACAACAATTCTTGGAAAAATAAAAAAACTTTTTCAAACCTTCCTTCTAAAGCTTCTTCTTTCAAACCTAAAGAGTCTAAGCCTTCTACTTCTACTCATCTATCACCAATCAAATCGTCTAGTAAGAAATGTTTTAAATGTTTGGGATATGGTCACATAGCTCATAATTGCCCTTCTAAAAGGAATATGTTTGTGCACAATGGGGTAGTAGTTAGTGAGCATGATTCCAACTCATCTAGGCATTCTTCACCTTTTAAACCATCAAGTGAGATTGAGAGCGAAAGTCCCTGTGAAGGTGACTTATTGATGATAAGGCGTATGTTGGGAACAATTCCAAAATCTTTGAATGATACCCAAAGGGAAATATTTTCACACCCGCTGTCTTATGAACAACAAGTTATGTTCCTTGATTATTGATGGGGGTAGTTGCACTAATGTGGCTAGTACAAGAGTTGTGGAGAAGTTAGCCTTACCCACTATCTCTCATACCAAACCTTATAAATTGCAATGGTTAAGTACCGAAGGTGAAATAATGGTTAACAAACAAGTCCTCATTAACTTTGCAATAGGAAAGTATAAAGATGAGATTTTATGTGATGTTGTACCCATGGAAGCAACTCATCTTCTTTTAGGAAGGCCTTGGCAATTTGATAGACATGTTTAACATGATGGCCTATCCAATACAATGTCTTTTTCCTTCCAAGGGTGCAAGGTTATCTTAAAACCCCTCTCTCCCAAAGAGGTTCATGAGGACCAAATAAAAATGAAAACTAAAACAGAAAATGAGAAAGAAAAAGAAGTAAGTACTAAACCGAGTCACACCACTTTCTCCACTAAATCAATCATGTTGACTCGTGCTCTACCTCAAGTTGAACCTCCCAGGTCTTCTTCTTCTTCTTTATCTTTTTCATTACCCAAGGTTCCTATTTCAACACCAACTTGGTTAAAGAATGTTAGGGATGATTTTTTCATACCTCCTAATGGTTTTCACCATTTAAGAGGACTTTTTGTAAAACATATCATCATTCCCAAACAAATTTTACCAACTTGGTCTGTTTATAGGACATCCTTTTCTGAACTCCCACTGCTTCCAACTTCTAAGTCATGTTTGCCTCTTTATTCAACTTTTAATTGTACAAATAAACTGACTTTGTTATATGCAGGGATTCAGAAATCGCGGTCGAATTCTCTCCAACTCGAGGAGTATGATGAAGAACATATAAGAGAGGATTTTACTAATGGAGGAAGAGGTCATTCACCCAAACATTTGAAATTCTTCCTTCTAGTCTTCTAAAAAATTAAAGAAGAATTTATATAAAGAGAGGACCAAGCCTAAAGCCAAAAGAAGACTACAAGCTTTCAAGAACAGGGCTTCAATTAATATCTCTCTTTATAGTTATTTTGTAAATAATATAGTTATATTAAAGGTGCTAAGAGGGAAACCTAAAAGACACCTCTTATGTATAGGCATCTTTAGATATTAGTTTTAGAACTTACTAGTAGTTGACCCTTCATCACTCACGTTAGGCGCTAGAAAGTGAGAGAATTGCAAGGGACCTTTTTGGATAGCTTCTTGTATAAGCTTCTTGTACTTCATGACCGGTCCTCTTCCTATATAAGGAGGGCTTGAGTCCTTCTAAATACATAATGAATATTTGCGTTAACGAAACTCTCCCAAATTGGTGATTGAGTGAGTGAGATTTGTCTTCTCCTCTTCTACTCTCATCTTGAGAGCTCTTGGTTCCTCAAGTGGCGGCAATTCACACTTATCTTGGAGCTTTCCCTCTTCAAGTGGCGTGTTCATCAACCAAGACTTACAACCATATAAGTTCTCTTCTCTTTTCCATCTCCTTCATCCATCTCCATGTCCATATGAACTCTAGAAACATGTCTTAGGCTTTTCTTGCACTTTTGTTCGGTTCTTTTTGTTCTTATATTGTTTTGTTCGATTTATCTCTTTTCTTTACTGTTTTAATCGGTTCAATTCCTTTCTTTCATGCTTTTTTCGGTTCTTTTGATTCCTAGATAGTTTTAATCGGTTCCTTTGCATTCTTAAGCTTTTTAATTGGTTCATTTGGCAAGAAATGGGTTTCTACATGAGTTTTGGTTTGGTGGCTCAAGTTTTGGTGAGTTCTTGAATGAAAGAACATTGATCCAATTCTAGAAAAGTGCCTATTCCTATTCCAACTCTAGTTTATTCCATATAATGTTTATGAAACATCTCAATCTTGGTATTGGAATCATATCACCCCTACTTCCAGTGTTTAAGAAGAAATAGTCGGTTCGTGTGGACCGAGGAGTGTGAGGAGGCGTTCCTCAAGCAAAAGGAGTACTTGGTCGCTCCTCCCGTGCTGTGCAAGCCACGGATGGGCATGCTGCTTTGGTTATATTTTGTTGTAACAGAGCGGGCGATCAACTCAGTCCTCGTCCAAGAGCAAGACCAGACACAGAGGCCAATATACTTTGTGAGCAAGGTACTACAAGGGCCAAAGACGAGGTACCTGGCCTTAGAGAAGGCAGCACTGGCGGTGGTGTTCTCGGCCAGGAGGCTCCGTCATTACTTCCAGAGTTTCAAAGTGGTAGTGATGACAGACCTCTCTATTCAGAAGGTGCTGCAGTAGCCAGACGTGGCGGGAATGATGGTACGATGGGCGGTGGAGCTGTCGGAGTTCGATGTCCAGTATGAGCCCCGAGGCCCCATCAAAGGCCAAGTCTATGCGGATTTCGTGGCAGAGCACTCCTCAGTAAGTGCGCAACAAGAAGAGGAGGTTAGTTTCAGATGGGTGCTCTTTGTCAATGGGTCCTCCAATCAGCAGGGGAGCGGAGCTGGTGTAATTTTGGAGGGGCCAAACGGGTTGTTGATATAGCAAGCCTTGAGGTTCGCCTTCAAAGCCAGTAACAACCTAGCCGAGTACGAGGCCCTAATAGCTGGAATGCTCTTGGCAAAGGAGATGGGCGCACGAAGCTTGCTGGCAAAGAGCGATTCCCACTTGGTTACAGGTCAAGTGACCGGGGAGTAACAAGCCAAAGATCCACAGATGGCTACATACTTGGGCTATGTTCAAGTCTTGAAGGGGGCGTTCGCGGTGTTTAAGTTGGTACACGTCCCAAGGGAGCAGAATGCCCGTGCTGACCTGCTCGCCAAGTTGGCCAGCTCGGGCAAAAGGGGAAGGCAGAGGACGGTAATACAGGAAACCCTCAAAACACCACGAACGTTTGTGGCAGATAACATGGTAGGCGTCCTTCAGATCAGTACGTTTAAAGGAAGGGCGAGGAGTCATCGGTCGCTGACTCAGGAAACGTTGAGGACGCCCAACGTAAGTGTTTATCCAGTTTCACTAGGAGGGGAGGATCCTATGCAGGTATGTGTGCTTGAAGAGGGGGATACGTGGATGATGCCCTATAGGCGCTACCTCGCCGATGGGATACTCCGAGTAGAGCCTAAGAAGGGCAAGAAGATAAAGAGAAACTCAGCACGGTACACTCTTGTGGATGGAGCGCTGTTCAGGCATGGGTTCACACACCCGATCTTGACGTGTGTGAGCGGAGATTAGTGCACGAGGATAATGGCTGAGCTCCACGAGGGGATCTGTGGGAGCCATGTAAGTGGTAGGTCCTTGGCATCGAAGGTTGTTCGCGCGGGGTACTATTGGCCAACAGTAAGAGAAGATTGTGTGAGGCACGCCCAGCGGTGCAAGCAGTGTCAGCAGGACGCTGACTGGCACAAGGCGCCACCAGAAGAGCCGAGGTCCATTTATAGCCCGTGGCCCTTCCACACGTGGGGAATCGACATTCTGGGGCCCTTTCTGTTGGCAATACGGGAGATGAAGTATTTAATAGTGGCCATTGAATACTTCACGAAGTGGATTGAGGCCGAGCCAGTAGCAGATCACAGCCCACAAGGTACAACACTTTGTGTGGAGGAATATTATGTGTTGCTTTGGCGTACCAAGGCGTCTTGTCTCCGACAACAGTACACAGTTCGCGAGCCAACAATTGGGCAAGCTGTGCGCGGAGGTCGGCATAAAGCAGGTGTTCGCGTCTTTCGAAGACCCCCAGACGAACAGGCAGGTGGAGTCTGCCAACAAAATCTTGCTTAGAGGATTGAAGAGAAGACTTGAGAAAGCTAAGAGGACTTGGGCGGAAGAGGTTCTGAGGATAGTGTGGGCTTACCACACCACGCCTCAGTCCTCCACTAAGGAGACGCCCTTCAGCTTGGTGTACGGGTAGAAATTCAAGAGAGCTCGCCACGTTTTCAAAGTTTCGTGGCCGAGGAGTCCAACGAAGAGAGGAAGCTGAATCTAGATCTGTTGGACGAGGTCAGAGAGGAAGCGAGGATCAAAGCTGAGGCGGTGAAAAGGAGGGTGGAGCACCAATATAGTTCCAAGATAAAGCCCTGGTAGTTCCAAGTTGCTGACTTGGTAATGCGGAAGGCTCAGTCGTACCAACTGGAGAACAAGCTGTCCCCCAAGTGGATTGGTCCCTTTAGGGTAACCGAGGTCCTGGGAAACGGGGCGTACAGGCTCGAGACCTTTGAGGGAGGCGCCATCCCTCGTACTTGGAACGCAACAAATCTCAAGTTTTATTTTAGTTAAAAACTCTGTATTGTATACAGTTTAAGGGGACACTCTTTTTCCCTTTTCAAGGGTTTTTTAATGAGGTCACCCAATAAAGTTGCATTTTGAGCATACGTGATGGATTTGTGCCTTCTTCTTTGCGGTTTTTAAGTGGATTTGCGGAAGCTCCATGGATTGATGGTGGAACAAGGGTCTCTTAGGAGTGATGATAGCCTTGGAGGTGCATGAGAAGTATGATTTGAGAGATGATGGAGATCAAGCCCAAGAGGACATGGAGGCCAATCAACAAGATCAAGAGGAGGTGGAGGCACAAATAGAAAACGCCCATGGAGGTCAAAGTCCACCTCAAAGGATTACAAGAAGCATGTTCAAAGCTTTGGGAGCTAGAGGACATTTATTTTCTCTTTTTGTAATTTCTTTAGTTGAAGGTGCTTAGAGGGAAACATTAGAAACCTCTTTTGTTTTAGCATCTTTTAGGCTTTAGTTAGGAGCTTTAGGGTTTAGGGTTTAGGGTTTAGGGTAAATCATGTACTCCATATTCGGCAGGTAAATCTAATTTATAAGCATTATTATTTGTTGAATCAAGTGTGTTCAAGCTTTGAAGAATCCAAACCCTTTGAAGGATGATGAAAGGCTAGTTGTGTTTGTTGTTGCTGAGCTGTCTTTTAGATAGGATCTGGGTAGATATCATGTATAATCCACTCTTGTTGAATCCAAAGCATAAGCATTCTCAACCTTTTTAAAAGAAAAGTGTTTTTCAAACTAAGTGAAAAACAACCTGTTGTTTTGTCGAAACAACCGATTGTTTTATACTTAGATGTTTTTAGAAAAGGTTGAAAACTGTTTTCAATGGTTGACTTGGTGTTAAAACCAAAACAACCGATTGATTCGTGGAAACAAACCGATTGTTTGTTTTGGTACTGATCCTACCTGTTGACCAGAACGCTGGAAACTGCCTCGTCAAAGGATCGACGTGTGCACCGCTTCACACCTCCGTTCCTCTTCGAGATCCACCTCAAGAACCTGCAAAGAAAACAGAGCGGCGCCGCTGCGGCCGATCGCACTCCAACGCCCAAGTCAGTGACCGAATCACCAAATACTAAGAGAACAAGAACCGTGCAAATCCTCTCTCACAGTAAGCTCTATAACTTGCAAGCGTAAAGAGTATAATCTGAACGTGCGTACCCCAGAAAGTTCGTTAAGAACTCTTATATACCTGGTAGCTTTCTCTCTCCTGGCAGTTACAGACTTGTACACGTGGCTCGCATCCAACTATACACGTGCCATCATCTGGAGGCTCCTTGACTTGGGCGCTGCTTCTGACTCTCTTTTTGGCTAAGTTACTTATGCATGGTGCTGTCCAGTGCATAACTAACTTGGGAATGCGATCTCTACTGGAACTGGCGAGTTAGGGGGCCTTCATACACCTTCCCTGTGGTCTCGCCGGCCGCCTTCATAATCTGCACCGCCTTTATCTCTGGCGATGTGCTTGCTCTGGCGATCTCCAATCACTAGGTCGCCTGAGTCTACATCTGGCGACTTCATCTTTAACCCGGTGATCGCCGATTCTAGTATGCTGGAGATCGGAACACGCCAACTTAATAACTGGCGACTTCACGAGCCCCCCGACTTCCATCCCTTCTGCCAACCTGGCGCCTTGTCAACACGCCTATACTGTAGTTGGATGCCACGTCATCACTTTCGACTTCCAGGGCGGTACACAAGCCCCCCAGTCTTAAGCGAAGACTTGTCCAGCGAAAAGACTGAAAAAGCCACGCCAACACCGGTCTACGTGGCGCTGACGCAGAATTCCAAGCGGTTGTACTTTCTGCTGCTCTGACGCTCCACCAAACCCCTTCGTCCATCACGCGACACGTGGCTTCATCAACGGTTATCTTCAGTTACCGTTTGCGCTTCCCAAACCCATTTCGAAAAAACTCTTAAACCCATTTTCACTTCACACTGTTCCATCACTTTCTTCGTGCTCACAAACGCTCTAACTTCCTTCTACAAAAACTCTCAACGCTCTCCAACACTCTAGATCACCATCTTCCTTCATCGTCTTCCTGATCATCGAAAGGTACCTACTTTCCTTCATCTGCTGGTTTTTCTTGCATTTTCACCGATTCGCATCATCCTGTAACTGCTTGGTGCATACGCTGTGGGTTGCTCTTTCCATTTCTCCTCCTTCGTAACTTAGGGCTTCGTCATTCATCGCCACGAACATACGTTCATTCGTTTTTCCCCTTCCTTTTATGATTGAGTCAGCCCCTGTAACCCCTGATTATTTTTCCTTTTCCTCTTCCTTTGCAGCTGCAACAATGACTCGCACAATGATCACCCCGAATCCTCCTCCTTCGTCACGAAACCCCCCTTCACAAGCACACGACCCCCACGAGTTCGTGGCGCTTCATCTTCCCAGGCTGAGAGGCCTGCGTCTTCCCGTCCTAATCTGGCCCAGGCGACTCCACCCATCGTCGGAGGAGCCCCTGCTCCCTTGCCAGACTTCAAAACCTTGTATCCCTGGGCCAACTCGACCCTTCTGAGGGAGACATCTTCTGTGAATACTGCGGGAGCAGTTTTGCGGCTGACTAGGGGGGATGAGCCTCATTAATCGTTTCATAAGGAGCACGACGAAAAGATGATAGTGCTACCCTGCCCCCCGAGCTGCCTGTTTGCGTTGATGAGAAGGTGAGTGCCGACGGGCCCTTCTGCTTCGTCTACACGACCTTATTCAAGAAGGTGAAACTCAAGTTCTCTTTCACCCGATTCGACAGGGAACTCCTCATCGAGCTCAACATTGCCGCCGCCCAGCTTCACCCCAACAGCTGGGCGTTTGTTCGAGCATTCCAAGTGATGTGCGACCACCTGGGGTTGCCCGCATCCGTAGACGTGTTTTTATTCCTCTTTGAAGCCAAGCACCCAGGAGACCGCCTATGGGTTAGCTTGAACGCGATTGCTGGGAGGTCCATCTTTGCTATCTTCCAGCAATCTTATAAAGATTGGAAAGGGAAGTTCGTTCAAGTGCGCGCCAACGACAAGGACGACTCCCTACTCGACGGCTTCCCCTTATACTGGGTGGATAAGGGGAAGAAAGAATCCAAGAGCTGCTTCAGGAGACCCAGAAGTCCTGACAGCATGGGAGCATTGGACAGAGATCTCTGTCTCTTCTGGAAAAGGGTGGCGGATGCTAACATCACTTTCCTTACCACCACCTTGATCTGCTTCGAATTCTATGAGGACCAACATCTGCTTTGCTGCATACTACCTTATGCACTTATTTTCTCCTTGAGTTAACCAATGCATTTTCGTTCCATGCAGATAACATGTTGGGTAAGGGCATGCTCGCCGAATTGAAGGCGCTCGCCCGAAACCACGGGTTGGCGACGGGCTCGCAAACGGTGCCCAACTCGGTGGTGGAGAAAGCCATCGTCCACGGACGATCGCCACCTAAGGAATCATCTCCTTCCGAGGTCCAACCTGCCGCCCAACGCAAGAAATTGGTCCTCAAGAGACCTAAAAGGAAAGCCCCTCAAGTCATCCATGAGGAGGAAGAAGAGGATGACGAGGTCACCGAGGATGGCCTCGTTACAAAGAGGAAGAGGGTGGCACCTTCTTCACCACCTGCTCCACCCCCTCTTCCAACCTCAACACCACCATCGACGCCTGCTCCTCCTCCATCATCGCCACCCCCACAGGCTCTTGCCTCACCAGTCCAAGCGGTCCCACTGGCCACTGCGCCACCTGCAGTTGAGGCCCAAGAGCCAAATTTCATGGAGGACCCCCCGAGCGCCTCTACACCATATGTGTCAGCTGGAGGGGGCCCCCCTTCAAACGCCTCAGCTGCAGAAGTTGCTCCAACCGGGGATGAGGTTGCTCATACCTCTCCGATTCTGATCACCGAATCCCCGATTCCGTCGCCACGCCAAGAAGCGCCTACTGACGAACCTGCTAAGGAAGGTGGCGACGAGAACCAACAACAGGCTCCCCTGGTGCCTCTCCAAGCAGCAAACCTCCCTTTGGAGGTCACAAGGATGTGGGAGCCTCTATCTGCTAAGCTGAAGACCATAGCAGAAGACATCCCGGCGATCATAACCAGAGCTGTGAAAAGCTCAACCAGGAGGCTTCAAGACGACCTCTTCACCCTCAAAACGGAAAACAACACCATCAGAGTCGAGGTGGAGAAGTTGTCCGCCAATCTGACACTCGCGGAGATTGAACACTCCCGAGTAGAAGACGCAATGAGCACCGAGCTCAGATTGGCGCGCAAGGAGGCCACTGATCTCCGCCATAAGGTGCATCAACTTGCTCAAGAAAAGGTCGAACTGGAGAGCAAGATCGTGCCTTATCGCGTCCGGGTGGCTGACCTGGAGGCTCTCATGAAAGCTGACGCCGCTAAGGTGCAGAAATTGGAGCAGAGGTCAGTTGAGCGAGAGAAATTCCTTGGACAAGTGGAAAAGGCAAGGGACGACGCCATAGCCGATCTCGCCGAGGCCAACGCAGAGAAGGGAAAGGTGGCTGCTGAATTGGCCCAAGCACAAGCGGAATCCAAGAAGGTTACTGAAGACCTTCTCCAGGCTCAAGAGACCAATGAACAACTCAGGAAACAGGTTGAAGAGCTGGAGCAGCAGAATAAAGAGCTGAAAGAGCAAACTGAAGACCTCAAGAAGCGGGTTGAGGAACTTCAGAAGCAAATTGAAGAACTCAAGCTAAACTCTGCTCAAATTCTGGCTGCTGAATTCGAAGCTGCGCGGGAACAATTTGCTTGCCTGTTCCCCGACCTGGATCTCAGCATGGTGTCGCTGAACAACGAAGTGGTGGATGGAAAAGTCGTTCCTGCTGAAGACTAATCAACTCTTCTTCATCTGCTACCTTCATGCTTTCCCTTGTATTATAACTTGTAATAAACTTTATGTCCCTTCGTGTATATGCTCTGAACTGTTAACTGTTAATGACAAAGGCTACTTTTTCCATTTTATAACTTCTCCACTCGCTTCAACTTTCCTGGCTTGTTTTACTTTCAACGAAATATCTCAGTAATCTCGTAGGCACGATCTTGTACTTGGCTGTTTCGAACCATCTCAATTTCGAATAATAACCACATTTATCAACCCGTAACTTAAGGCAATAACCCTTAGCCTAAAATGATACCTTAAGCAAACTTTGACTCAGCCACCGGCTTAGACACTGCTTCACCCAATCTGCTCCATCAAAACGGGTCCTTTAACTTTCTCGCCGATGTTTGAACTTTTCCTGGTCGCCAGAGACTCTTGGTGATATCAGCTTCTTTCCAGCCTCATGCTTTGGCCATCGTTTCTTTATCTGGGGGTAGAAACGCCTTTTGGGATCCTTCTTTACCTCCCTGAACTTCAGAACGAAAGACCGGGTGACTAGGCGTTCTCTTCGAACCTACCTTAGCCACCTTCCAAACTTCTTCCACCCTCTGCACCATACCTGAACTCGTTCGAGACGAGAAGGATTTTATCTTGCCTAAGCTCGCATGTAGGCGAGAAGGTCTTTGAACTCGCCTGAACTCGCTCATCGGCGAGAAGGTCTTTAACTCGCCTGAACTCGCTCATCGGCGAGAAGGTCTTTAACTCGCCTCTACATTGCCCCAGGAGTTACATCTTCTCGCCCCCAGAAACACAGAGGACTTTTTACTGGTGCCTCTACATTGCCCCAGGGGTTACATCTTCTCGCCCCCAGAAACACGGAGGACTTTTTACTGGTGCCTCTACATTGCCCCAGGGGTTACATCTTCTCGCCCCCAGAAACACTGAGGACTTTTCACTGGTGCCTCTACATTGCCCCAGGGGTTACATCTTCTCGCCCCCAGAAACACTGAGGACTTTTCACTGGTGCCTCTACATTGCCCCAGGGGTTACTTCTTCTCGCCCCCAGAAACACTGAGGACTTTTCACTGGTGCCTCTACATTGCCCCAGGGGTTACATCTTCTCGCCCCCAGAAACACTGAGGACTTTTCACTGGTGCCTCTACATTGCCCCAGGGGTTACATCTTCTCGCCCCCAGAAACACTGAGGACTTTTCACTGGTGCCTCTACATTGCCCCAGGGGTTACATCTTCTCGCCCCCAGAAACACGGAGGACTTTTTACTCTTCCTCGCTTGCACTCGCTCGACGGCGAGGAGGTCTTTATCTCGCCTCAGAACGCGCGAGGGCGTTGAGGTCTTTTATCTGGTGCCTCCGATCGCCGAAAAACGATGAGGACTTTAAAACTTTAACTGGTGCCTCCAATCGCCGAAAAACGATGAGGACTTAAAAACTTTAACTGGTGCCTCCAATCGCCGAAAAACGATGAGGACTTAAAACTTTAACTGGTGCCTCCAATCGCCGAAAAACGATGAGGACTTAAAAACTTTTTCAGAAAGCGTACCATACATCTTTACTTGCCTTAAATCACGTATAAGTGACAAGGTCTTTCTTCAAAACCTTTTGGAAAACAGCAAACGTGCAATCTGAAAACGCCTTATACTTCAAAACTCTTCTTTATTGGGTGGCCTCATTAAAAACCCTCCTTAGGGAAAAAAGAGTGCCCCCTTCAAATTGTTTCATCAGAGACATTGTAATATAACCTTGTGTTTGTCTTTACTTACAAAGCTCTTAACTATAGTACAACTTCAAGTGCGTGGCGTTCCAGGTGCGAGGAATCGCCCCTCCTTCCAGTGTCTCTAAGCGGTAGGCGCCGTTCCCGAGCGCTTCGGTTATTCTGAACGGTCCTGTCCACTTAGGTGATAACTTGTTTTCCATCTCGTACTGGTGGGCTTTCCTCATCACCAGATCGCCTTCTCTAAACTGCCTTGGCATCACCCTCGAGTTGTATCTTCGTTCGATCCTCCTCTTCACCGCCTCAGCCTTTAATCTCGCCTCTTCCCTGACCTCATCCAGTAGATCCAGGTTCAGCCTTCTCTCTTCATTCGAGTCTTCCTCTACGAAGTTCTGGAATCTCGGCGAGCTCTCCTGAATTTCTACTGGAATCATTGCGTCACACCCATAGACCAAGCTGAATGGGGTCTCATGGGTTCCCGACTGCTCGGTGGTATGGTATGCCCAGACTATACGGGGCACCTCCTCAGCCCAGCTTCCCTTGGCTTTTTCTAGCCTTCTCTTCAAACCTCTCAACAACACCCGATTAGCTGACTCCACCTGGCCATTAGTCTGAGGGTGCTCGACGGATGCAAACACTTGTTGAATTCCCACTCCTTCGCAAAGCTTCTTCAACAGGTGGCTTGCAAACTGAGTCCCATTATCCGACACCAGGCGTTTAGGCACTCCAAACCGGCACACGATGTTCTTCCACACGAAACCTTCGATCTGGGCCACTGGTTCTGCTTCGATCCACTTGGTGAAATATTCAATCGCCACCACCAAGTACTTCATCTGCCTGATCGCCAGCGGGAAAGGTCCCAGGATGTCGATTCCCCAGGTATGAAACGGCCAGGGGCTATAGATCGACTTCAACTCCTCGGGAGGTGCCTTGTGCCAATCGGCGTGCTGTTGGCATTGCTTGCAACATTGGGCATACTTCTTGCAATCTTCTCTCATCGTTGGCCAGTAGTAGCCTGCACGGAGAGTCCTCGCAGCCAGAGCTCGACCCCCAACGTGGCTTCCGCACATACCTTCGTGGAGCTCTGCCATGATCCTCGTGCACTTCTCGCCGTGGACGCATTCCAGGAGTGGGTGAGTGAACCCAAACCTGTACAGATCGCCATCAATCAATGTGTACTTGCTGGAATTTTTCTTTATCTTCCTAGCTTCTGTCGGATCCAGTGGGAGGAGGCCATCTGCCAGGCACCGCTTGTACTGGGTTATCCAGGTGTCTGGCTCATGGATGGCACACACCAGCGCCATATTCACCTTCTCACCTCGACATGCTCTAATTCTCGGCGATCTGAGAGTTTCTTGCGTCAGGGACTTATGGCTTCAGAAGGACCAGGTGATCTGCCACAAATGCTCTCGGCGTCTTCAGAGTTTCTTGAATCACCGTCCTCTGCCTACCCCCTTTGCCTGAACCGGCGAGCTTAGCTAGCAAGTCAGCTCGGGCATTCTGCTCTCTAGGCACATGCACTACTTCAAAGGAGGCAAAAGAACTCTTCAACTCCTGCACATATTCCAGATAGGCCGCCATTTGTGGATCTTTGGCCTGGAACTCGCCTGCTACTTGCCCCGTGACCAGCAACGAGTCACTCTTAGCCATTAGCACCCTGGCTCCCATCTCTTTGGCCAGCAAAATCCCGGCGATCAGCGCTTCGTATTCCGCTTGATTGTTACTGGCTTTGAAGGCAAATCTCAAAGATTGTTCGATCAGCACGCCGTTGGGTCCTTCCAAGATGACTCCAGCACCGCTACCCTGCTGGTTCGACGATCCATCCACCGAGAGTACCCAACGAAAATCGTCCCCTTCAACTCGTGTTGCCTCAGATGAGAGCTCGACCACGAAATATGCAAAGATTTGCCCCTTGATCGGGCCTCGGGGCTCATATTTAATATCAAACTCTGACAACTCTACTGCCCACTTCACCATCCTTCCCGCAACGTCAGGTTTCTTCAAGACCTTCTGGATGGGCAGGTCAGTCATCACCAGTATGGTGAAGCTATGGAAGTAGTGGCGCAATCTCCTCGCCGAAAACACCACCGCCAACGCAGCTTTCTCTAGGGCCTGATATCTCGTTTCTGGGCCCTGCAGCACCTTACTAACAAAGTAGATAGGCTTTTGAGCCTGATCTTGATCCTGGGCGAGCACCGCACTCACCGCCCTCTCAGTTACAGCAAAATACAACCTGAGGGGGATTCCCACCAGCGGTTTGCACAGAACCGGCGGGCTCGCCAGATACTCCTTCAGTTTGACGAAAGCTTCCTCACACTCTTTCGTCCAGACAAACTTGTTATTGCGCCTCAAGCACTGGAAATAGGGATGCCGCTTTTCTCCGCTAGTTGACACGAAGCGAGATAGGGCTGCCATCCGACCTGTTAGCTGCTGGACTTCTTTCACCGTAGCTGGGCTCCTCATCGCCAAGATGGCGGCACACTTGTCTGGGTTGGCTTCTATTCCTCTTTCAGTCAAGAGGAAACCCAAAAACTTTCCAGCCTCCACGCCGAAAATACATTTCTCCGGATTCAGCTTCAATCTGAACTTGGCGATCGTCGCGAACAACTCTTCCAAGTCGGCAACGTGCTTGCTCTTTTCCGGCGAGGTCACGACCATGTCATCGACGTACGCTTGCATGTTCCTTCCCAGCATTGGTGCAAGTACTCGATCCATCAGCCTCTGGTACGTGGCCCCCGCGTTCTTCAGCCCAAACGGCATCACCTTATAGCAATAGCACGATCTCTCTGTCATGAAGGTTGTCTTCTCTTCATCCATGGGATGCATCTTGATCTGATTATATCCCGAGAAGGCATCCAGGAAACTCAGCAGCTTACACCCTGCAGCGCTATCGACCAGGGCGTTTATGCTTGGTAAAGGATACGAATCCTTTGGGCAAGCTTTGTTCAGGTCGGTGAAATCGACGCACATGCGCCATTTCCCGTTACTCTTCTTCACCAGTACGACATTTGCCAGCCATTCGGGGTACTGGACTTCCCTGATGTGGCCTGCAGCGAGGAGTTTCTGTGTTTCATCTCTAATCGCCTGCCTCCTCTCCTCGTTGAACTTTCTTCTTCTCTGTCGCACCGGTCTCACCATGTTGTCCATCGCCAGATGATGGCACCAAAAGTCGGGATCAATCCCGGGCATGTCCGAAGCGGACCATGCAAACGCGTCCAGATGCCGCTCAATCACCTTGGCGATCTGGTCCTGGAGCTCGACCTCCAGAGATCTTCCCAGCTTGAAGATCTTTCCTCCGATCTCTTTTTCGAGCCACTGCTCGACAGGTTTTGGCCTGGATTCTCTGGCGATCACCGCCCTGGCGATTCCCTGCTCTCTCGCTTCCTCAGGGCGATTCCGCGCCTCTTCCTCCTCCAGACCAGTATTCCCTTCCCTCAGCTCAGCGTCCACCATCTCCACGTCTCGTCCGGCGATCTCTTCTGTTACCGTCGATCTGGGTTTCACACCAGGAGGCGGGGTGGTTGTTACGTAACTCACCGATCTCTTGTTTTTCAAGCTATTCTCATAGCACTTCTTCGCTTCTTTCTGATCAGACTTGATCGTGATCACCACCCCCTCCATAGACGGCAACTTCACCTTCATGTGCCGAGTCGACGGTATAGCGCCTATCCTGTTAAGCGTGGGCCTTCCCAACAGGATGTTGTACGCTGAAGGAGCGTTTACGATGAGGTATTTGATTTTCTCCGTTCTCGAACCAGCCTCATCCGTAAACGTGGTTCTCAACTCAGTGTACCCCCTGACCTCCACCTGGTCACCAGCAAACCCATACAAGCACCCTCCATAGGGCCTTAGCTGGTCAAGGGGCAATTCCAGCTGCGTGAAAGTCGGCCAGAACATCATGTCTGCCGAACTTCCCTGGTCCACCAGCACTCTGTGGACCTTCCTTCCTGCCGTTATCAAGGAAATTACAATGGGATCGTTGTCATGGGGCACAACATCCCGAAGATCCTGCTTGGTGAACGTAATGTCCACTTCCGGCGAGTGATCTTCAAACATATCCACTGTCATCACCGATCGCGCGTACTTCTTCCTCTGCGATGCGGTGCATCCACCACCTGAGAAGCCTCCTGCAATGGTGTGGATTTCCCCGTGGATAGGCATCTCGTGTTGCTGGGCTTCTCCACCCATTGGCTGGGAACTCGACGCTCCCCCGGTCCTCCTGTCCAGCAGATAGTCATTTAGGAATCCGCTCTTAACCAGATCGTCGAGCTGATACCCTAAGGACAAACACGAGTCCAAAGTGTGGCCAAAGCCCTGGTGAAACTCGCACCAGGCGTCTGGCTTTGGTCCCAGGACCTTGTCGCCCACCTTCTCAGGCGCTTTCAACCTAGCAGATATGTTAGGAATGGCGATCAGATCCGCCAGTCCCATGACAAACTTGTGCTTAGGCGGGCGATTGTATTCCCGTCGTGCTGGTTGCGGGCGTCCCTGGCCCCTTCCCTTATTCCTCCTATCATAAGGATGGCGAGTCCTCTGGTCCTTCCTGGTCGCCGCTGCTGTCTCCAGCACCCTTTGCGGCTGGATCCTGGTCTGGGCGCGTGGCCTAGCGGGAGCCACGCTCCCTCTCTTCTCGGCGACTTCACTCTCGTCGGCGATATGGGCCACCGCAAGTCGCCTGACTTCAGCAAACGTCGCAGGGTGAGCCCTGATCAAGGCCTCGCAGAATGGTCCTGGCAGCACGCCCTTCTTGAATGCATAGACCAGCATTTCCTCGTCCTTGGCCGGCGACCTGACCATCTGCGCTCTAAAGCGATTCAGGTAGTCCCTGAGGGACTCTCCCTGATACTGCCTTATATCAAACAGATCATAAGACACCCTGGGCGGTGCCTTGTTCACGATGTACTGTTCGACGAAAACCTTCGAGAACTGCTGAAAACTGGTTATGTGACCGTTAGGTAGGCTCACAAACCACTCCATCGCCGTTCCCTGGAGCGTACTCACGAACATTTTGCAGTAGACGGCGTCTGACCCTCCTGACAGCATCATCTGCGTATGGAACGTGGTGAGATGAGCCTCAGGATCCTCCACGCCGGTGAAAACAGCCTTAACCGGAACCACGCTCGCAGGAATGGGCGTGTCAGTGATCGCCTGAATAAAAGGCATGGGAAAAACACGAGGTGGCGACGATGGCACAACCTCTTCAGCGGAAGAACGCCCTTGCTGCTCCTGAAGAGCTTGACGCAACTCCTCAGTCACCTTGCTGAGCTCCTCATTCCTGGCGCGAGAGGCGACCAGGTCCTCATGCATTCTCGCCTGTTCGATGCGCGAGGCCTCCACAGTTGCCTGCAACGAACGCATCATCTTTGCCATCTGTGCCATGGTCATGGCAGCGGCGCCTTCAGCAGCGACGGGCGCAACTGGACTTGAGCGATTGCTTCTCATTTTTCTCATGAAACTCAGCGAATCACAGAATGCAGCGGACGACACTTACTTCAGCTACGATCGACTCAGCGATCAATCGGAGGAAACTGTGCGAAACTCTGCAAGAAACTCAAGAACACCGTAAACCTTCAAAGAAAACCACAACTTCACCAGAAACCACCGATTCCCCACGAACAACCGATCGAGCGAAAGAACTCAAACTCCACCGAACAAATCACGCGTAAACAGCAAGAAACCTCACTTCACCGAACAAAACTCGAAACGAACGATGGAAAAATGCGAATTCACCGAGCAAAACTCAGACAAACAGCGAACGATGGTTGCACCAGCATACAACCACGCAAAAACTTCGAAAACCTCAAAGAACTCACGCTGTGGATGGGAGCAGATTTTACACGGCCCCACGGTGGGCGCCTGATGATCCTGCCTGTTGACCAGAACCCTGGAAACTGCCTCATCAAAGGATCGACGTGTGCACCGCTTCACACCTCCGTTCCTCTTCGAGATCCACCTCAAGAACCTGCAAAGAAAACAGAGCGGCGCCGCTGCGGCCGATCGCACTCCAACGCCCAAGTCAGTGACCGAATCACCAAATACTAAGAGAACAAGAACCGTGCAAATCCTCTCTCACAGTAAGCTCTATAACTCGCAAGCGTAAAGAGTATAATCTGAACGTGCGTACCCCAGAAAGTTCGTTAAGAACTCTTATATACCTGGTAGCTTTCTCTCTCCTGGCAGTTACAGACTTGGACACGTGGCTCGCATCCAACTGTACACGTGCCATCATCTGGAGGCTCCTTGACTTGGGCGCTGCTTCTGACTCTCTTTTTGGCTAAGTTACTTATGCATGGTGCTGTCCAGTGCATAGCTAACTTGGGAATGCGATCTCTACTGGAACTGGCGAGTTAGGGGGCCTTCATACACCTTCCCTGTGGTCTCGCCGGCCGCCTTCATAATCTGCACCGCCTTCATCTCTGGCGATGTGTTTGCTCTGGCGATCTCCAATCACTAGGTCGCCTGAGTCTACATCTGGAGACTTCATCTTTATCCCGGTGATCGCCGATTCTAGTATGCTGGAGATCGGAACACGCCAACTTAATAACTGGCGACTTCACGAGCCCCCCGACTTCCTTCCCTTCTGCCAACCTGGCGCCTTGTCAACACGCCTATACTGTAGCTGGATGCCACGTCATCACTTCCGACTTCCAGGGCGGTACAGGTACCATAACAAAAAACTATTTTGTGTTTTCACTGAGCATTAAATATTTTTCTAACTGATTACGCTCCAGTTTTTAATGCTTTGACCAAACTTTAAAAGCAATGAATAGTTTGTTAAGATTTGATAACAAACAACAACTTTAGAAATACAGAAAAACAGATTTGAGTTTTTCAAGAGATTGAGATTTTGAAAAGTTTAGAATTGCTTAGAGATTGAGTTTGATCAAAGAGTGTGAGATAGGATTTTCATCTTGTATTGATTTCAGATTTATTCTATAAAAAGTGTAATCCTTTGTATCTTTTGAGAAAGAAACTTTGTGTGTTTGCTGAGAAGTGTTGTGTGTTCTTAAGGGGATCAAGATCAACATTCTTAGTGTGGTTGTGCTGGACCAAAGGAAGTGTGTGTCTTGAGGGGATCAAGGTCACTTCTTTGATTGTGTTGTAAGTGATCTAGGGTTGATTGCTTAGTGGATTCCCCAGTGGTTTCTGGGAAGACTGGATGTAGCTCTGGGTTTAGGTGAACCAGTATAAACCTCTGTGTGCTTTTTCTCTATCCTTTAACTCTTTAATTTCAGTTTTGATATTTGTGAACTGGTATAAACAACCGATTGTTTCTGCGAAACAACCGATTGTTTTTCTGGTGCTGTGCTTTTTGCTTTGTGTTTTGGCAAACTGATTTCTATATCAAGTGATTCTTGAAGTAAATTCATTCTTGGCTTAAAAGTTTTTGAAAACTCTCTTTAAACCATTCACCCCCCCCCCCCCCCTCTAGTTTAAAGCCATACTTTCTAACATTATTTACTTTCTTGAGGATTTGGAAAGGTCCATCACCACGGGGACTAAGTTTGGACTTCCTCTTAGTTGGAAACCTATCCTTCCTAAGATGAAGCCAAACTAAGTCTCCTTCCTCAAAAATGATTTCTCTCTTCCCCTTATTGTTGTATTTGGCATACTTCTCAGTTTGTTGTTGTATTTTCATTTTAACCTTCTCATGCATTTTCTTAACAAATTCAGCTTTGATAGCTTCTTCCTTATGCACAAATTCTTGTGGATTAGGAAGGGGTAACAAATCTAAAGGAGTAAGAGGGTTAAAACCATATACAACTTCAAAAGGAGAAGCATTAGTAGTCTTGTGAACTACTCTATTGTAAGCAAATTCAATATGGGGAAGGTACTCATCCCAAGATTTGTGGTTACCCTTCCTGATTGCCCTAAGCATAGTACCAAGAGATCTATTGACTACCTTGGTTTGCCCATCCGTTTGAGGATGACATGATGTTGAAAATTGTAGTCTAGTGCCAAGTTTTTCCCAAAGAGTTTTCCAAAAATGGCTTATAAACTTTGGATCTCTATCCGATACTATACTCTTTGGTAAACCATGAAGTCTTACCACTTCTCTAAATAAGAGTTTAGAAATACTTTGAGCATCATCCACTTTGTGGCAAGAAATAAAATGTGCCATTTTACTAAAACGATCCACTACCATAAAGATGGAGTCATGACCTCTTGCAGTCCTAGGAAGTCCTAAGATGAAATCCATGCTAATATCTTCCCAAGGAGCATTTGCAATCGGTAAAGGGGTATAGAGTCCATGAGGCATTTTTTTAACTTTAGCTTTAGCTTTTAAACATGAAATACACCTAAAACAATGTCTTTGGACATCTCTTCTCATGTGTGGCCAATAGAATTTTCCTTTTAAAAGATCAAGAGTTTTATCAAGTCCAAAATGGCCCATGAGACGCCCTTCATGTGATTCCTTTACAAGAAGTTTTCTATGTGTACCTTGGGGAATACAAAATTTTCCTTCTGTAAAAATATATCCCTCGGACACATAGTAACCTTCTTGTGCTCTACGTTCACATTTAGCAAAGATGAATGCAAAGTCTTGGTCTTCTTGATAAAGTTCTTTCATGTTGTCAAATCCAAGAATTTAAGCACCAAGTTTTGAAAAGAGCACATGTCTCCTTGAGAGAGCATCCTCCACTATATTTGTGCTTCCCTTCTTGTATTTGATGACATAAGGAAATTGTTCAAGAAATTCCATCCACTTTGCATGACGTTTATTGAGCTTGTGTTGGCCTTTCAAATATTTTAAAGACTCATGGTCACTATGTATAACAAATTCTTTAGAAACAAGATAGTGTTCCCAAGTCTTTAAGGCCCTCACAAGTGCATAGAGCTCTTTGTCATAGGTGGGGTAGTTAAGGGTGGCTCCTTGAAGTTTTTCACTAAAATAAGCAATTGGATGCCCCCCTTGTAACAAAACCGCACCTATGCCAACCCCCGATGCATCACACTCTAGCTCAAAAGTTTTAGCAAAATTTGGTAAAGCTAGAATGGGTGCATTAGTAAGTTGAGCTTTTAGCCTTTTAAAGGCTTGTTCATGTTTTTCACTCCAAAAAAATGTAGTGTCTTTCTTCACTAACTCATTGAGTGGTGAAGCTAGACTTGAGAAGTTAGGCACAAAGCGTTTATAGAAGCTAGCCAAACCATGAAAGCTCCTAACATCTCCTATATTTTGTGGAGTTGGCCATTCTTGGATGGCTTTGATTTTTTCGGGGTTAACATGTACCCCCTTTTTGTTTACTACAAAACCAAGAAAAACTATGCTATCAACACAAAAATTACATTTATCATTATTAGCAAACACACTATTATTTCTAAGCACTGGAAAGACTTCCCTAAGGTGTCTTAGGTAGTCATCTAGGTTTTGACTATAAACTAAGATATCATCAAAATAAACTACTACATATTTACCTATGCAATCTCTCAAGACATGATTCATGAGCCTCCTAAATGTACTAGGTGCGTTAGTGAGACCAAAGGGCATCACCAACCATTCATATAGTCCAAATTTGGTTTTAAAAGCGGTTTTCCACTCATCACCCTCCTTGATTCTACTTTGGTGATATCCACTTTTAAGATCAATTTTGGAAAATATGATTGACCCATGCAGTTCATCAAGCATATCATCAAGTCTTGGGATTGGATGCCTATACTTGATGGTGATGTTGTTAATGGCTCTACAATCACAACACATTCTCCATTTGCCATCTTTTTTGGGAACCAACAAGACAGGTACAACACAAGGGCTTAGGCTCTTTTGTACCCAACCCTTCTCCAACAAATCTCGTACTTGAGATTCTATCTCCTTTGTTTCCTCGAGGTTTGTTCTATAGGCTGGTCTATTTGGTAGACTTGCCCCCGGAATCAAATCAATTTGATGTTTTATACCTCTAAAAGGAGGAAGTCCTATGGGTCCCTCTTTAGAGAATATATCATCAAATTCATTTAAAAGATCTTTTACTTGAGGAGGTAGAATCATAGTCTCAAGATTTGTGGCAGTGCATGTAAGTGTTCCTTTACAAAATATAAGGCTAGGTTGTTCAACAAGAAGCATATTTTCAAAGGTATTTTCAATTGTTTTGTCTTGTTGAATGACCTTGTCGGAAGGAACACTCTTCTCCCACGCCTTTTAATCCCTAAGGATTTTCTCTTTTTTTGTTTTTTGTTTCTCCTCATCCCTCTTTTGTTGCATTTGTATTTGATCTCTTACCACTTGGGAATGTGGTAAAGGATTAAGTACATACTCTTTTTTCTTGTGGGTGAAGGTAATCTCGTTGGTTAGACCATTGTGCAAGGTTTTCTTATCAAATTGTCATGGTCTACCTAATAAGATGTGGCAAGCTTCCATAGGTACTACATCACATAAAACATTGTCTTGGTAGTTACCTATAGAAAACTCGACTTTCACATGTCTATCTACAGTTAGTTCCCCATCTTCATTTATCCATTGAAGCTTGTAAGGTTTAGGATGAGGGACTACTTGTAGATTTAACTTTTCAACCAACCTAGTGCTACAACAATTGCAACATGAACCACTATCCATAATGAGAGAACATATGTTTTCTAAAACTTTGCACCTTGTGTGAAAGATGTTCTCCCTTTGTGTTTCTATGGCCACACTAGTTTGGTTGTTGAGGGTCCATCTAATCATCAATAATTCCCCCTCTAAAGGATATACTCTCTCATCTTCTTCCCCTTCTTCTTTCTCACTAGGTTCTTCTGTTATAATGTATGGCTTTAAACTAGAGGGGGGTGAATGGTTTAAAGAGGGTTTTCGCAAACTTTTAAGTCTAGAATGAAATTACTTCGAGAAATACTTGATTAAGAAATCAGTTTTCCAAAACACAAAGCAAATAAGCACAACACCAGAAAAACAATCGGTTGTTTCGCAGAAACAATCGGTTGTTTATACCAGTTCAGAAATATAAAACTTAATTTAAAGAGTTCAAGGATAGAGGGATTGAACACACAGGTTTATACTGGTTCACTCTTAACCAAGAGCTACATCCAGTCTTCCCATAAATCACTAGGGAATCCACCAAGCAATCAACCCTAGATTACTTACAACACCACCAAAGAAGTGACCTTGATCCCCTCAAGACACACACTTCCTTTGGCTCAACACAACACCACTAAGAATGTTGATCTTGACAACCTCAAGAACACACAACACTTCTCAGCTTCACACACAGAGTTTCTTCAAAGGTACAAAGGATTACACTTGTTATAGAAAAACTCTGAAATCAATACAAGATGAAAATCCTATATCACACTCTCTTTGATCCAAAACAGTTTTTTGTTATGGTCCCAAAAAAAACAATCGATTGAATGCTCGAATCAATCGATTGTTTTGGTTTGACAACAAGTCAACCATCAAAAACAGTTTTCAACCTTTCTAAAAACATCTAAGTATAAAACAATCGGTTGTTTCGACAAAATAACAGGTTGTTTTTCACTTAGTTTGTAAAAACACTTTTCAATTAAAAGGTTTGAGAATGCTTATGCTTTGGATTCAATCAAGAGTGGATTTACACATAAATTCTACCCCAGATCCTATATAAAGACAGCTCTGCAACAACAAGCACATCCAGCCTTTCATCAACCTTCAAAGGGGTTTGGATTCTTCAAAGCTAGAACACACTTGATTCAACATCTTCTTCACAACTAGTATATTCATCTATTCCTTTAAAAAACAAGGTTCTTTGGTTTGGACATTGAGCTTGCACATGTCCTCTTCCAAAGCATTTAAAACATTTAACATCCCTAGTGCGAATGGGTGGAGTGAGCATATCTTTGCCTATGGGTTTGGGAGTCTCTTTTGGTTTTTCTTTGGATGTACTACCCTCCCTTTTAAAATCTCTTTTTGGATAGGAGTTAGAGTATGAACCTTACTTTCGACTTGAAGTTTTCCTTAAATTTTGTTGTTCAACTTTGATACATAGTTGAACCAAATCATTCAAGTCTTGATAAGGTAAGAGTTCAACTCTATCTCTTATCTCAAGATTTAATCCACTTAAGAATCTAGCTATGGTGGTGGACTCATTCTCCCTAATGGAGGCTCTCATCATATAGATTTCCATATTTTGCCTATACTCCTCTACACTCATGGTTCTTTGTTGGAGTCTTTGGAGCTTGTCCATCAACTCCATATTATAGTAGGAGGGTATATGGCGGCGTCTTAGGGCTCCCCTAAGGTCATTCCAATATTCTATGGGAGGTTCCCTATGAAGGCGCCTATCTCTTTCTATGGATGTCCAGCAATACATAACATTCCCTTGGAAACTAAGAGTGGTTAAGGGTACTTTTCTCTCTTCACTTACTCTATGGCAAGCAAATAATTGTTCTACCTTCATTTCCCAATCTAGATAGACTTCTACGTTTTCTTTTCCATGGAAATGGGGTAGGTCTACCCTAACCTCTCTTGGGCTCTCTTGTTCTCTTCTATCTCTTCTAATTCTCCTAGGGGGTGGTTGATAATATTCATTTATCCTATGGCTTTTTTCCCCAAAAGAATCATGATTTTGAGAACTAGATGCATGAGAACGTATTTTTTTTATTTTTGAGAGTTTTCATCCTTCTCTTTAGTCAATTTCAACTCCTTGATTTGGGCCTCATGCTCCAATTGTCTATATGAAAGTGATTGAAAGTCCTTGGCTAATTGTTTTAAAAGAGATTTGATGGACTTTATATCACTTTCACTAGATTTAGAAGAGTGAGTTGACATGACTAAAGCTTTGTGTTTAAAAGTATTTTACCTCAAGAAAGAAAAGGAAAGTAGTGAAGGTAGCTTTCCAGGAAAGAGAGGTGAGTCACTAGGACTTCTTAAGTATGAAGTCTTTCCTTGCCAAAACCTATCCCTCAAAAACTTCACACAATTATTTTTCTAAGTAAATTACTTAGATCACAAGGAAGAATGAAAAGTCAATTTTATGCAAAGGAAAACAATGCAAAGCAATTAAGCAAACAAAGCAAATAAGCAATGCTAATCAAGTAATTAACATAAAGCAATTAACTAAGCAAAATTAAAGATTGCTGACTACAAACCTTTAAGCTAGACGTTTCCTATGGTGAGGCTTCTAGACACTTGGAGCCTTTGAAGACACACTCACCGTCTACACATGATTAATCCACTAATTAATCAAAGGTTGAATGTAATTACAACTCAAAGAAATACAAAGAAATTGAATTACACAAATTAAAATTCAGATTTCCTATACTATGCACTCCTTGGCTTGTAATTTCTCTTCTTTGTTGTGTTCTCCAAAGTGTATGTGTTTGTATTTGTATTTGTATTTTGCTGCAACTCCTTGCCTTAACCTCTTATGATTAGACAATTAAAATATCCAAAACAGTACCTACTAAGTAGAGATAGACTCACCACAAAATCAATTCCACTTAACAAGCACCAATTGTATTTTATCCACCAACAATTTTAGAGGTCAAGAAATGAAAGCAAGAAACAAATTAAATTTTAAAACAGGACTACAGCAAATGGATTTGAATTATATGACACAACTTAGAAAGAGTTTTGAATGATATTGGACAAGAAAATAAAAATAGGCACTCAACAAAGGATAGCACATAAAAGGAACCTACAGAAAGGCACTAGAATTGATTAGAAAAACCAAAACAGCACTACTGGAAAATTCAGGTTCACAAAGCGTGACTTAAAATATTTATGTTGAGCTGGCTATTTTGAATTTGCTTCTGAAATTTTAACCACAAACGAATCAATGTCTTAGCAAACCTTTGGCGCTGGAATCACACCAAAACTATGCACCAATTAATTGTGATAAATTTTTAAAAATCACTGTCCAACTACAGTATATTTTTGAGCCAGGTTGCACTCTTTTTTTATTTTATTTGTCATTTTTTCTCTATTTTGTCTTTTCATATGATTCTTTTTTTTCTTGATTTTCTAACACATCAAACTGTAAAAATCCAGATTTTAATAATTTTTCTCCAACTTATTTAAAATTAATAACAAAAACAGCCAGCACAGAATTTGAAAAACAGAGTAATCCTAATTATGGAATTTAAAAACAGAATGAGAAACTTCAAAAACACAACGGAGTGAATGTATATGAATTTTGATCCTGCCTGTTGACTGGAGCGCTGGAGAATGCCTCGTCAAAGGATCGACGTGCGCACCGCTTCTCACCTCCGTTCCTCCTCGGGATCTATCTCAAGAACCTGCAAAGAAACGATACGGCGCCGCTGCGGCCGATCGCACTCCGACGCTCAAGTCAGTGACGGTATCACCAAATACTAAGAACGAGAACCGTGCAAATCCTCTCACAAACAGCTCTGTCACTCGCAAGCGTAAAGTGTATGAACTGAACGTGCGTACCTCAGAAAGTTTGTTAAGAGCTCTTATATACCTGGTGACTTTCTCTCTCCTGGCAGTTGCAGACTTGGACACGTGGCCCGCATCCAACCATACACGTGCCATCATCTGGAGGTTTCCTGACTTGGCGCTGCTTCTACTCTCATATTAGCTAAGTTACGTATGCATGGTACTGCCCAGTGCATAGCAAACATAGGAGTGCGATCTCTACTGAAACTGGCGAGTTAGGGCCTTCATACACCTTCCCTGTGGTCTCGTCGGCCGCCTTCATAATCTGCTTCTCCTTCATCCTCGGCGATGTGCTTGTTCTGGCGATCTCCGACTGCTTGGTCGCCTGAGTCCACATCTGGCGACTTCATCTTCAACCTGGCTATCACCATTCTAGCAATCTGGAAATCGGAACACGCCAACTTAACAACTGGCGACTACACGTGCCTCCCGACTTCCTTCCCAACTGCCAACCTGGCGCCTTGTCAACACACCTACACTGTAGCAGGATGCCACGTCATCACACCCGACCACCAGGGCGGTACACAAGCCCTCCAGTCTTAAGCGAGGACTTGTCTAGCGAAAAGACTGAAAGAGCCTTCGTTAACACCGGTCTACGTGGCACCGACGCAGAATTCCAAGCGATAGTACTTTCTGCTGCTCTGACGCTCCACCAACCCCTTCCTTCATCGTTCGACACGTGGCTTCCATCAGCGGCTCTCTTCATCTGCCGTTAGCGCTTCCTAACTTATTTCGAAAACCCCTAAACCCATTACGCTCCACTGTTCCATCACCTTCTTCGTGCTTGCAAACGCTCTCACTTCCCTCTGCGAAAACTCTCGACGCTCTTCAACGCCCTAGATCACCACCTTCCTTCACCGTCTTCCTGATCATCGAAAGGTAACTACTTTCCTTCATCTGCTGGGTTTCCTTGCATTTTCACCGATTTGCATCATCCTGTAACTGCCTGGTGCATACGCTGTGGGTTGTTTTTCCATTTCTCCTTCTGCGTAACTTAGGGCTTTGTTGATCGTCGCGACGAACATTCACTCGTTCGTTTTTTCACCTTCCTTCTGTGATCGAGTCAGCCTCTGTAATTCCCTGATCGTTTTTTCTTTCTTCTTCCTTTGCATTTGCTATCATGACTCGCACAAAGATCACCCCGAACCCCCCTCCTTCAGCACGAAACCCTTCTTCACAAGCACACGACCCGACACAAGTTCGTGGTGCTTCCTCTTCGCAGGCTGAGAGGCCTGCATCTTCCCAAACTGCCCTGGCTCAGGCGACTCCATCTAACGCTGGAGGAGCCCCCGCCCCTCTGCCAGACTTCAAAACGCTATATCCCTGGGCTAACCCAACCCTTCTAAAGGAGACTGCGTCGGTGAACACTGCGGGAGCAGTTCTGCGCTTGACTAAGGGGGACGAGGCCTATCAATCATTTCACAAGGAGCACGATGAGAGAATGATGGTGCTGCCTTGCCCCGCCGCTCTGCCAGTGTGTGCCGATGACAAAGTAAGCGTCGACGGGCCCTTCTGCTTTGTCTACACCACTTTCTTCAAGAAGGTCAAACTCAGGTTTCCTCTCACCCGATTCGAGAGGGAACTCTTGACCGAGCTCAACATCGCTGCCGCCCAGCTTCACCCCAACAGCTGGGCGTTTGTTCGAGCCTTTCAAATAACGTGCGACCACCTGGGGCTGCCCGCGTCGGTGGACGTATTTTTGTTCCTGTTTGAGGCCAAGCACCCAGGCGACCGCCTGTGGGTTAGCTTAAAAGCAATTGCTGGGAGATCCATTTTTACCATCTTCCAACAATCGTATAAGGACTGGAAGGGGAAGTTCATTCAAGTACGCGCAAACGATAAAGACACTTCCCTGCTTGATGGTTTCCCCTTGTACTGGGTGGACAAGGGGAAGAAGGAGTCCAAGAGCTGCTTCAGGAGGCCCAGAAGTCCTGATAGCATGGGAGCTTTGGACCGAGACCTCTGTGTATTCTGGAAGAGGGTGGCAGATGCCAACATACATTCCTGACCCCCACCCTGATCTCCTTCGAGTTCTTTGAGGACCAGTTGGAATTCCAAATAGGTTAGGACGCTACACTCTTGTTTTGACATTGTTTTTGATACTGCTTCTGGGCGTCTTGTGCGATACGCACAAGACTTTGGTTTTTCCTTTTCTGCATATACTTGCTTTGCCGTTTCATTACCTCATGCACTTATCTTTTTCTTCTCTGAGCTAACTCATGCACTTATCTTTTTCTTCTCTGAGCTAACTCATACACTTTCGTTTCGTGCAGACACCATGTTGGGTAAGAACATGCTCGCCGACTTAAAGGCGCTTGCCCGAAACCACGGGTTGGCGACCGGTTCTCAGACGGTTCCCAACTCGGCGGTCGAGAAGGCTATCGTTCATGGGCGATCACCGCCCAAGGAACCCACCCAGCGCAAGAAACTGGTCCTTAAGAGGCCAAAACAGAAAGCCCCCCAAATCGTCCAAGAGGAGGAAGAAGAGGACGACGAGGTCACAGAGGATGGCCTTGTCACGAAAAGGAAGAGGGTGGCACCATCTTCTCCACCTGCTCCACCCCCTCTTCCAACCTCATCACCACCATCAACGCCCGCTCCTCCTCCCTCATCGCCAACACCGCAAGCCCCTTCATCACCAATCCAAGCAGCTCAAGAGCCAAATTTTCTGGAGGACCCCCCAAGTGCCTCTACGCCTCATATCTCAGCTGGAGGGGGCCCCCCTTCAAACGCTTCAGCTGCGGAGAACGTTCCAATCGGGGATGAGGTTGCTCACACCTCTCCAATTCTAATTACCGAATCCCCGATTGCGTCGCCACGCCAGGAAGCAACAACTGAAAATCCTGCTAAGGAAGGTGGCGGCGAGAACCCTCAACAAGCCCCCCTGGCGCCTCTCCAAGCATCAAACCTTTCCCTTGAAGTCACAAGGATGTGGGAACCTCTGACTGCCAAACTCAAAACCATAGCAGAGGATATCCCATCGATTATAACAAGGGCTGTGGAGAGCTCCACCAGGCGGCTTCAAGACGATCTCTACAACCTCAAGACCGAAAATAGCACTATGAAGGTTGAGGTGGAGAAGGTGTCATTCAGCCTGACGCTCGCGGAAATGGAACACTCTCGAGTGGAGGATGCCCTGAGTACCGAGCTCAGGCTGGCGCGCAAGGAAGCTGCTGACCTTCGCCGCAAAATTCATGATCTTGCCCAAGAGAAAGTTGAGCTAGAAAGCAAGATCGTGCCTCTACGCACCAAGGCGAGCAACCTGGAGGCTCACATTCAAGCTGATGCCGCCAAGATGCAAAAACTGGAGCAGAGGTCGGTCGAACGCGAGAAGCTACTTGGGCAAGTAGAGAAAGCAAGGGACGACGCCATGGCTGATCTCACCGAGGCCAACAAGGAAAAAGGGAAGATGGCTGCCGAGTTGACCCAAGCTCAAACAGAATCCAAGAAGGTTGCTGACGACCTTCTCCATGCTCAAGAGACCAACGAACAACTCCGAAAACAGGTCGAAGAGCTGGAGCAGCAGAACAAGGAGCTTAAGAAACAGGTTGAAGAACTTCAAGGGCAATTTGAAGAACTTAAACTAAACTCCGCT
The DNA here is from genome assembly GCF_000499845.2 of Phaseolus vulgaris. Lineage (NCBI taxonomy): Eukaryota > Viridiplantae > Streptophyta > Magnoliopsida > Fabales > Fabaceae > Phaseolus > Phaseolus vulgaris. The sequence goes on along the minus strand of NC_023749.2, from coordinate 34,589,629 downwards.
CAGGTTCTGGTTGCTGGATTCGAAGCCGCTCAGGAGCAATTCGCATGCCTATTCCCTGATCTCGACCTCAGCATGGTGTCGTTAAACAACGAAGTAGTAGATGGAAAGGTCGTTCCCGCCGAAGGCTCAACCAACTCCACCCCATCTGCTACTTTATAACTTTGCTTGTATATACCTTGTAACAAAAACTCGTGCACATGTGTTTTGAACAGTTACTTATTTCAATCGCAAAAACTTGGATATTTTCTCCCCTGACTCCTTTTGAGCGCTTTAGCCTTCTTTGTATGTCTAACTTTGTCGATTTTAACTTAGCGATTTTGACGTAACTGCCTCGAGTCAATTCAAACTTAAGCAATAATCGCTTTAAACAACTTGTGCTCTTGAGGCACTAACCTGATCATAAGAATAGCTTTCAAGCAACAAACTGTAACTCAATTATTGGCTCAGACAATGCCCCACTCGACCTGCTTTATCAAACAAGTCTTTCAACCTTCTCGCCGTGTTTGAACCTTTCCCGATCGCCAAGACCCCTTGGTAACATTAGCTTTTTCTAGCCTCGTGCTTTGGCAATCGTTTCTTTATCTGGGGTAGAAACGCCCTTTGGAATCTTCCTTTGCCCCCTTGAACTTCAGAGCAAAAGACCGGCTGACTAGGTGTTCTCTTCGAACCTACCTTAGCCACCTTTCAAACTTCTTCCACCCTCTTCACCATACCTGAACTCGTTCAAGACGAGAAGGATTTTATCTTGCCTACGCTCGCATGTAAGCGAGAAGGTCTTTGACTCGCCTGAACTCGCTCATCGGCGAGAAGGACTTTTTACTCGCCTGAACTCGCTCATCGGCGAGAAGGACTTCTTACTCGCCTGAACTCGCTCATCGGCGAGAAGGTCTTTAAAATGGCCTTAACTCGCTCGACGGCGAGAAGGACTTTATCTGGTTCCTCAACTTGCCCAGGGTGTACATCTCCTCCCCCCTGGATGCACTGAGGACCTTTCTTTCTCTCACCTGCACTCGCTCGACGGCGAGGAGGTCTTTAACTGGCCTTAGCTCGCGCAACAGCGATAAGGACTTTATATGGTGCCTCAACTTGCCCAGGGTGTACATCTCCTCCCCCCCTGGATGCACTGAGGAACTTTCTCGCCTGCACCCGCTCGACGGCGAGGAGGTCTTTAACCTGCCTCTACATTGCCCCAGGAGTTACATCTTCACGCTCCCAGAAACACGGAGGACTTTTTCTCTTTCTCGCCTGCACTCGCTCAACGGCGAGGAGGTCTTTAACTTGCCTCAGGACGCGCGAGGGCGTTGAGGTCTTTCATCTGGTGCCTCCGATCGCCGAAAGACGATGAGGACTTTGTAAACTTAACTGGTGCCTCTAATTGCCGAAAAACGATGAGGACTTAAAATCTTTTAGAAAGCACGCGATATATCTTTTCTTGCCTTAAATCATGTACAAATGACAAGGTCTTTCTTCAAAACTTTTTGAAAATAGCGCACATGCAATCTGAAAACACCTTATACTTCGAAAACTCTTCTTTTATTGGGTAGCCTCATTAAAAACCCTCCTTAGGGAAAAAAGAGTGCCCCTTCAAACTGTTTTAACAGAGACATTGTAATATAACATGGTGTTTGTCTTTACTTACAAAGCTCTTAACTATAGTACAACTTCAGGTGTGTGGCGTTCCAGGTGCGAGGAATCGCCCCTCCTTCCAGCGTCTCTAAGCGGTAGGCCCCGTTCCCGAGCGCCTCGGTTATTCTGAACGGTCCAGTCCACTTGGGTGATAGTTTATTCTCCATCTCATACTGGTGGGCCTTCCTCATCACCAGATCGCCTTCTCTAAACTGCCTTGGCATCACCTTTGAGTTGTATCTTCGCTCGATCCTCCTCTTCACCGCCTCAGCCTTCAGCCTCGCCTCTTCCCTGACTTCATCCAGCAGATCCAGGTTCAGCCTTCTCTCTTCATTCGAGTCTTCCTCTACAAAGTTCTGGAATCTCGGCGAGTTCTCCTGGATCTCCACCGGGATCATGGCGTCACACCCATAGACCAAGCTAAACGGGGTCTCATGGGTTCCTGACTGCTCGGTGGTGTGGTACGCCCAAACTATACGGGGCACCTCCTCAGCCCAACTTCCCTTGGCTTTCTCAAGCCTTCTCTTTAAACCTCTCAACAACACCCGATTAGCTGATTCCACCTGGCCATTTGTTTGGGGGTGCTCGACGGATGCAAACACTTGTTGAATTCCTACCCCTTCGCAAAGCTTCTTCAACAGGTGGCTTGCAAACTGCGTCCCATTATCTGACACCAGGCGCTTAGGCACTCCAAACCGGCACACAATGTTCTTCCATACAAAACCTTCGATCTTGTGTGCGGTGATCTGGGCCACTGGTTCTGCTTCAATCCACTTGGTGAAATACTCAATCGCCACCACCAAGTACTTCATTTGCCTGATCGCCAGCGGGAAAGGTCCCAGGATGTCAATTCCCCAGGTATGAAACGGCCAAGGGCTATAGATCGACTTCAACTCCTCGGGAGGTGCCTTATGCCAATCGGCGTGCTGCTGGCATTGTTTGCAGCATTGGGCATACTTCTTGCAATCTTCTCTCATAGATGGCCAATAGTAGCCTGCACGGAGAGTCCTCGCGGCCAGAGCTCGACCCCCGACATGGCTTCCACATATACCTTCATGGAGCTCTGCCATAATTCTCGTGCACTTCTCGCCGTGTATACATTCCAGGAGGGGGTGAGTGAACCCGAACCTGTACAGATCGCCATCAATCAATGTATACTTGCTGGAATTTTTCTTTACCTTCCTAGCTTCTGTTGGATCTAGCGGGAGGAGGCCATCTGCCAAGCACCGCTTGTACTGTGTTATCCAAGTGTCTGGCTCATGGGTGGCGCAGACCTGCATCACGTCCACCTTCTCTCCTCGACCTGCTCTCACTCTCGGCGATCTCAGGGTTTCTTGCGTCAAAGACTTATGGCTACTCGCTGCTCTCTCCGTCGACTTGCTTATCTGAAGGACCAGGTGATCTGCTACGAATGCCCTCGGCGTCTTCAGAGTTTCTTGAATCACCGTCCTCTGCCTACCCCCCTTGCCTGAGCTGGCGAGCTTAGCAAGCAAGTCAGCTCGGGCATTCTGCTCTCGGGGCACATGCACTACTGTTACTTGCCTTGTGACTAGCAGCGAGTCACTCTTAGCCATCAGCACCCTAGCTCCCATCTCCTTGGCCAGCAAGATCCCGGCGATCAGCGCCTCATATTCTGCTTGATTGTTGCTGGCTTTGAAGGCAAATCTCAACGATTGCTCGATCAGCACCGCCGTTGGGTCCTTCCAATATGACTCCAGCACCGCTGCCCTGCTGGTTCGACGATCCATCCACCGAGAGTACCCAACGGAAATCGTCTCCTTCAACCCGCGTCGCCTCTGATGAGAGCTCGACCACAAAATCCGCAAAGATTTGCCCCTTGATCGGGCCTCGGGGCTCATATTTAATGTCAAACTCTGACAACTCCACTGCCCACTTCACCATTCTTCCCGCAACGTCAGGTTTCTTCAAGACCTTCTGGATGGGCAGGTCAGTCATCACCAGTATTGTGAAACTGTGGAAGTAGTGGCGCAACCTCCTCGCCGAAAACACCACAGCTAGCGCAGCCTTCTCCAGGGCCTGATATCTCGTTTCTGGGCCCTGCAACACTTTGCTCACAAAATAAATAGGCTTCTGAGCCTGATCTTGATCCTGGGCGAGCACCGCACTCACCGCCCTCTCAGTCACAGCGAAATACAACCTGAGAGGGGTACCCGCCAGCGGTTTGCACAGAACCGACGGGCTCGCCAGATACTCTTTTAGCTTGACGAAAGCTTCCTCGCATTCTTTCGTCCAAGCGAACTTGTTATTGCGCCGCAGACATTGGAAATAGGGATGCCCCTTTTCCCCGCTAGCTGACACGAAGCGAGATAGGGCTGCCATCCGACCTGTCAACTGCTGGACTTCTTTCACCGTAGCCGGGCTTCTCATCGCCAAGATGGCGGCACACTTGTCCGGGTTAGCTTCTATTCCTCTTTCAGTCAAGAGAAAACCCAAAAATTTCCCAGCCTCCACGCCGAAAATGCATTTCTCCGGGTTGAGCTTTAACTTGAACTTGGCGATCGTCGTGAACAATTCTTCCAAGTCTGCAACGTGCTTGCTCTTCTCCTGCGAGGTCACAACCATGTCATCGACGTAGGCTTGCACGTTCCTTCCCAGCATTGGTGCAAGTACTCGATCCATCAACCTCTGGTACGTGGCCCCCGCGTTCTTCAGCCCAAACGGCATCACCTTATAGCAGTAGCACGACCTCTCCGTCATGAAGGCTGTTTTCTCTTCGTCCATGGGATGCATCTTGATCTGATTATAGCCCGAGAAGGCATCCAGGAAACTCAGCAGCTTGCACCCTGCAGCACTATCAACCAGGGCATCAATGCTTGGTAAAGGATACGAATCCTTTGGGCAAGCTTTGTTCAGATCGGTGAAATCGACGCACATGCGCCATTTCCCGTTGCTCTTCTTCACCAGTACGACATTTGCCAACCATTCAGGGTACTGGACTTCCCTAATGTGGCCTGCAGCGAGGAGTTTCTGGGTTTCGTCCCTGATCGCCTGTCTCCTCTCTTCATTGAATTTTCTTCTCCTTTGTCGCACCGGTCTCACCATGTTGTCCATCGCCAGATGATGGCACAAGAAGTCGGGATTGATCCCGGGCATGTCCGAAGCGGACCAAGCAAACGCGTCCAGATGCCGCTCAATCACCTTGGGGATCTGGTCCTGGAGATCTACCTCCAGAGATCTTCCGAGCTTGAAAACTTTCCCTCCGATCTCCTTCTCGAGCCACTGCTCGACAGGTTTGGGCCTGGATTCTCTGGCGATCACTGCCTTGGCGATTCCCAGTTCTCTCGCTTCCTCGGGGCGATTCCGCGCCTCTTCCTCCTCCAGGCCAGCATTTCTCTCCCCTAGCTCAGCGTCTATCATCTCTACATCCCTTCCAGCGGCCTCCTCTGATACCGGCGGTTTGGGCTTCACACCGGGAGGTGGGGTGGTTGTTACATAGCTCACTGATCTTTTGTGTTTTCAGGCTATTCTCATAGCACCTTTTCGCTTCTTTCTGATCCGACCTGATCGTGATCACCACCCCCTCCATCGACGGCAACTTCACCTTCATGTGCCGAGTCGACGGAATGGCACCTATCCTGTTAAGAGTGGGCCTTCCCAACAGGATGTTATACGCTGAGGGGGCGTTTACGATGAGGTACTTGATTTTCTCCGTCCTCGACCCAGCCTCATCTGTAAACGTGGTTCTCAGCTCAATGTACCCCCTGACCTCCACCTGGTCGCCAGCGAACCCATACAAGCATCCTCCATAGGGCCTTAGCTGGTCAAGGGGCAATTCCAGCTGCGTGAAAGTCGGCCAGAACATCACGTCTGCCGAGCTTCCTTGGTCCACCAGAACTCTGTTGACCTTCCTTCCCGCCGTGATCAACGAAATAACAATGGGATCGTTGTCATGAGGCACAACGTCCCGAAGATCCTGCTTTGTGAACGTGATGTCCACTTCCGGCGAGTGATCTTCAAACATGTCCACTGCCATCACCGATCGCGCATACTTTTTCCTCTGCGATGCGGTGCATCCACCACCTGAGAAACCCCCTGCAATGGTGTGGATCTCCCCATGGATAGGCATCTCATGTTGCTGGGCTTCTCCACCTGTTGGCTGGGAACTCGACGCTCCCCCCGTCCTTCTATCCAGCAGATAGTCGTTTAGGAACCCGCTCTTAACCAGATTGTCGAGCTGGTATCCTAAAGACAAACACGAGTCCAGGTTGTGGCCAAAACACTGGTGGAACTCGCACCAGGCGTCCGGCTTTGACCCCAGCACCTTGTCTCCCACCTTCTCGGGTGCCTTCAACCTAGCAGATATGTTAGGGATAGCGATCAGGTCCGCTAGTCCCATGACAAATTTGTGCTTAGGCGGGCGATTGTATTCCCGGCGTGCTGGTTGTTGGCGTGCCGGTTGTTGGCGCGCTTGGCTTCTTCCCTTATTTCTCCTATCGTAAGGATAGCGAGTCCTTTGGTCTTTCCTGGCCGCCGCCGCCGTTTCCAGCACCCTCTGCGGCTGGATCCTGGTCTGGGCGCGTGGCCTGGCGGGAGCCACGTTGCCTCTCTTCTCGGCGACTTCACTCTCGTCGGCGATGTGGGCCACCGCAAGTCGCCTGACTTCAGCAAACGTCGCTGGATGAGCCCTGATCAAGGCCTCGCAAAATGGCCCTGGCTGCACGCCCTTTTTGAAGGCATAGACCAGCATTTCTTCATCCTTGGCCGGCGATCTGACCATCTGCGCTCCGAAGCGATTGAGGTAGTTTCTGAGGGACTCCCCATGGTACTGCCTTATATCAAACAGATCATAGGACACCCTGGGCGGTGCCTTATTCACAATATACTGCTCGACAAAGATTTTCGAGAATTGTTGAAAATTGGTTATGTGGCCATTAGGCAGGCTCACAAACCACTCCATCGTCGTTCCCTGGAACGTGCTCACGAACATCTTGCGGTAGACGGCGTCTGACCCTCCCGACAGCATCATCTGCGTGTGGAACGTGGTCAGATGAGCCTCTGGATCCTCCACGCCGGTAAAAACAGCTTTAACCGGAACCACGCTCGTGGGAATAGGCGTGTCGGTAATCGCCTGAACAAAAGGCATTGGGAAAACACGAGGTGGCGTGGACGGCGCCGCCTCTTCAACAGAAGAACGTCCCTACTGCTCCTGAAGAGCTCGACGCAGCTCCTCAGTTACCTTGCTGAGCTCCTCGTTCCTGGCGCGAGAGGCGACCAGGTCCTCATGTATCCTTGCCTGCTCGACGCGCGAGGCTTCCACAGTTGCCTGCAACGCGCGCATCATCTCTGCCATCTGCGCCATGGTCATGGCGGCGTCGCCTTCAGCTGCGACAGGCGCCACGGGACTGGAACGATTGCTTCTCATTTTTCTCATTAACTTCAGCGAACCACAGAAATACAGCAAACAACACTTCAACCACGATCGAAGCAACGATCAACCGGAGAAAACTCAAGAAACTGCGCAAGAACTTCAAGAACACCGCAAACCTTCGCAGAAAATCACAGCTTCACCAAAAACCACCGTTTCCCCGCGAACAACCAAACAAACGAAAGAACTCGAATCCACCGAACAGATTGCGTGCAAGCAACAAAAAACCTCACTCCACCGATCGAAAAGCCAAACGAACGGTTCAAAACGCAAACTTCACCGAACGAAACTCAAAGAAACTGCGAACGACGGTTGCACCAGCACACAACCGCGCAGAAAACCTCGAAAACTTCCACGAACTCACGCTATGATGGGAGCAAGTTTTACACGGCCCCACGGTGGGCGCCTGATGATCCTGCCTGTTGACCGGAGCGCTGGAGAATGCCTCGTCAAAGGATCGACGTGCGCACCGCTTCTCACCTCCGTTCCTCCTCGGGATCTATCTCAAGAACCTGCAAAGAAACGATACGGCGTCGCTGCGGCCGATCGCACTCCGACGCTCAAGTCAGTGACGGTATCACCAAATACTAAGAACGAGAACCGTGCAAATCCTCTCACAAACAGCTCTGTCACTCGCAAGCGTAAAGTGTATGAACTGAACGTGCGTACCTCAGAAAGTTTGTTAAGAGCTCTTATATACCTGGTGACTTTCTCTCTTCTGGCAGTTGCAGACTTGGACACGTGGCCCGCATCCAACCATACACGTGCCATCATCTGGAGGTTCCCTGACTTGGCGCTGCTTGTACTCTCATATTGGCTAAGTTACGTATGCATGGTACTGCCCAGTGCATAGCAAACTTAGGAGTGCGATCTCTACTGAAACTGGCGAGTTAGGGCCTTCATACACCTTCCCTGTGGTCTCGCCGGCCGCCTTCATAATCTGCTTCTCCTTCATCCTCGGCGATGTGCTTGTTCTGGCGATCTCCGACTGCTTGGTCGCCTGAGTCCACATCTGGCGACTTCATCTTCAACCTGGCGATCGCCCATTCTGGCAATCTGGAAATCGGAACACGCCAACTTAACAACTGGCGACTACACGTGCCTCCCGACTTCCTTCCCAACTGCCAACCTGGCGCCTTGTCAACACACCTACACTGTAGCAGGATGCCACGTCATCACACCCGACCACCAGGGCGGTACAAATTTGTATGGATCTAACATACAAATATGAATTCAAACTAAAATAAAAATGCACCAAAGGATCAACAAACACAGAATTATAATCTAGACTCAAATCAAATCAAGAAACCAAAATTATCAACAAAATCAACACTACATAGATTTGATGACAAATTAGGAGAAACATGACTTAGACAAAACATAATAGGATTCAGAAAATAAAATGACTCAAGACACATATAATGAACCGAATATAATTGCAAACAAGACTCAAACAACCTAAAAACAAAACAGCAACACAATTCTATATAGATTCCTACACAAATGTGAAAATTAGAAGCTCAAGAACAATTTGAACATAATGCACCGATTGAATTTCTTCAAACAACACCTAGATCAAATTAAAACGTAAAAAACAGCAAGACAACATGAAGAAGTTAAGAACAACACGGAAATATGAAGAACACAAACATAAAAATGGAAGAAGACACTTAGCTCTAGTAGAACCATAGCTCATGATACCAAATGATGGATTTGTGCCTTCTTCTTTGCGGTTTTTGAGTGGATTTGCGGAAGCTCCATGGATTGATGGTGGAACAAGGCTCTCCTAGGAGTGATGATAGCCTTGGAGGTGCATGAGAAGTATGATTTGAGAGAGATGAGACCTACTCTTCCTGAAGGTGAAAGTTTCGGAAGATTAAAAGCCGAATCCTAAGAAGTTTTAGGCCAAGAGTGAGAATGGCACAAAATTGGCAGCATTTCACTAATGAATTAATCTTGTGAAAACATGATGTAGGCTCCTCCTTTTATAGCCAAGGAGGATCAGAAATGAAGAGACAAATTGGTGTGAAATTCAAATCCTAATGAGATGAAAGTTGGCGCCTAATGGAAGCTCACATGGCATGTGACAAGGTGTGTTTCATGTGATGCCATTAGGTCTAAATGATCGGTCTTACTTAGATTAGGTGTTTCTAGAAACCCTAATCTAACTTAGGTTGGTTTTTAGAAGCCAATATTCAACCTAATTACAATTTAAACAATTTTACAAAGAAAAATCCTATGCTACTTTGACAAGAATTTAAAGACTATGCTACGCTTGATTTTGGACTTTTTGGAACATGTAGAGGTAAGTTTCTCTGCCATCAGTAGCAGTGTTCCAATCCTCATCAAACCTTTTAGCCATGGCCCTTGTAGTTGGCCCAATATGTCTTGATGTTTAGCTCTCCTTTGGTTGGTGGTTGGCCCTCTTCCATCAATACGTACCCTCAAGTTTCTTTACAATGTAGGGAGGAACACTTTTTCTTTGGTGTTTAGACACCTTGGGCAGGAGTGGTAGCTGCCTTTAAAGACGCCTCCCCGAGCGTGGGCACCAAGTGAGGATAGCACGAATCAATAAGTGACGGACCTGTGGCCTTGATGTTTAGACACCTCGAAAGGAAGCAACGGGGGGCGCCTCCTTCGAGCGTGGGCATCAAATGCGAAAGGTGAGTCTAAATCAGTGATGAACTGGATGCCTTGGTGTGTGGACACCCCAAGCGGGAGTGGCAGTATCCTTCGGGACACCTACTCCTCGGGCGTGAGCACCAAGCGCTCTGGTCATCTTGGTGTTTAGACACCTTGAGAGAGAGCGGCGGGGGGTGCCTCCTCCGAGCGTGGGCACCAAGTGCACTGATCGCCTTGATGTTTAGACACACCAAGGATGAGCGGCGTTGCTCTTGGCACACCTCTCCTCGGGCATGGGCATCAAGCGCGAATAGCAAGGTTCGGTCGATGGTGAACTGGTCGCTCTGGTGTTTAGATACCCCGAGGGACAGTGGAGGCACCCTTCGAACACCCCTTCCCCGGGTGTGGGCAACTAGGGCACCGGTCGTCCTGGTGTTTAGACACCTCGAGGAGGGCGGCAGCTCCCTTCAGGACGCCTCCTCCCCGGGTGTGGGCACCAAGCACATCGATTGACCTGGTGTTTAGACACTTCAAGAGAGAGCGGCGGGGGGCGCCTCCTCGGGCGTGGACACCCAGCATGAACAGTAGGCTTCGACCAAAAATAAGTCCTCTTTCGCCTTTGCGCGATGATGAGGCCAGTAACACTCTTTGAGGCTGGACACCTCGAGACCGTAAAGTACGAGTAAGTGCCAAGTGAAGGAACTCCCATGCCCAAGTGAGAGAGAAAGATAAGGACAATCGAAGGTTCGCGCACGCTTTTTTCATTACAGATTGTTAAAACAGTGAAGTTAAAAGGTGAAAGGGCGTGCTACCTATAGTTCGAAAAAACAAAGTTACCCAGAACAACGAATGGTGTTAATATCAAGCGTTGTTAGTAAAGATGATAAGTTGAAGCCAACAAATGAGGAAGAGCTAAGCAGAACAAACGCAAGTATATTCAAGCTATTAAAGTTTGAAGACACACAAGTTTAAAGTTACATGAGTGTGAAAGCATAATAGTACAAGTTTAAACAGTATCCTTCTTAGCGCACCTTGGCACCAGTTGCCCATCAACGATGCAGTTCTTCATCGAGAATGGAGTGACGTCCATGTCAGGATGCTTACAAGCAAACTGGGCGACGAAATCTTCAAACCCGGCGGCATAGGCGTCAGCGGTATCATTGAGTAGTTCCAGCTTGGCCTTTACAGCCTCTTCATCCATGGCGTTGAGGTCCTCTTGAGCCTTCTTTAGGGCTTCAGTTTTCTCAGCAAGTTCACCCTCCACCTTGCCCAAGTGAACTTCTCGCTTAACGGAGCGCTCATAGAGGTTAGCCATCTTGACTTTGTCAGCTGCTGACTCTTCTTGAAGCTCCACCAGCTGAGTGCACAGTGGCATCACTTTACCTAACAGACTGGTGTACTCTTGGCCCTTGTCGTGAAGCTTCTTGTTCGCCTCTAGCTCAGCTTGACGAAGGAAAACCAGTTCTTGGTTGAGAGCAATCTCACGAAGAGAGAAACCGTGAGCTTGTTTCTCGAGTTTCTCCTTCGCCAAGGTTGCTTCGACCAGTTGCTCCTTGATCGTGGTCAGTTCCTTTGTCAGGGCTTGGTGTTCCTCAGCTTTTAGCTTCACCTCGCTGAGGGAGGCGTTGGCGCGAGCAAGCAGTTCTTCAAAGCCGATGGCCAAGGTTTCTGGCACCGCCTCAGAGTATGAATTTCCCCTTTCCCCTAGTTGATAACCCTTCAGGAGATGTTGAAGGACAAGGGGAAGTTCAGGAGCAGGGGTCAGTGTTGGTTCGGGTGCGCTCTCCCCCCCACCTTCAAGCGCAAGATGATCTTGAGGTGGGGAAGCGCTAGGTAGGTGATCCCTAAGAGAACCAACGCGCCTAGAGAAGGAGGAGTGGGAGGTAGCCACCTTCGTGGTTTTTCGTCTCTTGAAAACTGGGCCCTCAGCAGAATCCTCATCAGAGGCTATGTGGACCACCCCTTGGTTCACCTGAAGGGGGGCTGGAGGTGGAGGGCGCTAACCGCCGCCAGAGGCACCGCGGAGATAGGGTCTGATGAGGAAGGTTTCGGGACGGTTGGTGTGGAAGGAGATGTTGATGTGGCATGAGCAGCAGTTGGGGGAGGGGGAGCTGAGGTGCCCACCCCACTGTCAACATCCTCCCGAGAGGCTAGGAGTTCAGCCAACCTAGTCCTTTTCTTAGCGTTTAGCACCATCCCTGCACCAGAGAAAGCAAGTTAAATCCATAACAATCAGTTAAGCATGAGAAGAATAGCATGAGTATGATTTAGCAGATAAAAATGTATGAAAAAGATTGAGAGCAGGTTCTTGTACCAATATAACCACCTAGCTCGTCTGGGTTATATTCCTTTTTTATGAGCTCTGCGGTGTCAAAGACAACTCCCAAGCTGGCCAGTAGCTGGAATACGTTTCGATCGGCAGAGAAGAGCTCATCCAAGCTCTTAGCCTTTTTGAACTTCACTTCACTCACCCAGTAAAGGGGAAAGCCATCTAAGGTTGTGCGGTCCGTGGTCAAAACATCACACCCTGAAGAACTTGCCCTTGAATCCTTTGTAGGATTGTTGGAACAAGGTGAAGATGACCCTCCCCGTCACCCCGCTGAGACTGACCAACAAGTTGTTCCCAGGGCTTTTGGCCTCGAAGAAGTGCAAAAAGATGTTTACAGAGGGGGGGTGGCCGAGGTAGCCGCAAAGGATGGGGAAGGCCCTGGAGAAGGCCCTGGTGAAGGCCCATCTGTTGGGATGCAGCTGGGCAGGGGCAACGTTGAGCTCAGTAAGTAGCTCCGTTTCGAAGCGAGTGAAAGGGAGGCGCAGCCTAATGCGCTTGAAGACCGTTTGATAAAAGAAAAGAAAGGGTTCGCCGTCGTTGGCCCGGTTGTCTACGCAAACGGGTTCGCCAGCAACACAGGGGCGAACTGATATGTACCCGTCGTGGACCCTACCAAACGCCCTACCCACGAAGTTGGGCTCATTGTCTAAATGAGCCCTCCAATCGGCGATGGCTGTAAGAGAGGAGGTCTCTACGAGAAGCCTATCGGAGGCCCAAGGGTACGATGTTTTGTAATTGACGCTAGGAGGAGGAGGGTTAGCTTTGATTTTCGTTCTCGCCATGGTCAAAGAAGCTAGGAAAGAAAAGCAAAGGTTCAACAAATGGAGGCTATGGCGCGAAGCTAAGGAAAACCCTACCCACGCAAAAAAACTCAGAAAACAGGGGAGCGAGGAAAATGCCGAGAAAAGCGTAAAATGCGAGAAGCTAAACAGTCCCAGGCAGTCTATCAATACATGAGATCAAGAGTGAAGAGCAATCAATGCATAAAAACCATACCTCTGATTACGAGAAGGTGAAAGTTGCAGTTTTTACAAGAGCGACGAAGCAGGGAAACTCGAAGGTGAAGAAGAAGTTTGTAAGAGAAGTTTCAAGAAGATGGAACAGTGAAATAAAGTGCGTGTTATAGAGGAACTTAACGTAAACTTGGAAAAGCAAACAACGTTAGGTCCCAACCGTTGGATCGAGCCACTTGTAAGCTGTTGAAATGTAAGCAGTAAAAGCGTCTTTCAGGGCACAGTACACGTTCTGTCACGGGGTGCCACGTGGGATGGCAGGGCAAGGCCATAGTCTCTTCGTTGTGCAAACTAACAGCTCGAGACTGGGGGGATTGTGTACCGACCAGTCCTCGGACTCAGACGTTGACCAAAAGTCAAAGTCGGATCCCGAAGGTTGGGTCCACTAGGATGCTCAGTTGGTCAGGGAGAGGCCTTGTCAGGCTCGCAGGTGAGGGGAGCCGAGGAGAGGGCGACATCGAGTTAGGGCGTGGAGGCCTCGGACCTCGGCATCCCAAGAGTAAAGATGGGTCAGAAGGGTGGTTTCCAAGCCACATCCCTGTTACTAGTATGAAGAGGCCCAGGTCACGAGGGATCTATACATGGGGTAAGTGGGCGGTAGTACGCACCGCCGTCAAAGAGCCACCGGGACAGAGACGACTCGTTAGAGTCATGTACCAGGGATGATCTGCCTGCACGACACGTGAAGGGGGAGAGTACACTTGAGAAGGATGACCCCTCATACATTGGGCATATGAGTTGACGTCCGAGTGGTCATCCCGCGCCAGATGCACTCCGACAAGGCAACCTTACGCACTGAGATGGTCCTAAGACTGGGTGACAGTGTCGCTAAGGTGTGCCCACAGTACGTATAAGTCTCAGGTTGACACATGGACAAAAAGAAAAGAAAGGTATATAAGGTTTTACGATAAACAGAATGAGGTACGTTATTTACACAAGTAAACACATTTTTACCAGAGGTTAGGATTTACAGTTACAATTCAGTTACACATTTCTCTGAACATTGAGCTTACGGTGTTCTGTGACGGGAAGTTTTTCGGTGTTTTTGCCCAATAGCTGACTTGACCGTCGGAGTGGAAACGGCCATGAGGGCGTCATTTGTCTCTCTGTTTCAGGTTTTCGCGACGGAGGAAGGAGAACATTGGGACAGGAGCAAAGGGGTTCTTGAAGCGCGATTCGTAGAGACGCACGAAGGTGTTCGAGTCAACCGGTGGGAACAGTACTAGTGTGGGCAAGACCGAGAGTCAGTCTTCCTGACCGAGACAAGGGAAACCACCCGGTCGACTGACACCAACCATTCGAGAATCATCGGATGTACCCATCCTCGAGCCTGGGGGCAACTGTACCGGTATGGCCGGCTGACACCATGACATGTCTCGATCTCCCTACCCGAGATGACCGAGACACGCTGGCACGACTCTGTCAACCTGGCCGACCGACCGACACATATAACCATTAACACTCAAACCAAGGTTAGTAAAGCTAAACCATCATTAAGGATTAGGTAATGCAACCCTAAGAGTGATTCACTCCACTAATCAGTCTCAATGACGTAAGCCCATTAAAATAATATAAATAGTACACATTCCAAGGAACAAGGAACGTCATTTATTACTGTGCACCTACCTGAATACCGATCACCCGCTTTACTGACTTGAGCGTCGAAGTGCCTTACGCAGGTACCCCCCCATTCGGTGTTCACCCAATACCAAGAGCCGAAGGAGAAGCACGAAGACGAGAAGGACCCTAGTCAAGCACCTAGCAACCTGCCCGACCGAAGGAGGAAGACGAAGACTTCAATAGTTCTCTTGGTCCTATCTCCCTAGCAGGAACAAAAGGCATGATGAAAGGTAAAAGAGATGAAGTAGTTACTGGAATATGTTGTTGAATCAAGATTATTCAAGCTTTGAAGAATCCAAATCCTTTTATGTTTGATGGAAGACTGGAGGTGCTTGATGTTGCTGAGGTGCTTTAGAATAGGATCTGGGGTAGATTATATTTGTAATCCACTCTTTCTTGAATCTAAAGCTTAAGTGTTTTCAAATCTTTTAAGTTTAAAGTGTTTTTCAAAACTAAGTGAAAAACAACCTCAGTATCCCCCAGTATCCCGTGAGTCCGCGCAAACGGGCATCCCAGGTCGCACCCGGCTTACCAGGACTTGGGAGTCATGACTTTTGTGGAAAGCATTGAAGTTATAGAGAGCAGGGTCCCCCCTGTGGGCCTCCACGTCCTGAACGGAGTTCAGGAGGGAACATTCGTCCAGAAGTTCGTCGGGGGCCCAGTCATATTCGCCATTATAATAAGACTTAGGGAGCGGGGGAGGCGCGGTGGTCTTGGTTTTCGCCATCAATGCCAATGCTGAAGATCAAAAGAGAAAGAAAGGGTTCAGAGAAAAGGGGTTGGGGAGAAGAAAAGGGGAAAATGGAAGAACCCTAGGAGCGCCCTACCCACAAGAGAACGAAGGGAAGCGAAAGGAACAACGAAGCATACTAACAATATCCAGAGAAATACGAGAATAACAACAGTCCCAGGCAGTTTCCTACAATGCGACGAAAGGGAAGAGTTGTGAGTGCTCGAAACCATACCTTTGCTGTTGAAATGGAGGCAGTAGGAGAACGCAGGAAGGAGAGAATCGCAATTGCATAGAAAAAGGGGTTTTGGAGGCGATGAACGGTGCGAAGTAGCAGAGTGAATGAATGTAACAGTAGGGTGAGCGCGGGGTTTGGAGTAACTTAAACGTTACATTTCGCAACTCAAGAGGCGCTAACTAAGGGCCGCAGGATCGGGCCACGCGTCAGAGGGTCGATTGCCCAGGGGAAACGCAAAGGTCTCTAAAGGAGGACCACGCGATGGGCCACGTGGCGCGCGATCAAGGGTAGCCCAAAAGGTGTTATCATCCCCATTTCAGGGAATGTCCAATCGGTCATTAAGAATACCCCTGTGGTTCGGAAAATGTCGCGTCAGTAATTCGAAAAATTGCTGAGTCAGCAGAGAATGACACGTCATCAGGAAGACACGTGGATGGCGGGGGCAAGGCTTTAGTCTTTGCGCTGAAGACAAGTCTTCGGCTTAAGACTGGGGGGCTTGTGTACCGTCCCGTATCGGGGCGTTGACTAAGTTAAGGTCAAAGTCAACGGCTGAAGAGTCAAAGTCAACGCAAGGCGTCGTCTAGGTGAAGGCGTCGCCTAGGTGAAGGCGTCGCCTAGGTGAAGGCGTCGCCTAGGTGAAGGCGTCGCCCAGGTGAGGGCGTCGCCAGATCAAACAGTGTAAAAACAAGGCAATCACGGTGTGGTTCCCCGATACCCATGGGTAGGAAAGACCATGGAGGGAGCGACGTCGTGGGAAAGCCTCAGGTCTCGATGTCTCGGGAAAGTGATAAAGAGAAGGAAAAGGTGGCTTCAAGGCCATAGTGATAGTACCAGGTGAAGGGCAGCCTGACTCGCGAAGTACCCCTGCCGCCCCAGAGACGCCTTCGGGACAGATACGACCCAAGAGGAAGGTCACGCCCAGGATAACCGGGTGCAGGGTGTGAGAGGAAGGCAGATACGCTCTCAGAGTAAGTGGCTAGATACTTGGGGGCATGAGTTGGCACCCAAAAAGCCACCCCTAGCGCAGTAGCACTCCCAAGCAGGAGGACCCACACGTAGAAACGTCCCCAGATGGGCAGAAACGCCCCCAGATGGGGTCATGGCGTCGTGAGGCCCTCCACGTGTACGACAGCCATATCGGAATAGAAGCACCCTCTAGTCAGGTGCCAGGTAATTAAAGACATTCAATACAGTTTCCCTTTCGAGCATTCAGGTACTATTATGGCTCCCAAGCGTTTCAACGTCTTAAATGCGCTACGTTTCGTAATTAAGCGCTTTAATGAGTGCGTTACGTTTGAGATTAAAGGCGCTTTAAGGCGCTTTAAATGCTTGGGACAGTTTAAATAGCGCTGAGAATGTCGGAAAAAGGGTTGGAACCTTTGGCAAATTTACGAGAAACTCTTTGGTTGCTTGCCCGTGCTTTAAGGTTACGTACAAGTGACTGGAGAATATTTTTGCCTGAAGGAGACAACACACACACATATACACATTTCTTTTACCACCTTCAGAGTGCCATACGCGGTGCTCAGATACGTGGGTGGACAGTTTTTTGGTGTTTCTTGCTGGCTGACTTGAGCGTCGGAGTGCACACGACCGCTAGGGCGCCTCTTTGTCCTCTTTTTTGCAGGAATCCACGGGCAACCAGCGGGAAGGAGTCCCCAGCTAACTGTTGAGGTCGTGCACGAAGACGTCCCGGTCAACCGGACGGAACATTTGGCGCCCACCGTGGGGCCGATATAAAACATCAGTCCCATCACAAGTTCGAGAAAAATTTACCAAGTTACAGTAACGTTGAAGGAGGTTGGAGTGACAATGGCCCCCACCAGACGAAGAGCAGTGCGCGCAACCCCAGCAGACCTATCCATGCAGCAGGTCCTGGAAATAATGAGGGGGCTGCAGCAGGACATGGCGGATTCGAAGATGGAGCAGGAACGCATGCAGGCAGACCTTGACGCCTCGCATGAGCGCAACGAAGAGCTCCACCGTGTGAATGAGGAGTTGCGCCAGGGCCTGAGAAACGATCGGAGGCGGCCTGGACAGGACGAGACGGAGAACCATTCCCCACCAAGGGAGTTTTCCACTCCTTTCTCGCAGGAGATCCTAGATGCAGCGATCCCGAACACGTTCGCGGGACCCAAGGTAATCTTCACTGGGATGGAGGACCCAGAGACGCACCTTGCTGCATTTCACACACAGATGGTCCTGATAGGCGGTTCTGATGCTGCCAAGTGCAAGCTCTTCATGAGCACCCTGACCGGGATGGCTATGGACTGGTTCATTAGCCTCCCCGAGGGCCATATCACATCTTTCCGCCAATTGTCGCGGTTATTCAGAGAACAATACTTAGCCAACAAGGCCCCACCGCCGGTCTCCTACGACCTGTTTGATGTGAAGCAGTATCAGGGGGAGACCCTGAAGGAGTATATCAATCGCTTCGGGGCCCAGGTCGTGAAGGTTGGTACAACAGAGGAGCCTATGATCGTGTACGCATTTGTGAAAGGCGTATGCCCCGGCCCCTTTGGCGAATCTATTATCCGCAATCGCCCTAGGACCTTCGCTGAATTACGGCGTAGGGCGGTAGAGCACATTGCTTCGGAAGGGGAGGTATGTGTGAAGCGCACCAGCGCCGTACCCTCACGCCCGAGGGGACCAACGCGAGTTCAACCCGTCAGAGTCAATGAGACCACGACGGGGAGAAAGAATCCAGAGGCGAGACGCCCCTACGAGGCCAGAAAGCCCCAGCCTCGGGGCCCAGCAGGAGGCGAACGCCCCGCCAGAGAAAGAGCAAGACCGGCGAGGTACAACTTCGTGGTTGAGTTGAAGGATTTGATCGCTGTGCCCAACATAGCTGAGAGGCTGAGGCGACCGGCGAAGACCGACAAGGTGTTAGGGCCCCGTAAAGACTCTTGGTGCGAATTCCACGAGGCTTTCGGGCACCAAATTGATAATTTCCTGTCGTTGGGCTACCAGCTAGATGAGCTGGTGAGGACTGGGTTTTTGAAAGATTATGTCGCAGATTCCCCAACTACCGCCACCTTGCCGCCGCCGGCAGATGAGCCAGCGCACGAGATGCCAGTGCTTGGCGAGGTCCATACCATTGCTGGAGGTTTCTCTGGCGGAGGCCCCACCGCCTCCCAGCGGAAGAAATACGCGAGGGGGGTAAATTCAGTTGAAGAGAGTCTCTCGGGGGAGCCATGGGAGTCAGATATCGTGTTCACACGACGAGACCTCCGAGATGTGGTACCCTACGACAACGATCCCGTTGTCATCTCTGTTGTCACGGCCGGAAGGAAGGTTAACAGAGTGCTTGTTGATCAAGGAAGTTCGGCAGACGTCATGTTTCTGTCGACCTTTAACAAGTTACGGTTGTCCCCCGATCTGCTGAGTCCCTATACAGGATGTTTGTATGGGTTCGGGGATAACCAGGTAGAAGTCCGGGGGTACCTGGAGTTGAGGACTACGTTCACAGACGGAGAGGACTCCCGCACCGAGAGTATCCGGTACCTCGTCGTGAACGCTAATTCTGCCTACAATATTTTGCTGGGCAGACCGGCGTTAAACCGTTTAAGCGCAGTGTCCTCCACCCGTCACATGAAGATGAAGCTACCAGACCTCAGCGGCCGGGTGATAGTCATCAGATCAGACCAGGAGGAGGCGAGGAAATGCTACGAAAACAGCCTGAA
The DNA here is from genome assembly GCF_000499845.2 of Phaseolus vulgaris. Taxonomy (NCBI): domain Eukaryota; kingdom Viridiplantae; phylum Streptophyta; class Magnoliopsida; order Fabales; family Fabaceae; genus Phaseolus; species Phaseolus vulgaris. The sequence goes on along the minus strand of NC_023749.2, from coordinate 34,570,382 downwards.
GACGAAGAGAGGCGTATTCATGGTGTACGAACGTCCGCCGAGCGCGGACGCAACGATGGTTGAGGCGACGCCCGCTGGGCTGACGCCTGAAGAGGCCATAGCAGAGAGGGCGATGCCCGAAGCAGATGTGCCAATGGAGGAGGCGCCTGTAGAAGAGGCGGTGCCCCCCGAAGAAACGGCGCCCGTAGAAGAAGCGGCGCCCGTCGAAGATGATAGTAGGGAGCAACCTGCAGCTAACACCATAGAAAGGGAGATTGGCGGCAAAGCTTTCAAGTTAGGAAGTTCGCTAAGTCTAGAAGAACAGGAAGGGGTGGCAGAAGTGATTTCGCGCCACCTGGATGCCTTCGCATGGTCCGCCTCGGATATGCCAGGCATCGACCCCGATTTCCTGTGTCACCACCTCAGCATGGACGCCACGGTCCGCCCCGTGCGTCAGAGAAGGAGGAAGTTCAATGAGGAGCGACAACAGGTGGTGAAAGACGAAACGCAGAAGCTGCTGAGTGCTGGCCACATTAGGGAGATTCAGTACCCTGAGTGGCTCGCCAACGTCGTCTTGGTGAAAAAGGCGAGCGGAAAGTGGAGAATGTGCGTTGACTTCACGGACCTGAACAAGGCGTGCCCAAAGGATTCCTATCCGTTGCCCAGCATCGACGCCCTAGTAGACAGCGCGTCTGGCAGCAAGGTGTTAAGCTTCCTGGACGCCTTCTCAGGGTATAACCAAATCAAGATGCACCCAAGAGACGAGAGCAAGACTGCGTTCATGACTGAAACATGCAGTTATTGCTATAAGGTGATGCCCTTCGGGCTCAAAAATGCGGGCGCCACGTACCAGAGGTTAATGGACAAGGTCCTGGCGCCAATGCTTGGGAGGAACGTATACGCTTATGTAGACGACATGGTGGTGGCGTCGCAGAACAGGGTGCAGCACATGGCAGACTTGGAGGAGTTGTTCAACACAATATCCAAATACCGCCTCAAGTTGAACCCCGAGAAGTGTGTTTTCGGGGTAGAGGCCGGTAAATTCTTGGGTTTTCTGCTCACCGAGAGGGGGATAGAGGCGAACCCCGACAAATGTACGGCTATTATCGCCATGCGGAGTCCGACATCGGTAAAGGAGGTTCAACAGTTGACAGGGCGGATGGCGGCGCTCTCGAGGTTTGTTTCCGCCGGAGGAGAAAAGGGGCACCCGTACTTCCAGTGCCTCAAGAGAAACAGTCGCTTTGCATGGACTGAGGAATGCGAAGCGGCTTTCGTTAAGCTGAAGGATTACCTGGCGACGCCTCCAGTTCTCTGCAAGCTGGTAACGGGCGTGCCCCTCCGGTTGTATTTTACTGTAACGGAGCGGGCCATCAGTTCTGTGTTGGTCCAAGAGCAGGACCAGAGTCAGAAGCCCATCTACTTTGTAAGCAGGGCCTTACAGCGAGCTGAGACAAGGTACCAAGCACTGGAGAAGGCGGCGCTGGCGGTAGTGTTCTCGGCTAGGAGGCTCCGTCATTACTTCTACAGTTTTACGGTGGTGGTAATGACCAACCTCCCTATACAGAAGGTGCTGCAGAAGCCCGATGTGGCAGGAAGAATGGTACGCTGGGCAGTGGAACTGTCAGAATTCGACATACAGTACGAGCCTAGAGGATCCATCAAAGGGCAGGTGTACGCGGATTTTGTAGCAGAACTTTCGCCCGGAGGTGAGCAAGAGGTGGAAGCGAGTTCACAGTGGCTGCTCTCGGTTGATGGCTCCTCAAACCAACAAGGGAGTGGTGCGGGAATAGTGCTGGAAGGACCCGACGGCATACTGATCGAGCAGGCCTTGCGTTTTGCCTTCAAGGCAAGTAACAATCAAGCAGAATATGAAGCCCTGATTGCAGGAATGCTCTTGGCCAAGGAGATGGGCGCACAGAACCTCCTAGTGAAGAGCGACTCCCAGTTGATTACGGGGCAGGTGTCGGGTGAGTTCCAGGCGAAGGACCCACAGATGGCGGCGTATCTAAAATACGTCCAGTTGTTGAGAGGGGCGTTCAACGCTCTTGAGTTGATACACGTCCCGAGGGAGCAGAATGCCAGAGCTGACCTGCTCGCAAAGCTGGCCAGCTCAGGCAAGGGGGGTAGACAGAGGACAGTGATCCAGGAGACTCTCAAAGCTCCGCGTTGATTTGTGGAAGACAACAGGGTGGATGTCCTCCAGATTTATGCATCAAGGGGAAGGCCGAGGAGTCACTCCTCTTTGACCCAAGATACGCAGAGGGCGCCCCGCATCAGTATATACGCGGGTGTGTCTGAGGAAGAGCAGATGCAGGTCTGTGTCTTGTCCAAGGGAGACACCTGGATGACGCCCTATAAACGATACCTGGCGGATGGGGCTCTTCCAGTGGACCCTGAAGAGGGTAAGAAAATCAAAAGAAATGCCGCAAGATATACTTTGGTGGATGGGGTGCTGTTCAGGCACGGTTTCACTCACCCTATCCTAACATGCGTCAGTGGCGATGAGTGCACCAGGATAATGGCGGAGCTACATGAAGGCATCTGCGAAAGCCATGTAGGAGGAAGGTTCTTGGCCTCCAAGGTAATACGCGCAGGTTTTTTCTGGCCAACAGTGAAAGAGGATTGCGCACGGCACGCCCAGCGGTGTAAGCAATGTCAAAAGCACGCCGACTGGCACAAGGCGCCGCCAGAAGAGTTGCGGTCCATATACAGCCCGTGGCCTTTCCACACATGGGGAATTGACATCCTGGGCCCTTTCCCACTAGCAATCAGGCAGATGAAGTATCTGATCGTCGCCATCGAATACTTCACTAAGTGGATAGAGGCAGAGCCCGTGGCACAAATCACTGCGCATAAGGTACCGCATTTTTTGTGGAGAAACATCGTGTGTCGCTTTGGCGTACCCAGGCGCCTGATATCTGACAACGGAACCCAGTTCGCCAGTCAACAGTTGAGAAATCTGTGCGCTGAAGTGGGAATCAAGCAAGTGTTCGCGTCGGTTGAACACCCCCAGACCAATGGACAAGTAGAGTCAGCAAACAGAGTCCTTCTGAGGGGGTTAAAAAGAAGGTTAGAGAAGGCCAAAGGGGCGTGGGCGGAAGAGGTGCCAAGGATTATATGGGCATACCACACCACGCCCCAATCGTCTACTATGGAGACGCCTTTCAGTTTGGTGTACGGGTCGGACGCGATGATTCCAGTAGAAATACACGAAAGCTCACCGCGTTTTCAAAGCTTTGTGGTGGAGGAATCTAATGAAGAGAGACGGGTAAACCTGGATCTGCTAGAAGAGGCCAGGGAAGAAGCTAGAATAAAAGCTGAAGCGATGGAGAGAAGAGTGGAGCGGCAATATAGCTCTAAAGTAAAGCCACGACAGTTTCAGGTGGGCGACCTAGTGATGAGGAAAGCTCACCCATACGAGTTGGAGAATAAGCTGTCTCCCAAGTGGACCGGGCCCTTCAGAGTTACTGAGGCTAAGGGCAACGGTTCGTACAACCTGGAGACTTTAGATGGAGGCCCTCTCCCGCGCAGTTGGAATGCGGCCAACTTAAAATTTTATTTCAGTTGAATTATGTAAGCAGAATGTAACAATTTAGTTGAAGGGGACGCTCTTTTTCCCTTTCGGGGGTTTTTTAATGAGGTCACCCTAATAAATGGAAAAACCAGTTGAGAAAAAGAGGTGCCTTGGTTTTCAGCCTTTATCTTTCCTTGTTAGAAGTAATGTGATGTGCCGCCTAGGCCATGGTGTCGCCAAGGAAGAAGGCGTCGCCTAGGTCTTGGCGTAGCCCAGAAAGAAGGCGTCGCCCAAGTAAAAGCATGCATCGTTGGCAGAACGAGACGAAAGGAAAGCGCGCGGTATATGAAGCATATGCAAAGTAAAGTGGCGTTGCAAAGAATTATGATATTGAAAAGTGGTTGTTACAAGCAATGTTCAGTACAAACGGAGCAAACGCTACAAATCATGCAAAAACACAAACAACCCACTTCTCAGCGCTCATCAGAGTCATCACTGGAGGAAGGCGAAGCCCCTTTCCCAGCCCGCAGCGCTCGAGTAAGTCGTGCCCTCTTTTCTTGGCTTATTTTCGAACCTGCACAAAGGGAAAAGATGTATTAGAGACACCGTGATGGAAGACAGGCACAGTTAGAAAGTAACGAAGGCCGAAGTCGCCTAAGGCAGTGGTTCTTACATATGTACTTCTCAAGAGTCCTAGCGTTGGACTCCAAGCTGATCACCGTAGCAGAGTCAAAACCTCCCGCCTCAGCAAGAATCCGGCAAGCTATTTGATCACTTGGAGCCAGATTCTTGAGGGGTTTGGCTTTGAGGACCTTTTCCTCTCTCACCCAGTACAACGGAAACCCATCAAGGGCGTCGGGAACAAGATCAGTACAGCAGATCTTGAAGAACCGGCCTTTCCACCCCGTGAACGAGCTTTGGAAGGGCGTGAAGAGAACTCTTCCGGGTACATTGCTGAGAGTTACCCAGAGGTTGTGTCTCTGTCTCTTCACCTCAAAAAAGTGAAGAAAGAGGTCGACCGAGGGTGCACAACCCAGAAACCCGAAGAGGACATCGAAGGCCTTGACAAAGGCCCAGCTGTTGGGGTATAACTAGGCCGGAGCAACGTTGATCTCCGCCAGCAGTTCCTTCTCGAACCAGGAGAAGGGTAAGCGCACCCCGATGGTCTTGAACACCACCTGGTAAAAGTAAAAGAAAGGGACCCCGTCGTTCGCCCGTTCGTCTCCACACACTGGCTCCCCCAGAGTGCAAGGGAGCACAGCGATGTCGTCATCGTGCCTCCTCACGAAGGCCCGGTGGTCGTAAGAACACAACTCCCCTTTGTGTTCCCGTACGGCCCTGGTGGAGAGCAAGCATGAACACTCATCAAGAAGTTCGCTCGAGGCCCAAGGGTACAAGTCTTTGGGACGGACCCTGGAGGAAGCATCGTGAGAAGACATTCTTTAACAAGATCAGGATGGCTAGAAATGCAAGAGTTGAGCGAGGGGAGCGAAGGTTAGAACAGCCCTTCGACAGAGAAGAAAGGGTGCAAGAAGAAAGGGTGCAAGAAGAAAGAACGCAAGTAGGTTATGAAGAGTGAGAAAATGATGAAGATAGTTTCAGAGCTTGAAGAGTTAAATAAAGCGGTTAGAGCGCCAAACGACGTGAATGGATGCACCGCACGATTGATACACGTGGCAGAAGATGAAAGGATGACGCTGGCACCACTGGTTTTAAATCAGAAAATGTCCCATCAACAGAATATCCAATGGTACGTTCCGCCGTCGAAAATGAGTTAGGGGCATAGCAGGAGTCAGGACTTAATGAAATGACCGAATGCCCCACAAACCATACAAGTAGCGCCACGTGGATCAAGTCGAATGACAGAAGGTCCCATCAGCTATACAAGGAGCGCCACGTGGATGGCACAGAAAAAGCCTTGGGCTCTTCGCTGTTATCAGGCGTTGACCAAGGCAAGAGTTAAGGTCAATGTCGAGGTAAAGGTAACGCCCGAGGCGTTGCCAGGAAGGACGTAAAGGGCGACGACAGCGCGAGATGTCGCGGGCGTCGCCAACCCAAATACCGACTGGCGTCGCCTCCCCGATACCCACAGGTAGGAAAGACTGTGGAGGGAGACGAAAGCAAAGAAAAGCAAAGTTAGTCACAGGCGTCGCCTCCCCGATACCCACAGGTAGGAAAGACTGTGGAGGGAGGCGAGACCGCCGAGCGCCCGCGAGTCACTGGCAGGGTGTTCCCCGATACCTATGGGAAGGAAAGACCATGGAGGGAACAGACCCCCCACAGCACTCGGCGTTTTAGACACCCGGGACGATACGGTGCTGCTCTAGCAGGCCTCTTCTTAGGCGTGGGCGCCGAGCGTTAGAGATCAAAGAAAAGACCTTTCGGTATCAGAGACGTCCCGAGGACGATATGGCGTCACTAAGTGAGCCTCTCCATGGGCGTGAGGGTTGGCGCGCAACCTTTCCCGATCATACCAAACCGCCCAACGAAGTGAAAGAAATGGGCAGAACACGGATAAAATAGTCGAAGCGTGTGGAGGGAAAAGAGAATGAGATCGCATAGACAGAATCGTATGTGGCAAAGAAATAAATGCAACCATACGGACATCCTAAATCAGTGACATGAGGACAGATAGTTCAAAGAATTACAAGTTTTGACAGATAAAATCAAAAAACGAAGGTAAAGAATGAAGAGTTGAGCTTGAAGAGGAAGGTGGCGGATGAGAGGCAGCGGTTCAGTCATTCAAGTCCATGGGCACGACCTTGCCGTCAACAACGTGGTGTGTGGGGTCGCAGTTCGACAGGTTGACGCCAGGATTCTCGCAGGACGCCTGGGTTAGGGCCTCTTGGAACCCTTCCTCGAAGGTACCCGCCATCTCTTGGATAAGGGACTTTTTCTCCTTCTCCAGTTCCTCAATGGCGGCGTCTCCAGAGGCCACTTGTTTCTCCAGAACCTCTTTCTCCACGCGAAGCCAGCTGACCTCGACCTGTAGTTTGTCGTAGTCAGCGCGAAGAAGGTCCATAGCTTTGGCCTGGGTGGCCATTTCCCCCTCCATCCGCTCCGCCTTGGCAGTTTGTTCACAACAACGGTCCTTCAGGCCCTTTTGAGTTTCTGCGTCTGCTTTGACCAATTCCTGAAGACCCGCTACCTGTACTTGGAGAGCAACTTCACGAGCGTAGAAGTCAGCCTGGAGCTCCAAGGCCTCTGCCAGTTTCCTCTCAGTTTCTGCTCTGGACTCTTGTGTTTGTTTCAGAGAGGTTTGATAAGCTTCGTTCTGGCGTCCCAGGGTCCTCATTTCCTCTTCCAGGGTAGTTGCCTTTGTTTCCAAGGCTTGGAGGGTTTGAGCTTGTAGGACCGCGTTTCTGGCCTGGGAGCGCCATTCGAGAGCCACCGCCAAGAAGGCCCCCAAATAGAAAGGCATACCTTCCCTCCTGTCGGTACCTTCTGGCATAGTCCCGCCATTGAAACCCCTCATCAGATGCATGATTGGAGGAGGGATGGCGATGAAGTCAGGAGCGGCAGCGTTGGGAGCCGGGGAAGCAGTGGTGTCTGGCGGCGGCAGAGGCGGGGCAGATTCGGCGCCTTCGCCCCTTTCCTCTTGGAGAATCATAAGAGGGAGTGAGGTTGCGCTTGGAGGGTTGTCCATAAAGGGGTTCCCTCCCTGCGACGACGTCTCTACCAGAAGGGGAACCCGCGCGAATTTTCTCCTTCTGAAGGGTGCCACGCCTTCTGATTCCTCATCATCTGACAGAATCTCCAAAACCCTTTTCCCTTTGTCAAGAGGGGTCGGAGCCGGTGACGAGGCCGCAGCTAAGGGAACGGCGGCGATAGGCGGAGGAGAATTGGGAGTCGGAAGCACTTTGGAGCCAGGTGGAGATGTCGGAGATGGGCTAGAAGGAGCTTCAGCGGTGACTGGAGGTGGCGGTGACGGAGCCGGTGGGAGAACCGGATTGGCAGCAGGGCTGGAGGAGGCGCCTGCCTTGGCGGCACGAGCCTCCTTCAGTGCTTTCGCCAACATTATTCTTTTGGAAGCGCCCATCACCGATCCTACATCAAGACAGGCCAAACAGCAAGGATTAGTACTAGAGCAGTTATGTGAATTCACAATACATGAAGAGATGTGAAATGCATGTAACATTGTACAACGAACAGGTAGCATCAGTTTGATTCAGATGAATCAGAAGGAAGACTCTATAGCCAAACAACAACTAATGCATCATAAATCACCAAGGGCAAATACTGAAGTAGGTAGAAAGCCCATGGGCATTGAATTCGTTCGCGATGAGTTTGGCGGTATCGAAGACTATCCCCAGTCCCGCCAAGGCTTTGCATACATCCCGGTCAGGCGGGGCCAGCTCGTCCAGAGCCAAGGGCTTCATAGTTATGGGTTTGTCTGTCAAGTACAAGGGAAAGCCCTCTAGAATGGTAGGATCGCGCTTGGTCGCGCGTACCTTGAAAAATTTCCCCTTCCATCCTTTGAACGAATTCTGGAAGAGCGTAAGGATGATGCGCCCGGCGATCCCAGAAAAGCTCATCCAAAGGCTCTTCCCTTGCTTCTTTACCTCGAAGAAGTGAAGAAAAACGTCCACAGAGGAGGGAACACCTAGATAGCCGCAGAGAATTTGGAACCCCCTCACGAAAGCCCAACTGTTGGGATGGAGTTGGGCGGGAGCAGTGTTTATCTCTGTCAGTAGCTCTTTTTCGAAGGGAGTGAGGGGCAGACGCAGGCCCACCCTTTTGAGCACCATTTGATAGAGGAAGAAGAAAGGGCATCCCCCAGTATCCCGTGAGTCCGCGCAAACGGGCATCCCAGGTCGCACCCGGCTTACCAGGACTTGGGAGTCATGACTTTTGTGGAAAGCATTGAAGTTATAGAGAGCAGGGTCCCCCCTGTGGGCCTCCACGTCCTCAACGGAGTTCAGGAGGGAACATTCGTCCAGAAGTTCGTCGGGGGCCCAGTCATATTCGCCCTTATAATAAGACTTAGGGAGCTGGGGAGGCGCGGTGGTCTTGGTTTTCGCCATCAATGCCAATGCTGAAGATCAAAAGAGAAAGAAAGGGTTCAGAGAAAAGGGGTTGGGGAGAAGAAAAGGGGAAAATGGAAGAACCCTAGGAGCGCCCTACCCACAAGAGAACGAAGGGAAGCGAAAGGAACAACGAAGCATACTAACAATATCCAGAGAAATACGAGAATAACAACAGTCCCAGGCAGTTTCCTACAATGCGACGAAAGGGAAGAGTTGTGAGTGCTCGAAACCATACCTTTGCTGTTGAAATGGAGGCAGTAGGAGAACGCAGGAAGGAGAGAATCGCAATTGCATAGAAAAAGGGGTTTTGGAGGCGATGAACGGTGCGAAGTAGCAGAGTGAATGAATGTAACAGTAGGGTGAGCGCGGGGTTTGGAGTAACTTAAACGTTACATTTCGCAACTCAAGAGGCGCTAACTAAGGGCCGCAGGATCGGGCCACGCGTCAGAGGGTCGATTGCCCAGGGGAAACGCAAAGGTCTCTAAAGGAGGACCACGCGATGGGCCACGTGGCGCGCGATCAAGGGTAGCCCAAAAGGTGTTATCATCCCCATTTCAGGGAATGTCCAATCGGTCATTAAGAATACCCCTGTGGTTCGGAAAATGTCGCGTCAGTAATTCGAAAAATTGCTGAGTCAGCAGAGAATGACACGTCATCAGGAAGACACGTGGATGGCGGGGGCAAGGCTTTAGTCTTTGTGCTGAAGACAAGTCTTCGGCTTAAGACTGGGGGGCTTGTGTACCGTCCCGTATCGGGGCGTTGACTAAGTTAAGGTCAAAGTCAACGGCTGAAGAGTCAAAGTCAACGCAAGGCGTCGTCTAGGTGAAGGCGTCGCCTAGGTGAAGGCGTCGCCTAGGTGAAGGCGTCGCCTAGGTGAAGGCGTCGCCTAGGTGAAGGCGTCGCCCAGGTGAGGGCGTCGCCAGATCAAACAGTGTAAAAACAAGGCAATCACGGTGTGGTTCCCCGATACCCATGGGTAGGAAAGACCATGGAGGGAGCGACGTCGTGGGAAAGCCTCAGGTCTCGATGTCTCGGGAAAGTGATAAAGAGAAGGAAAAGGTGGCTTCAAGGCCATAGTGATAGTACCAGTGAAGGGCAGCCTGACTCGCGAAGTACCCCTGCCGCCCCAGAGACGCCTTCGGGACAGATACGACCCAAGAGGAAGGTCACGCCCAGGATAACCGGGTTCAGGGTGTGAGAGGAAGGCAGATACGCTCTCAGAGTAAGTGGCTAGATACTTGGGGGTATGAGTTGGCACCCAAAAAGCCACCCCTAGCGCAGTAGCACTCCCAAGCAGGAGGACCCACACGTAGAAACGTCCCCAGATGGGCAGAAACGCCCCCAGATGGGGTCATGGCGTCGTGAGGCCCTCCACGTGTACGACAGCTATATCGAAATAGAAGCACCCTCTAGTCAGGTGCCAGGTAATTAAAGACATTCAATACAGTTTCCCTTTCGAGCATTCAGGTACTATTATGGCTCCCGAGCGTTTCAACGTCTTAAATGCGCTACGTTTCGTAATTAAGCGCTTTAATGAGTGCGTTACGTTTGAGATTAAAGGCGCTTTAAGGCGCTTTCAATGCTGGGGACAGTTTAAATAGCGCTGAGAATGTCGGAAAAAGGGTTGGAACCTTTGGCAAATTTACGAGAAACTCATTGGTTGCTTGCCCGTGCTTTAAGGTTACGTACAAGTGACTGGAGAATATTTTTGCCTGAAGGAGACAACACACACACATATACACATTTCTTTTACCACCTTCAGAGTGCCATACGCGGTGCTCAGATACGTGGGTGGACAGTTTTTTGGTGTTTCTTGCTGGCTGACTTGAGCGTCGGAGTGCACACGGCCGCTAGGGCGCCTCTTTGTCCTCTTTTTTGCAGGAATCCACAGGCAACCAGCGGGAAGGAGTCCCCAGCTGACTGTTGAGGTCGTGCACGAAGACGTCCCAGTCAACCGGACGGAACACTAACAGAAACAATTTTGTTTGTTAAAAGAGCTTTAATTGATTTCATAACTAAATACGCTCCTACTTTAAATGTTTTGTCCAATATTTGAATACTATAAATAGTTTGTTACTGTTTTATAACAAACAAGAAGAAAGAAAAACATATTTGAGTTTTTCAAAGAGCTTTTCAAAGATTTGAGTTTTCACTTTGAGCTTTGGTTATTCAAGAGAGAAGTGGATTAGGATTACTCTGTATTGATTTCAGTTTAATCTGTAACAGTGTAATTTGTTCTATAGAATTGTGTACATTCTGGTGTTGTAAAGCCAAGAAGGGTTGTGTGCTCTTGAGGTTGTCAAGATCAACATTCTTGGTAGAGTGTGTGCTGAGCCAAAGGAAGTGTGTGTCTTGAGGGGATCAAGGTCACTTCTTTGGTGGTGTGTGTATGTAATCTGGATTTGATTACCTAGTGGATTCTCTAGTGGTTTCTGGGAAACTAGATGTAGCTCTTGGGTTAAGAGTGAACCAGTATAAACTGTTTGTGCATTTCTCTCTTCCTTAAACTCTTTAATTTCAGTTGTTGCTATTTTTACTAGTATAAACAACCGATTGTTTCTGTGAAACAAACGATTGTTTTTCTGTTGCTTTTCTGTTTTGAGCTTTGTTTTTGGCAAACTGAATTCCTAAATCTGATTTCTTGCAAAGAATTTCATTTTATCTTAAAAAGTTTGCGAAAATCCCCTTTAAACCATTCACCCCGCTCTAGTTTAAAGTCATACATTCTAACAATTGGTATCAAGAGCTTGGTACTTGAAAAATACTCAAATTTGATCCTAAAACCTTTTTTCAATTGCTGAAAAACTGCCTTTTGGAGAGGGTGCATCAATCAACAGACCACCTCTTTTCTGTGGTTTAAATTACCAATTCTGGAAAGTTAGAATGAAAATCTTTGTTGAATCTCTTGATAAGGGAATTTGGGATGCAATTGAAAATGGTCCTTTTATTCCAAAATTTGAAAAAGATGGATCTTCCATTGAAAAACCATGGTCTCAATGGACTGATTCTGAAAACAAGAAGGCCAAATTTGATTGTATTGCTAAGAACATCTTAACATCTACCTTGAATTCGGATGATTTTTTCAAGATTTCTCAATGCTCTTCGGCCAAGGAGATGTGAGACACTTTGGAGGTGACTCATGAAGGAACCAATGATGTGAAAAGAGCTAGAAAGCATACTCTAATTCAGGAATATGAAATGTTTAGAAAGCTTAAAGATGAGTCAACCGCTGAAGTACAAAAAAGGTTCACCCACATCATCAACCACCTTATGAGCCTTGGGAAAACCTTTGGTAAAGAAGAGCTAAATATCAAGATCCTCAAGTGTCTTGATAGATCATGGCAACCAAAGGTGACAACAATTTCTGAGTCAAAAGATTTGACATCCTTGACAACGGCTTCTTTATTTGGTAAGCGTAGAGAACATGAGCTAGAAATGAATAGACTCAATGTTCAAGAGAGTGAAGATAAGCATGTGAGAAGCATTGCCTTGAAAGCTGCCAAGCACTGAAGCAAGCAAGAATCAAGTGATGAAGGTGAAGATGAAACCTTAGTTTGTCCAAGAAGTTTAGTATATTTTTTAAGAGAAATCGCAACAAAGAAGCCAACAAAGAAAGGTATGGCAACAAGAAAACTAGTGATTTCAATTCTAACAACTATACTTGCTTTGGTTGTGGTGAAGAAGGGCACATTAAAGCAGATTGCCCAAACAAAGAAAGCAATGAAAAGAAATTAAGCCACAAGGAGAAAAAGGGAAAGTCAAGAAGAGCATACATAGCTTGGGATGAGAATGAAGTCTCCTCATCAAGCTCATCATCAAGTGAAGAAGAAAAAGCAAACATATGCTTGATTGCATAAGGAGATGATGAGTCATGTAGCTCAAGTGATGGAAGTTCATGTTCTTCCCTAAATGCTGAAAATTATAGTAAATTGCTTGAAGCTTTTCAAGAAACACATGAAGAAGCTAATCGATTGGTTCTCTCAAACAACCGTTTGAAAGGGTTTAACAACTGGCTTGAAAAGAGGGTTAAGACACTTGAAGAAGAGCTGGAAAAATCAAAAATTTATTTTGAAAATCTGGAAAATCATTGCAAAAACTCTTCTCATATGTGTGACTCTCTAGTTTGTGAAAATTGTGAAAATCTTGAAAAGAAAGTACATTATCTTGTTAGTACTGTGGATAAGTTTTCAAAAGGAAAATCCAACTTTGAGAATGTCTTGGCATCTCAAAACTGTGTTTTTGGAAGAGCTGGATTAGGTTTTAATCCACAAAACAAGCAAGATAATTTTTCAAAGAAATTTTCAAAACTTTCAGTAAAACAACCGATTATTAAGTCGAAACAACCGGTTGTTACATGCTTTTATTGAATGAAAAGAGGCCATTCTGTCAGATTCTGCAAAATAAGGAAATATTTTGTTCCCAGAGGCTTTATGAAATGGATTCCCAAAGGTTGTGAGGTTTCAAATGATAAAAATAAATCAAATGGACCCATTTTGTAAGGGGACGAAACCTTGTTGCTTGAATTCGTTTTTATGCAGAGAATGTAGAAGAACATAAGGCTCTGCGTCATCTGATCAGGTTCTTGGAAGGAAAAGATTAAAACTGGAACTGAATCAATGCTATGTACCAGTTCAAGTCTTTTTAAAAGTCAAAAGAAGCTTCTTGATCACAAACAAATGACTCATTGAAGGGACCTCATAAAAGGATAAGACCTTCCTTAACTCTGCCTTCGATTTTTTAATTACTATTTCATGCTTAAAATCTCTTTCTCTGAGTAATTACATCTTTTTTTGAATCCTTCTCAGTCAATATTTGAAAAATCTTAATCTTCCTTCTTGCTGCAGAAAAACAACTGATTGTTTCCTCGAAACAACTGATTGTTTCCTCGAAACAACTGATTGTTTCCTCGAAACAACCGATTGTTTCTTCTCTGCCAGCACTGTGAAATAATTGATTTAATTTCTTTTTGCATATTGTTTGTTGCAGATCCCAATTATGAAAAGATCTTGAGTCAATAAAGTTGTATAGAAATCCTGATTATGTTCTGGAGGAAGTTACAACATGTCATAAAGGAATATATTCCATAATCTTGAAAATTCAAGAGCATTTATGACTAGTCAAAGATCACATGTGATGACCATGTGGTTTTCTGCTTTTTCTTACGTTTTCTGTGCAGGTCTTGGTCAAGTCTTTTCTCTTTTAAAACTGAAACCCACTCATATCAATTGATTATAGTAAGGTTCAGCATTTCTATAAATTTTGGTGCAGTTGTTCTCTCTCACAAGAACAATCAATTGAGCCATCTCTTGCAACATCTCTTGCTCTCTTTGTGTGAGACCCTTTGCCTCTTTTTCTGATATCATGGAGTCCACTCCTCCTACATTAAACAGGATCAAAACAAGAGCTGTGAGGTCTGGAGGGAGACTTGAGGGCTAGTTTTCAGGGGATAAAGAGCTCATTGAAAAATATCGTTTTGAAACAAGCACAAAGGTGATCAACAACCCCAAAATTGTCTCCTTTGATTGGCTGATAAGTCAAAAGCTTAACAATGTGAGAAAGCTTCTCAAAGATCAGTTGCTGAGAAGATTCTTGGAGACGAAGGGAAACATATACCATGATTTAATTCGAGTATTCTACACCAACCTTAAGTTTGAAGGAAACAACCTTGTTTCTCATGTGAAAGGCGTAGACATGGAGATTACCCATGATGTGTGGGCTGCTGTAACGGGTTTAAGGTATGCTGGTCTAAGGATTAACAAAGGAAATCTTGGAGTAGTGGAAGATTTCAACAAAGTCCAATACTACAAGAGTTGCTTAAAGAATCAAGAAGCCCAAGTGAAAACTTGTTCTGTTGGAGACTTGAAGTTAGATGAAAGGGTGCTTGCTCTTATTATTAGTTAGATCAACAAGCCCAACTTTTCACCTCTGTTTTGTTGCTCCTACATTATCTTGTTCTGTCACGGTTTTTCTTTCTAAGAAATCTGCTGAATTTTCTGGTGAGCAGACTCAATGTCTCATCATGTTCAGGATTCTCTTCTTCCTCACTTGTATCATGTTCCATGGTAGTTTTCAAGGCAATTCCTTTGGCTCTCTTCTCCACAGTTTCTTGTTCTTTCAATCTTTTCAACTCTAGTTCATGCTCCATCAGCTTTCCAAAGAGTGCACCAGTGGACATCTTGGATAAATCTCTGGATTCTGAGATTGTTGTTACCTTAGGCTACCAGCTTCTATCAAGGCATTTCAGCACCTTTATGTTGAGCTCTTCCTTGTCAAAGACTTTACCAAGGCCAGTGAGGTGATTTACAATATGTGTAAATCGTTTCTGCACATTTGCAATACTCTCTTCTGATTGCATTTTGAACAGTTCGTATTCCTGAATGAGTGAATGCTTCCTTGCTCGTTTCACATCATTTGTCCCTTCATGGGTTACCTCTAGTACCTCCCACATCTCCTTAGCTGAGTTACATTGAGAAACTCTAAAGAACTCATCCATATTCAGTGTAGATGTGATGATGTTCTTGGCTAGAGAGTCATATTGAGCCTTCTTCCTTTCACTTTCACTCAATTCAGACCAAGGCTTCTTTACTGTTTCTTCTTTGACAACCTGCATAGGTATAAAAGGTGATGAGAATCAAATAAAGGAGACTTTTATTAATGAAGAAAGAGGTCATTCACCTTCACATTTGAAGTTCTTCCTTCTAGTCTTCTCAAAATTAAAAGAAGACATAAAATAAAGAGAGGATCAAGTCTAAAGCCAAAGAAGTCTACAAGCTTTCCAGAATGGGCTTCAATTAAATATCTCTCTTTATAGTTTCTTTTAAATTGTAAATAATATAGAAAAGTGTTTAGAAAGGTGCTTAGAGGGAAACATAAGACACCTCTTTTGTAAAAGCATCTTTAGGTTTTTGTACCGTCCTGGTAGTCGGAGGTAATGACGTGGCACCAAGCTACAGTATAGGCGTGTTGACGAGACGCCAGGTTGGCAGAAGGGAAGGAAGTCGGGGGGTTCGTGAAATCGCCAGTTATTAAGTTGGCGTGCTCCGATCTCCAGCATACCAGAACCGGCGGTCACCGGGTTAAAGATGAAGTCGCCAGATGTAAACTCAGGCGATCAAGTGATCAGAGATCGCCGGAGCAAGCACATCGCCGAAGATGAAGATGGTGCAGATTATGAAGGCGGCCGGCGAGACCACAGGGAAGGTGTACGAAGGCGCCCTAACTCGCCAATTCCAGTAGAGATCGCGCTCCAAGTTAGCCATGCACTGAGCAGTATCATGCGTAAATAACTTAGCCAAAGGAGAGTCAGAAGCAGCGCCCAAGTCAAGGAGGCTCCAGATGATGGCACGTGTACAGCTGGATGCGAGCCACGTGTGCAGGTCTGTAACTGCCAGGAGAGAGAAAGTGACCAGGTATTTAAGGGTTCCCCAACGAACTTTTGAGGTACGCACGTTCAGATTGTATTCTTTACGTTTGCGAGTTCTTAAGCATACTGTGAGAGAGAACATTGCACGGCTCCTTGAGAGTTCTTGAGTGTTGTTCCTAATATTTGGTGGTTCGGTCACTGACTTAGGCGTTGGAGTGCGATCGGCCGCAGCGGCGCCGCTCTGTTCTTTGCAGGTTCTAGAGGTGGATCGTGACGAAGGACGGAGGTTGAAGCGGTGCACACGTCGATCCAAGTTTGCCATGCACTGAGCAGTATCATGCGTAAATAACTTAGCCAAAGGAGAGTTAGAAGCAGCGCCCAAGTCAAGGAGGCTCTAGATGATGGCACGTGTACAGCTGGATGCGAGCCATGTGTCCAGGTCTGTAACTGCCAGGAGAGAGAAAGTGACCAGGTATTTAAGGGTTCCCCAACGAACTTTTGAGGTACGCACGTTCAGATTGTATTCTTTACGTTTGCGAGTTCTTAAGCTTACTGTGAGAGAGAACATTGCACGGCTCCTTGAGAGTTCTTGAGTGTTGTTCCTAATATTTGGTGGTTCGGTCACTGACTTAGGCGTTGGAGTGCGATCGGCCGCAGCGGCGTCGCTCTGTTCTTTGCAGGTTCTAGAGGTGGATCGTGACGAAGGACGGGGGTTGAAGCGGTGCACACGTCGATCCAAGTTTGACGAGGCAAGTTCCAACGTTTTGGTCAACAGGCAGGATCATCAGGCGCCCACCGTGGGGCCGTGTAAAACCTGTTCCCATCCACAGCGTGAGTTCTTGGAGGTTTTGTAGTTTTCTGCGTGGTTGTGTGCTGGTGCAACCATTGTTCGCTGTTCGTTTGAGGTTTGTTCGGTGATTTCGCGTTTTCCACCGTTCGTTTGGATTTTTGTTCGGTGAGGTGAAGTTTTCTGCTCCTTGCGCGAAATTTGTTTGCTGAAGATCTGAGTTCTTTGACTCGTTTGGTATGTCGTGGGAGAAGCGGTGGTTTCTGGTGGAGTTGCAGGTTTCTGTGGAGGTTCGCGGTGTTCTCGAGTTTTCTTGCGGAGTTTCGCGCAGTTTTGACCGATTGATCGCTGAGTCGATTGTAGCTGAAGGAAGTGTTGTTCATTATTCTCTGTGATTTGCTGAGTTTTCATGAGAAAAATGAGAAGCAACCGTTCAAGTCCAGTTGCGCCCGTTGCTGCTGAAGGCGCCGCCGCCATGACCATGGCGCAGATGGTAGAGATTATGCGCTCGTTGCAGGCAACTGTGGAAGCCTCGCGCATAGAACAGGCGAGAATGCACGAGGACCTGGCCGCCTCTCGGGCCAGGAATGATGAGCTTAGCAAAGTGACTGAAGAGCTGCGTCAAGCTCTTCAGGAGCAGCAAGGGCGTCCTATTGCTGAAGAGGTCGCGCCGTCAACGCCGCCTCGTGTTTTCCCCATGCCTTTCGCTCAGGCGATTACTGACACGCCTAACTGACACGCCTATTCCTGCGAGTGTGGTACCTGTTAAGGCTGTTTTCACCGGCATGGAGGATCCTGAGGCTCATCTCACCACGTTCCATACGCAGATGATGCTGTCAGGAGGGTCAGACGCCGTGTACTGCAAGATGTTCGTGAGCACACTCCAGGGAACGGCGCTGGAATGGTTTGTGAGCCTGCCTACAGGTCACATAACCAACTTCCAACAGTTTTCGAAGATTTTCGTCGAGCAGTACATTGTGAATAAGGCACTGCCTAGGGTGTCTTATGATTTGTTTGATATAAGGCAGTATCAGGGAGAGTCCCTCAGGGACTACCTGAATCGCATTGGGGCGCAGATGGTCAGATCGCCGGCCAAAGATGAGGAAATGCTGGTCTATGCATTTAAGAAGGGCGTGCTGCCAGGGCCATTCTGCGTGGCATTGATCAGGGCTCACCCCGCCACGTTTGCTGAGGTTAGGCGACTTGCGGTGGCCCACATCGCCGACGAGAGAGAAGTCGCCGAGAAAAGAGGAAGCGTGGCTCCCACCAGGCGAGGTCTGTGATGACGGTGGATATGTTTGAAGACCACTCGCCGGATGTGGACATTACGTTCACCAAGCAAGATCTTCGGGACGTTGTGCCTCATGACAACGATCCCATAGTCATCTCGTTGATCACAGCAGGGAGAAAGGTCCACAGGGTTCTGGTGGACCAAGGAAGTTCGGCAGACGTGATGTTCTGGCCGACTTTCATGCAGTTGGAGCTGCCCCTTGACCAGCTGAGGCCCTATGGAGGGTGTTTGTATGGTTTCGCTGGTGACCAGGTAGAGGTCACGGGGTACATAGAATTGAGGACTGCGTTTACAGATGAGGCGGGTTCGAGAACGGAGAAAATCAAATACCTTGTTGTAAACGCTCCTTCAGCATACAACATCCTGTTGGGAAGACCCACACTCAACAGGATAGGCGCTATACCGTCGACCCGGCACATGAAGGTGAAGTTGCCGTCTATGGAGGGGGTGGTGATCACCATCAAATCCGATCAGAAAGAAGCGAAAAAGTGCTATGAGAATAGCATGAAAACAAGAGATCGGTGAGTTACGTAACGACCACCCCGCCTCCGGGTGTGAAGCCCAGATCGACGGTAATAGAAGAGACCGCCGGAAGAGACGTGGAGATGGTGGATGCTGAGCTGGGGGAGGGAAACGCTGGTCTGGAGGAAGAAGTGGCGAGGAATCGCCCTGAGGAAGCGAGAGAGCTGGGAATCGCCAGGGCGGTGATCGCCAGAGAGACCAGGCCAAAACCTGTCGAGCAGTGGCTCGAGAGAGAGATCGGGGGAAAAATCTTCAAACTGGGAAGATCCCTGGAGGTTGAGCTCCAGGACCAGATCGCCATGGTGATAGAACGGCATCTGGATGCGTTTGCATGGTCCGCTTCGGACATGCCCGGGATCAATCCCGACTTCTTGTGCCATCATCTGGCGATGGACAACTTGGTGAGACTAGTGCGACAAAGAAGAAGAAAGTTCAACGAGGAGAGGAGGCAGGCGATTAGGGACGAAACACAGAAACTCCTCGCTGCAGGCCACATCAGGGAAGTCCAGTACCCTGAATGGCTGGCGAATGTCGTGCTGGTGAAGAAGAGTAATGGGAAATGGCGCATGTGCGTCGATTTCACTGATCTGAATAAGGCCTGCCCAAAGGATTCATATCCTTTACCAAGCATAGACGCCCTGGTGGATAGTGCTGCAGGGTGTAAGTTGTTGAGCTTCCTGGATGCCTTCTCGGGGTATAACCAGATCAAGATGCATCCGATGGATGAAGAGAAGACTGCTTTCATGACCGAGAGATCGTGCTACTGCTACAAGGTGATGCCGTTTGGGCTGAAGAACGCGGGGGCCACGTACCAGAGGTTGATGGATCGAGTACTTGCACCAATGCTGGGAAGGAATGTGCAAGCGTACGTAGATGACATGGTCGTGACCTCGCCAGAGAAGAGCAAGCACGTTGCAGACTTGGAGGAATTATTCACGACGATCGCCAAGTTCAAGTTGAAGCTGAATCCAGAGAAATGCATCTTTGGCGTGGAGGCTGGAAAGTTTTTGGGTTTCCTCTTAACCGAAAGAGGAATAGAAGCCAACCCGGATAAGTGTGCCGCCATCTTGGCGATGAGGAGCCCAGCTACCGTGAAGGAAGTACAACAACTAACAGGTCGGATGGCCGCCCTGTCTCGCTTCGTGTCAGCCAGCAGAGAGAAGGGACATCCCTACTTCCAGTGCTTAAGGCGCAATAAAAAGTTTGCTTGGACGAAGGAGTGCGAGGAAGCCTTCGTCAAGCTGAAAGAGTATCTGGCGAGCCCGCCGGTTTTGTGCAAACCGTTGGTGGGAATCCCTCTCAGGTTGTATTTTGCTGTAACTGAGAGGGCGGTAAGTGCGGTGCTCGCCCAGGACCAAGATCAGGCTCAGAAGCCTATTTATTTTGTTAGTAAGGTGTTGCAGGGCCCCGAAACGAGATATCAGGCCCTGGAGAAGGCTGCGCTGGCTGTGGTATTTTCGGCAAGGAGGTTGCGCCACTATTTCCATAGCTTCACAATACTGGTGATGACTGACCTGCCCATCCAGAAGGTCTTGAAGAAGCCCGATGTTGCTGGGAGGATGGTAAAGTGGGCAGTGGAGCTGTCAGAATTTGATATTAAATATGAGCCCCGAGGCCCGATCAAGGGACAGATCTTCGCAGACTTCGTGGTCGAGCTCTCATCTGAAGCGACACGAGTTGAAGGGGACGACTTCCGATGGGTACTCTCAGTGGATGGGTCGTCGAACCAGCAGGGTAGCGGTGCTGGAGTCATCTTGGAGGGACCCAACGGCGTGCTGATCGAACAGTCCTTGAGGTTTGCCTTCAAGGCCAACAATAATCAAGCAGAATATGAGACGCTGATCGCCGGGATCTTGCTGGCAAAGGAGATGGGAGCGAGGGTGTTGATGGCTAAGAGTGACTCGCTACTAGTCACGGGGCAAGTAACAGGTGAATTCCAGGCTAAAGATCCACAAATGGTGGCTTACCTGGAGTATGTACAAGAATTAAAGAGTTCTTTTGCCTCCTTTGAAGTGGTGCATGTGCCCAGAGAGCAGAATGCCCGAGCTGACTTGCTGGCTAAGCTCGCCAGTTCAGGCAAGGGGGGTAGGCAGAGGACGGTGATTCAAGAAACTCTGAAGACGCCGAGAGCATTTGTAGCAGATCACCTGGTTCTTCAGATAAGCAAGTCGACGGAAAAAGCGGCAAGAAGTCACAGGTCTTTGACGCAAGAAACTTTGAGATCGCCGAGAATTAGAGCATGTCGAGGAGAGAAGGTGAACATGACGCAGGTCTGCGCTACCCATGAGCCAGACACCTGGATAACACAGTACAAGCGGTGCCTGGCAGATGGCCTTCTCCCGCTGGATCCGACAGAGGCTAGGAAGATAAAGAAGAATTCCAACAAGTACACAATGATTGATGGCGATCTGTACAGGTTTGGGTTCACTCACCCACTCCTGGAATGTGTGCATGGCGAGAAATGCACGAGGATTATGGCAGAGCTCCATGAAGGGATATGCGGAAGCCACGTCGGGGGTCGAGCTCTGGCCGCAAGGACTCTCCGTGCAGGTTACTACTGGCCAACGATGAGAGAAGATTGCAAGAGATATGCGCAGTGTTGCAAACAATGCCAACAGCACGCCGATTGGCACAAGGCGCCTCCCGAGGAGTTGAAGTCGATTTACAGCCCTTGGCCGTTTCATACATGGGGAATCGACATCCTGGGACCTTTCCCACTGGCGATCAGGCAGATGAAGTACTTGGTGGTGGCGATTGAGTATTTCACCAAGTGGATCGAAGCAGAACCAGTGGCCCAGATCACCGCACACAAGATCGAAGGTTTCGTGTGGAAGAACATTGTGTGCCGGTTTGGTGTGCCCAAGCGCCTGGTGTCGGACAATGGGACTCAGTTTGCAAGTCACCTGTTGAAGAAGTTGTGCGAAGGGGTGGGAATTCAACAAGTGTTTGCATCCGTCGAGCACCCTCAGACGAATGGCCAAGTAGAGTCAGCCAATCGGGTGTTGCTGAGAGGGTTGAAGAGAAGGCTCGAGAAAGCCAAGGGAAGCTGGGCTGAGGAGGTACCCCGTATAGTATGGGCGTACCACACCACCGAACAGTCAGGAACCCATGAGACCCCGTTCAGCTTAGTCTATGAGTGTGATGCAATGATTCCAGTGGAGATCCAGGAGAGCTCGCCGAGATTCCAGAACTTCGTAGAGGAAGACTCGAATGAAGAGAGAAGGTTGAACCTGGATCTACTGGATGAGGTCAGGGAAGAGGCGAGATTGAAGGCTGAGGCGGTGAAGAGAAGGATTGACCGAAGATATAACTCGAAGGTGATGCCGAGACAGTTCAGAGAGGGCGACCTGGTGATGAGGAAAGCCCACCAGTATGAGATGGAGAATAAGCTGTCGCCTAAGTGGACGGGACCGTTCATAATAACCGAGGCGCTCGGGAACGGCGCCTACCGCTTAGAGACATTGGAAGGAGGGGCGATTCCTCGCACTTGGAACGCCATGCACCTCAAGTTGTATTACAGTTAAGAAGCTTTGTAAGTAAAGACAAACACGAAGTTATATTACAATGCCTCTGTTAAAACAGTTTGAAGGGGGCACTCTTTTTTCCCTAAGGAGGGTTTTTAATGAGGCCACCCAATAAAAGAAGAGTTTTCGAAGTTCAAAGTTGTTTTAGATTGCATGCTTGTTGTTTTCATAAAGTTTTGAAGAAAGACCTTGTCACTTATATGTGATTTAAGGCAAGTAAAGATATATTGCATGCTTGCTAAAAGGTTTTCAAGTCCTCATCGTCTTTCGGCGATCGGAGGCACCAGTTAAAGTTAAAAGTCCTCATCGTCTTTCGGCGATCGGAGGCACCAGTTAAAAGACCTCAACGCCCTCGCGCGTTTCGAGGCGAGATAAAGACCTCCTCGCCGTCGAGCGGGTGCAGGCGAGAAAGAGTGAAAAGTCCTCAGTGCTTCTGGGGGCGAGAAGATGTAACCCCTGGGGCAATGTAGAGGCACCAGTGAAAAGTCCTCAGTGCTTCTGGGGGCGAGAAGATGTAACCCCTGGGGTAATGTAGAGGCACCAGCGAAAGTCCTCAGTGTTTCTGGGGGAGAGGAGATGTAACCCCTGGGGCAATGTAGAGGCATGATTTAAAGACCTTCTCGCCTATGAGCGAGTTCAGGCGAGTTTAAAGACCTTCTCGCCTATGAGCGAGTTCAGGCAAGTTTAAAGACCTTCTCGCCTATGAGCGAGTTCAGGCGAGTTTAAAGACCTTCTCGCCTATGAGTGAGTTCAGGCAAGATAAAATCCTTCTCGTCTCGAACGAGTTCAAATATGGTGTAAAGGGTGGAAGAAGTTTGGAGGGTGGCCAGGGTAGGTTCGAAGAGAACGCCTAGTCACCCGGTCTTTTGTTCTGAGGTTCAGGAAGGTAGAGAAGGATCCGAAAGGCGCCTCTACCCCCAGATGAAGGAACAATGGCCAAGTTGTGAAGGCAGAAAGAAGCTGATATCGCCAAGAGTCTTTGGCGACCAGGAAAAGTTCATGCAGTGGCAAGAAAGTTAAAGACCCGTTTTGATGAAGCAGGTCGGGTTAGCGGTGTCTTAAGCCATTAGTTGAGTTAAAGTTCGTTGTTTGAATAGTGATTTTACATTAAGGTTCATTGCCTTGAGGATACAAGTGTTAGAGTGATTGTTACTCGAAATCAACGTGGTTCGAAACAGTTAAGTACACGATTGCGCTTACGAAATTACTAAGTTATTTCTTTGAAGTAAATTGTGCAAGGAAGGTTAAAGCAGACAAAGAAATTACAAGAGGAAATACAAAGACTTTATCATTAAGTAAATATCAGTTTGGGGCACATGTACAGAAAAGGAAAAAGTTCATTACAATCGTATGAAGGAGAAAGTCTAAAGGTAGTGGATGGGGGGGAATCAATCAGTCTTCAGCGGGAACAACCTTCCCATCCACCACCTCGTTGTTGAGGGACACCATGCTGAGATCCAGATCGGGGAACAAGCAGGCGAACTGTTCCCGTGCGGCCTCGAATCCAGCAGCCAGAATTTGGGCAGAACTCAGATTAAGATCTTCGATCTGTTTCTTAAGTTCTTCAACTTGTTTCTTCAGCCCTTCGTTCTGCTGCCCCAGCTCTTCAGCTTGCTTCTTGAGTTTTTCGATGGTTTCCTGAGCTTGAAGAAGGTCTTCAGCAACCTTCTTGGATTCTGCCTGCACCTGGCCCAGTTCAGCAGCGATCTCCCCTTTTTCTTTGTTGGCTTCGGCAAGCTCAGCCATGGCGTCGTCCCTCGCCTTCTCCACCTTTCCCAGGAAGACCTCCCGATCGGCTGACCTTTGTTCCAGTTTCTTCACCTTGGCGGCATCAGTTTTAATCAAGGCTTCCAGGTCAGCCACTTTTACGCGATAAGGCACCAGCTTGCTCTCTAGCTCGATCTTCTCTTGAGCCAAGAGCTGTACCTTATGGCGGAGATCGGTGGCCTCCTTGCGCGCCACCCGGAGCTCGGTGCTCATTGCATCTTCTACTTGGGAGTGTTCAATCTCGGCGAGTGTCAGATTGCAGGATAACTTCTCCGCCTCAATCCGTATAGTGCTATTCTCAGTTCGAAGGGCGTAGAGGTCATCCTGGAGCTTCCTGGTGGAGCTCTCCACAGCTTTAGATATAATGGTAGGGAAATCCTCCGCCATCATCTTCAGTTTGGCAGAGAAAGGCTCCCACATCCTCGTGACCTCGAGAGAGAGGTTTGCTGTTGGAGGCACCAGGTGGGTTGCTTGTTGGTTTTCGCCGCCACCTTCTTGAGTTGGTCGCTCAGCAGGTGCTTCTTGGCGTGGTGGCGACGTCGGGGATTCAGTAATCAGAATTGGAGAGTGGTGAGCACCTTCATCCCCGATTGGGCCAACGTTTGCGGTGGAGGCGTTTGATGGAGGACCCCCTCCAGCTGTTACATATGGCGTGGAGGCGCTCGGGGGGTTCTCCAAAAAGTTGGCTTCGGCGGCCTCAGCTTCGGGAGGCGCAGATGCCAAAGGGATTGCTTGGACTGGTGAGGCAGGAGCTGGTGGGGGTGGCAATGTTGGAGGCGGAGCAGGTGTAGATGGTGGTGTTGATGTTGGAAGAGGGGGTGGAGCAGATGGTGAAGAAGGTGCCACCCTCTTCCTCTTCGTGACGAGACCATCTTCAGTTGCCTCGTCGTCTTCTTCTTCTTCTTCTTCTTGGACTACTTGGGGAGCTTTCCTCTTTGGTTTCCTGAGGATAAGCTTTTTACGTTGGTGGGCAGGTTGGACATCGGGAGGAGTTGGGCCTTTGGGTGGCGATCTGCCCTGAGCGGCGGCGATCTCCACCACAGAGTTTGGCACGGTTTGGGAACCCGATGCCAACCCGTGGGTTCGGGCGAGTGCCCTCAGTTCAGCGAGCTTGCCCTGGCCCAACATATGATCTGCATAAAGCAAAAACGCATGGGTTAGCTCAGAGAGAAAAATAAATGCCCAAGGCAGTATGCAGCAAAGCAGATATATGGTGCAGAAAATAAAACCAAAGTCTTGCGCGCAACGCACAAGACGCCCAGAAATAGTTAACAGAGGTAATGTTAGAATAAAGACTTAGACGTTCTAACCTATGCGAATTTCGAGTTGATCTTCGAAGAACTCGAAGCAGATGAGCGTGGTGGTGAGGAAGGTGATGTTGGCATCTGCCATGCTCTTCCAAAAGAAGCAGAGGTCCCTGTCCAAGGCGCCCATGCTATCAGGGCTTCTTGGCCTCCTGAAGCTGCTTTTGGACTCTTTGTTCCCCTTGTTTACCCAATACAAGGGGAAACCGTCGAGCAGAGAAGCGTCCTTGTCGTTGGGATGCACCTGGACAAACTTGCCCTTCCAGTCTTTGTAGGATTGTTGGAAGATAGAGAGGATCGACCTCCCAGCAATCCCGTTCAAGCTTACCCACAGGCGATCTCCTGGGTGCTTTGCTTCAAAAAGAAATAAGAAAACATCCACCGACGCTGGCAGCCCCAAGTGGTCGCACATTATCTGGAACGCCCGTACGAACGCCCAGCTGTTGGGATGAAGCTGGGCGGCGGCGATGTCGAGCTCGGTGAGAAGCTCCCTTTCAAAGCGGGTGAAGGGAAACCTAATTTTCACCTTCTTGAACAGGGTGGTGTATATGAGACAGAACAACCCGCCGGTGTTCCCCTTATCGTCAACGCACACCGGCATGTCGGGAGGGCAAGGTAGCACCGTCATCTTCTCGTCGTGCTCCTTGTGGAATGATTGGTGAGGCTTATCCCCCTTCGTCAATCGCAGAACTGCCCCAGCAGAGTTTACAGAAGATGTTTCCCTCAGCAAGGTCGAGTTGGCCCAGGGGTATAGTTTTTTGAAGTCTGGTGGGGGGACGGAGGCTCCTCCGGTGACAGGCGGAGTAGCCTGGGCTAGGTTTGGGCGGGAGGGTGCAGGCCTCTCAGCCTGAGAAGACGAAGCACCGCGTGCTCGCGGTGGGTTGTGTGCTTGAGAAGAAGGGTTTCGCGACGAAGGAGGAGGATTTGGGGTGATCTTTGAGCGAGTCATTGTTGAAGCTGCAAAGGAAGAAGAAAGGAAACGGTGATCAGGACTCGCAGAGGCTGACTCTAATCATGAACGAAGGTTCGTTGTAATGAAGACGAAGCCCTAAGTTACGAAGAAGGAGAAATAGAAAAAAAAAAAGCAACCCACAACGTATGCACCAGACAGTTAAAGGATGATGCGAATCGGTTAAAATGCAGGAAAAACCAGCAGAAGAAGGAAAGGAAGTACCTTTTTATGATCGGAAGAGTAATGAAGGATGTTGGTGATTTGGGGGGTTGAAGAACGTTGAGAGTTTTTTTGCAGAAGAGAGTTGGAGCGTCTGAGAATACGAAGAAAGTGATGAAACAGTGAAGCAAAATGGGTTTAAGGGTTTTTCGAAATGGGTTTGGAAGCGCAAACGTTAACTGAAGGTAACCGTTGATGAAGCCACGTGTCGAACGATGGGAGGAGTGTTTGGTGGAGCGTCAGAGAAGCAGGAAGTACAACCGCTTGGAATTCTGCGCCAATGCCACGTAGATCGGTATTGACGTGACTCCTTTAGTCTTTTCGCTGGACAAGTCTTCGCTTAAGACTGGGGGGCTTGTGTATCGTCCTGGTAGTCGGAGGTAATGACGTGGCACCAAGCTACAGTATAGGCGTGTTGACGAGACACCAGGTTGGCAGAAGGTAAGGAAGTCGGGGGGTTCGTGAAATCGCCAGTTATTAAGTTGGCGTGCTCCGATCTCCAGCATACCAGAACTGGCGGTCACCGGGTTAAAGATGAAGTCGCCAGATGTAAACTCAGGCGACCAAGTGATCAGAGATCGTCGGAGCAAGCACATCGCCGAAGATGAAGATGGTGTAGATTATGAAGGCGGCCGGCGAGACCACAGGGAAGGTGTACGAAGGCGCCCTAACTCGCCAATTCCAGTAGAGATCGCGTTCCAAGTTAGCCATGCACTGAGCAGTATCATGCGTAAATAACTTAGCCAAAGGAGAGTCAGAAGCAGCGCCCAAGTCAAGGAGGCTCCAGATGATGGCACGTGTACAGCTGGATGCGAGCCACGTGTCCAGGTCTGTAACTGCCAGGAGAGAGAAAGTGACCAGGTATTTAAGGGTTCCCCAACGAACTTTTGAGGTACGCACGTTCAGATTGTATTCTTTACGCTTGCGAGTTCTTAAGCATACTTTGAGAGAGAACATTGCACGGCTCCTTGAGAGTTCTTGGGTGTTGTTCCTAATATTTGGTGGTTCGGTCACTGACTTGGGCGTTGGAGTGCGATCGGTCGCAGCGGCGCCACTCTGTTCTTTGCAGGTTCTAGAGGTGGATCGTGACGAAGGACGGAGGTTGAAGCGGTGCACACGTCGATCCAAGTTTGACGAGGCAAGTTCCAACGTTTTGGTCAACAGGCAGGATCAGTTTTTAGTTTAGGAAAATTATAGGAAGCTTGGGGGGTGTGAGCTTAGTAAAGAGGTGTAGGCGTAATAAGGAGGTGCCAAACTAAGAAAGGAAGTCACACCTTCCTCATGCTCTAAGTTGGCTCCACTTTTATGTCATTTAGGGGGTAATTTGAGTTTAATTAGCTTTTCATTTCAGCGCCTCTTAGGCTATAAATAAAGGTGCTTTCCTTTGTAAAATTGAGATTGGAAAATAGCAATAGAGAAACTCTACTCAATTTGAGAGAGAATTTGTGAGAACTTGTCTTCTCCTTCACCTTGTCTTATCTTGAGTGCATTTGGTTCTCTCAAGTGGCGGCACTAGCTCACTCATCTTGGAGCCTTCACCATCCAAGTGGCGTGATCATCAAAACCAAAGCATCTATCTCCATAAGTTCTTCTTTCTTTCATCTCCATGTTGATATGAAATTCCTAAAACATGTTTAGCTTCTTTTTGGTTCGGTAATTCAGTTCATTTTCAGCTTTGCTTCGGTTCATAGTTTCATTGGCTGTTTCTATTTGTTTCTTTTTCAATTCTAGCTTATTTGTTCGGTGCATTTCTGTTCTTCATCCTTTTAATCGGTGCTTTTGCCTTTTTACACAATTTAATCGGTTCAATTGGCAATAGATGGATCTTCCATATGAGTTGTGTGTTTGGTGCAAGTTTCGGAGAGTTCTTGAAACATAGAACCTTGATCCAATTCTATTAAAAGTGCCTAAGCTATCTCCAACTCAAGTTGATTCCATAGAATGTCAAAGAATCATCTCTATCTTACTATTGATTTCATATCAAAAGGTCCACTGACCACTGCATCCCAAATACCCATATCAATGGATTCCATGAAAATCTTCATCCTGATTTTCTAGAAAGCATAGTTAACACCACTGAACATGGGAGGTCTGTTGATAGACGCTCCTTCAGCAAAAGGCATCTTGAATTCAGACATTTCTGCACACACTTGAGTAACCTACAAGCCCTAGCTCTTGATACCAATTGTTAGAGTTAAACAGTGTCTAAGTTAAAGAGGGAAGGGGTGAATTGAGCTTATCAAATTTTCGCAAAAGAAACTAATATACAGTGTAACAGAGGTGAAAAGAACAGATTGATTTTAAATGAAACAGATTGTTTTTACAAAGGACTTTAGCAGAAACAGAACTTGATCAACAAGGTTTAGATCAACCAGCAGGAATAGCAGAAACAAATTGATTAACTTTTACAGCTTATACAGTTGCAGATTGTATCCCAAGATTAATCAATTTTACTTAACACAAAGCATCTAGAGGAATGATCAAATGTCACAGTTCAGTCAAGGAAAACAATTCACACTTTAGCCATATTACAGATTCACACAACAACTTGATTTATGTTTAGAGGATTGATTAACAAGCTGGAACGGCAGATTTAATCAGGTCCAGAGTTAACAGGTTTAGATTCAAAAGAACAGATTCCTTTCTTGACAGATTATGTGAAAACTCAGAAATAAGTGCAGGGATGAGAAGAGAAACACAAGAGAATTTTTATACTGGTTCACTCATCAAGAGCTACGTCCAGTTCACCTTACTCCAGGGTGGAATCCACTAAAATAGATACAATCAAATACAGCATACACAACAGTTCTTGAACCCTTTAAGAACTTCAACAAACAAGGCTGAAAAACATTATTTCAGCACACCTTGCACTCCAAGAAACACTATCAAGAGTGATTAACACTTATACCTATTACAAGAATGAATTAGGGAAAGATTACACCTGAAATTGTGTTGCAGGAACAGAAACCAGTTGTTCTATTTGCTCCAAGACAGTACCAACACCTTCATCCAGCACAAGGTTCTTCAAGAACAAGCACACATCTATTCTCCTATTGAAAAACCTTTGCAAAACCTTTTCAATTCTCTTTCTCACACACGAAATGTTTTATCTCCATTCAAACTGTGATTTTTTCAGCACACCTTCATGTGAGAATGGTATTTTATTTTATAGAGAACAGTTCTTAACCACTTTTCAAAAAACAGTTTCAGAGCAGTTATAAAAACAACAGATTGATTCTAAAAACAATAGGTTAAATGTTAACAAAACTGCCAGCTCAACTTAACTGAAATAACAGACTGAGTTTTACCTTTGGTGCCCTAACAGAATTTCGAAAAGCCTTTTAGCAAAGCAAAAATAAACCTATTGTTTCTCAAGTAAAAAGATTTATTTTTGTACTGAATCAAACCTTTTAAGAAAACTTTTAAAAAAAACTTTTCCAAAACCATTTAACCTCATTATGTGCTTGATCTTACTACCTTGATTTGGCATCTAGGATGGGTCATGTAGCAAAAGCCAACCTTGAATAGACACAAACCTAAAGTACAAGATCATCTAAGACACATTACAACCTTCAAAGCAAACCATCTAAAATCTACATCAAACACACTAAGGCTAGGTAGAGACAAGCTTCATCCATCTTCAACATAAACAACCGATTGTTTCTGTGAAACAACCGATTGTTTTTCTGTTGCTTTTCTGTTTTGAGCTTTGTTTTTGGCAAACTGAGTTCCTAAATCTGGTTTCTTGCAAAGAATTTCATTCTATCTTAAAAAGTTTGCGAAAACTCCCTTTAAACCATTCACCCCCTCTAATTTAAACCTATTGTTTTCATGGTGCTCTTGGTACATGGTTAACGTTGATATGAAGGGGGCGAGGATACCACGGTTTTTTGGTGGATGGCATAGTGTAAGTGGTTTGGTCTTTGGTGTGATAACAGTCACAGGATTGAGACACTTTTTTGGGTGGAAGGAACAAGAGGAAGATGAGAAAGATGGTGGCACGAAGGAGTCGAATCTTGGCAGGAATTGCTTGCTTTCATCTCCTATGATGAAAGGCCCTGTTGGGACTACAATATCTCTTCTCAGAATATACTTCCAAATCTCTTAGTGAACCTTGGCAACTGCCAGCTGCAGCTCCATAGAGAATATTTGAGATGGAGATTTCCCAATTGTGTCACGACAATCTTTAGTCTGTGCGATCAATGCTATAGCTACCTTCTAAAGGTGGGAGGGAACACTAGATAGTGCCACTCGGGTGAGAACAGGGCAAGGATCTGGGGCTGGAACAGCTGTCAGGTCAAGAGGACTCTGCATCCAGAGTTTATCCCTTAACTTTTTTGCTGTTTTGCAGGTATAACACCTTTTGAAGCATAACAAGGGAGAACAAGAAACAGCCTGGGCTGGCAAATCTGGTTCAAGACATTTCTAGGACGTGTCATGAGGGAGAAGTGAAGGAGGATCAACACAGGTGCTGGGAACTCTTAAACATGTCATCATCAGAGGCTGTGAAGAAGAGTACTATGGCGATGTCAGACTTGTGATCATGTTTCAGTCATTGGAGGCAGAGATCAGTGACATTGGGTGGACATGAACATCATCTCTTCCTTACCCTTTGATGAGATAAATGCAGGGATCCCTTGTGGAGATGAGGTGATGGATCATGCAGCAATGGAAATTTTCAGGTTTCTGTGGAGTCTTCCTGGAACAACCTAATATACTCTGAGGCAGCTACGTTACTAGAATGATCAGGAGGAAATGCAGAGACAGTGGAGATGAGAAGTGGAACGTATGAGGCGGTCTGCAGAAGTGACAAGTGGCAACTTCTATGCCTCATACAAACCACCTTACACAACAATCGTTGGTTGCTTGATGGCTGAAAGGCTAAGCAGTGTTTTGTAGAACATCAAAAACATAATAGAAACAGAAGAGGGATGGTGTAGGATGCTTCCTTATGCAGTAGTTTTTTTCTTTTTATGTCCTTCCTGGTTTGGGTTGTCTTTTTTGGAGGTCTTAAAACTTGGTGTGTTATGTGTAAAGGGTTGGGATACCCCTTTTGTATCCCTTTTAATTTAATTTCATTCTTTACTGATCAAAAAAAAAAAAACCCCTCTAATTTAAAGCCATACATTCTAACATATGTCTTTGCAACGTGTAAAGATGGAAGTAGGAATGCCTAATGTAACCAGCTAAGCCGTGTTCCCTTTCATATTTTTATGCAGGTTTGGATTCATTGCAGTTGATCTATAAGTATAGGGGTGGGCTGGTAATTTTTTGTGATTTTTTTATAAAGATTGGAACACGTATCCCTCTTAATTAATTTAATTCTTTGTTGATAAAAAAAAAACTGAAAACATAATTGTCAATTTTGTTTTCTTAATGTTTCTTGGAAACACGTGGTTATTACAACTCTGAGATGAAAGTTTCTCTTAATTGGATCGGAATAGTAACTTTTAATATATACATTTTCATTATACAACATGAAAAAGTTTCATAATATTAATAGATGATTTTAACAGAGAGAGAAAAGACAGTGTCTGATGAAAAGACATGTTTAAGGTCTCTTAGTGGATATATATATCAGAACCTTAAAGCTGCACTTCATAATGATATTTATTCCCTAAGACTGTGTATAAAACAATGATGAAGAACGAAAACAAGAGACCGTGACCAAGAATACCTGCAAAGTGCACTCTGCTATGCACTTTGCATATAGATAGCTTCTAACATCCTCCGCCACCTCCACCGCCACCTCCACATCCACCTCCACCGCCACCTGCACCGCCACCTCCACATCCACCTCCACCTCCACCGCCACCTCCCCATGCATGACCACCGCCACCATTACCGCCACCACCATCATCACACCCAGCGACGCCGCCACCATCACCGCGAGGGCCATCGCCATACCCAGCGCCGCCGCCACCTTTTCCACCACGGCGGCGCTTGGTATTTTTGTTGTCGTCTCCACAGGCAAATATGATGATTGAAATCATAGAAAGAGAGGCAATAATCATGAGAAACAAAAGTATAGGCGGAGAGTGGAGCACCAAACCTTCTTCACCTCTGTTTGCATCACCACCATCAACAAGAACAAAGTGTCTAGCCATGTATCTTTTCAATATGAATCTCTGTATAGTGAGATTAGTGCACACGCGTGTTGTGTGAAATGATGCTTTATAAATTTGGAATACATCATCTAAATGAAGTCAACGGGTATGAAAATACCAAGAACTTTCATCTGCCGTACCTTATCGTTTTCTTGAAGTTCATATTCTGAAGAATAACACGTATATTGAAATGGAAGCTGACTTTTAATTACGATAAAAAAAAATGTATACCTTTGATTTTGTGTTCCTGGGAAATTACTAGGTATCTATCTACCTGAAAATCATATATATCAAATTACTTTTTAACTAATCATTTTTTTTTGTATAAAATGAACGAACTCATGAATAAAAGATATGAGAAGTTACAGAAGACCAAAAATAAGAGGAATTAACTAAATTAACTTGATTGAATAAGATGAAGTTCTTAAACAAACAAAGAAAATATTTATTTAAATTATATAATTAAATTTTACTTAAATAAAATTTATTTAATATTCTTATCTTAAAACTATTATTAGGCATAACTTTATATATTATTTCCAGTAAGGGTCCCGATTTTTGGACAACCCTAAATTTGTTTCTCCACCATACAACTGCGAACGTGGCACAAGAAAATATTATTTTATTTGGATTGTGGGGTCCAGACAAAATCTGAAATTGAGTGTTTAGGGTGCAGTAGATTGTTAAATTAGGTTTTTAGAAAGGCACTGAATTTAGGTTTCTTCTCCACGAACTCGTCTTCTCCACCACATCGTCTTCTCCACCACATCGTCTTCTCCACCAACATCGTCTTCTCTGCAAGGTATTTGTTCGAAGTTCTCCGCAACCTTTATGTGCAACGACGTTCGTGGTCGTCGTAGGTGCATCTATTTTCAGGGTGGTTTGGCGGTGGTGTCATCTTCGACATCCTCCTTTGACGGTGGTTGGGTGGCCGTGTTGTCTTGGACATCCTGTTTTCACGGTGGTTGAGTGGCGTTCTCCTCTTGGACATCCTGTTTTCAAAGGTAATATATTTATTTTTTTCATTTGTTTATTAAGTGAAACCTTGTTGTTGTATGATTTTTGTTGTTGGGTCATTCTTATTATTTGTCCTGTGGTGACGCTTGTATGAGCCAAAGCTGATTTTTCGCACAGACTGTTAAGATAAATGTATATTTGTATTTGATGTTGGGTTTACTTTGTGGGTCTGTATTTCACTATTATTGTAGTATTTGATTTCATAGTAGCATGTTAGGATACACAAAGAAAAGGGATTGGTGGAGCAACTCATTTAGAGTTGTCCAAAAATCAGGACCCATTTTTGTGGAGTATGACTTGATTTTTTGTGGAAAATATTGTGGTTGGAAATATGTGTTAGTATATAATTACTGCAAAGTGTTTGTTTGGAATGTTAGGTTGATGAGGTACCAAAATTTTTAAGGAAATTTTGTAATATTGACATGGATAAGAAAGTTAAAAAAAGAGTGTTAGTGTTGATGTTGGTTGGGGAGGGACACTAGGTGGGGGAGAAAGTGGGTTAAATATGATGATTGAAATCATAAAAAGAGAGGCAATAATCATGAGAAACAAAAGTATAGGTGGAGAGTGGAGCACCAAACCTTCATTTGCATCACCACCATCAACAACAACAAAGTGTCTAGCCGTGTATTTCTTCTCACAAATGCCAAAAGTATTTATTATATTTTTTAGTATAAGTCTCGATGTATATAAAGAGATATTAAATTAGGTGGGTCTAAGTTTTATATGATAGAAAAGGGAAACCAAAGAAATATGAAGAATAACACACTCATTATCTCTCTATTAATGTATTATCCGTGGACATTTAATTGTAATTCTCAGAAGACTAAAACAAGAGCACTCTCTAAGAGTTTATTTCAATTTATTTTACAGTATTAATTACTTTTAAAAGTATTTTAGGGAATTCATAAAAATGATTTTATGTGAAGACGCCTCATGTTTTCTATTCCAAAAGGTTCGTTTCACATTTATTTTTCTATTCTTATTATTATTTGAATATTGGAGCTTTTATTTGTGTTTTTATTTATGATATTTATATGTTCTTGATTTTTATAAATCAAGTTTACTTTGGTTATGGAACTTTTTTTTAATAAGTTTATTTCTTTCAATCAAGGGTTAATAAATTAAAATACATATATTTTTATCTAAAGCTTCCGATACTATTCCTATCTTGATTACTTTAAAAGAATAAATAATACTAAAAAGGGACTCCTAATATTTGTTGTGTAGACATAATTTTTACTAATATAAATAAGGTTGTACTACTTTTTACATTTTTTATTTTCATTTGATAATTTGTATTGACCATTCATTTTGAAGCCGTATACTAACTCCTTCATTGACCTTATTTTTCATAATATCATCTTATAGGTAATCTCTCGGATACAATTTATGTCGGCTCATAAATTTATCAAGGTAAATATTAAATGTTTCATTATCTAATATTAATGTTATTTGATTAGACTCTTTGTGACTTGTAATTATGCTTAACAAATTAATTAAAAAATCTCGAGCTTGGTTCTAAGTTGTTTGTACAAGAATAATATGTTACTTCTATAAGGAGAATAATATTACTTCTAGAAGCTATATTGGATAAATAAGAAATATTTTATTATTATAGAAAACCCGGAAGATTTTTTTGCAAGACCTGTGAAGATAAAACAAATTTGATACAATTGTAATTGTTAAAGGAAAAAAAAAACACTTATTATTTTTATATTATTTAACTTCAATCAAGTTAAGCTATGTTTAATTTTTTTTAAAACTTACAGGATCTCTTTAAGATCAAATTGATTAAACGAATATTTGTAATGTTATTTTTAATTTATAATAAATATATAAAATTATTCATGATTATCCCTTTATACTTAAGATAAATAATACAAATATTAATTGATATTAAGACTTTTGGCCTTTCTAACTATTTTATATATGACAATAAGAAAAAAATATTCTTAAGAGATTACAAGGATATCAAAAAGAGGAGATATAAACATAAACGGTCTTGACTATTGTATGGTGAAAATTCTATTTATAGGAGTTTGTAATAAGATAATTGAAATTTGCGTACAATTTTTTTTGTAAACGTTGTTATTCTTTTAAAATGACATTATTATTTGTACTACTCATTTATACTTAAAGTAAAGAACTTTTCATTAAATATAATTTTTTATATTGATAAAATAAATTATAACATATGATATCAGTATTTTCAGTCTCTTGTGTCAAAATCTTCATGGTTACACTTAAGTGAAGTGTTGATAGCTCACAAAAAAAGTTTAACAAATTTAAAAGTAAAATTTATATTTATAACATAATAGTTACATCTAAAATGTTATGTATTCGCACTATAGTGATGATACCTGTTCCTACAAGATCTGACCCTGCAGAACACTTCTTCTGATGATGTCGTATCGTTCTTCTCGTCTTGTCGGCCTTCCGGTTGGTCCTCCGGTTGGTCTTCTTCCGACTGGATCTTCAGCTTGGACACGATGGGGGGAGTACCTGCGAAGACACTCCGACGATCAAGTCAGACCGAGAGCTAGGTACCAGAAGAGTGGGGAGTGAATAGTTACCTTGGGTGATGTGCCTCTTCTGCTATTTATACTGCTCTAGGTGGGCTATGGCCGCTGTGGGCTTGCTTTAGGGTCCAAACGAAGGCCCAATTGAGTCTTAACCGTGCTTACCATTTAAGTTGGGTTGTTTATGCTTAATTACGCGTTTAGCTTCGCCTGTTGTCGTCTAGTCGGTTTTGTCGTCTATCCGGTCTAGTCGGCCTTACGGCCATCTGGTAGTACATATGCCCCCCAGGCTCAAGTGAGTTGGCTAAAATGTAACGTAGAGTCGAATTGCCGTGAGCCTTCAGTTTGTTGAGGTTGAGTACATTGGCTTGTACTCGAGGCGCGTGCACGTGGTACTGTGGGATGTGACCGCTGGGTAGGATCTCACGCGTTCATTGCATGTGGATCCAACGGTGGGCATTCGTTGTGATGCTTCGCCTTCTCGTTTTTCTCACCTATAAATAGGAGTGGCAGTGGGCTCCGATTTCTTCACGTGATTCATGAACTAGCTCCGAGAGTCCGACAGCCGAGTGATATTCCTTCGTTCCTTGTGTATTGGTTGAAGAGTTTCCTGGAGGTAACAATGTCTCTTCTTTCGGCTGCTGCCTCATGTCCTTCTGTGTCTAGGGGGTCTGATAGGGAGAGGCCATTGGCTGATGATATCCCTGTCATAGATGCCGAGAATGCCGAAGGCTCTTCTCGGGCTGTCGGCCCTTTGAGTCGGGAAAGTGAACAACCTGCAGAGTCGTTGTCATTGAGTGGATACGCAGGGGAGGAAACCCGAGAGGCCGAGTATAAATGGGTACATAGTAGCGTTCGTGAGTTCTTTTCTGTCTTTACCAAAGTTTCGTTGCTTCAGGATTTTGTAGATAGCGTAGATATTGTGTTAGATGGTGTGCCTAGTGGTGCTTTCGCTCTTCGTAGGTGTCGAGAGTTTGAGACTGTTTGTTTGGGAAGGGGGGAAGGGCGAAAGGACTTTTTTTATTTCTATTCTTGTTTGTTTTCGGATATGCATATCCGCTTTCCCCTTGATAGTTTTTCCATGGAGGTGCTGCGTGTTTTAAATGTAGCCCCCACGCAACTGCACCCGAATAGCTGGGCAGCACTCCAGGCCTTTCGGTTGCTTTGCGATGTGTTGAGTCTTAGGCCGACAGCTAGGTCTTTTCTGCATTTCTTTGGCACTAGGCCGGGTGACCGAATATGTTGGTTATCCCTTGTCGGCCAAACAAAAAATAGCCTTTTCGCTCCTTATACGACATCTTATAAGAACTTTAAAACAGGTTTCTTTAAGGTTGTCATTGAGGAGGGGGGACGACAGTTTTTCTTTGATGGTGAGACACCTAAGTTTCCTTTTTATTGGACGAAGGATCCGACACGTTTCAATTTATGGCCGAGGTCCCTGATGACCGATGACGACTTGGAAGTGTTATCGGTGTTGGACCAACTTCCTCGCAAGATTCCAACCCGGTCCCTCGTCCGTGCCTACTTGTCCCCTGATATATGTGTTGATGTTGATGGTATGTGTTTTTACTCGTCTTTTTGTGCATTTTACTATGACTAACTTTGCTTTCGTCCTT
Organism: Phaseolus vulgaris; assembly: GCF_000499845.2. NCBI lineage: Eukaryota > Viridiplantae > Streptophyta > Magnoliopsida > Fabales > Fabaceae > Phaseolus > Phaseolus vulgaris. The sequence continues at coordinate 34,532,871 of NC_023749.2, read as the reverse complement.
CAGGTATAATGGCAAGTTTGGTGCCGCTAGGTGGAAAGAAAGATTATTTTCGAGAGCTTCGCCTGAAGCGGCAAGCTCAGATGGCCGCGAGGGGGGATACGCCGGGAGGATCGGGTACACCGAATGCCGAGGCTGCTATCCCCATTACTATAGTGCCAGCTGCCGAAGTCGACCGCCCGACCAACCCAAAGAAACGAAAAGAAGACCATGGCAAGGATCGTGGCAAGTCTTCTCGGCGCCATGGGGAGCGCTCTTCATCTGGAAGGTCTCCTAAGAGGGGCCGATTGCCTGGGAGACCTGGTTCAAGTGGGCCTGACTTTCTTGGACACGATCTTAATGTGGCCGAGAAGGTGAGCATCATGCTGAATCCTTACCAGCAAGATGCGTATCTGTCGGCACGCCCTGCTCAAGTTCATGACGCCTTCATGGAGTTGTGTTCTAGGACCTTGGTACTCGGCAAACGGATGGCGTCCGATTTGATGAAGAGGGACAAAAATGCAGCCGAGGTGGAGGGACTCCGAACTAAGCTGAATGAGTCCTCGGCCAGCTTGAAAACAAAGTTGACCGAGAATGCTACACTTGTGGCTCAGAATGAAGCTCTAGAGACTGAGGTGGCGATGTGGAAAGAGAAGTCCGAATTGGCCGAGAGGGCTGGTAGAGAGGTTGCCGAGAAGGCTGATAACGAAGTGAAGGGCTTAAAGGAAAGCCTCTTGGACATGGCCCATACCAACCATCGAGCCGAAGAGAAGATAGAGAAGCTGCTGAAGGAACTAGAGGTGGCCGAAGATAGCGTCATGGAGGAACATGAACTTGGCTTTAAGAAAGCCCTTCGGCAAGCAGCCTTTTTCTATAATGTTCCCTTGGATGAAGGGAAATTTGATGTTGACAAGGACTTCTACGAAGGCCAACTCATGCCGCTAGATCAAATCCCAAGCTCACCTCAAGTGCTAGCTCCCCCGACAGCTTCAGAGGTCGAACACCTAGAGCCCGATAGCTAGTTTGTTCTTCTATGCATGGGTCGCGTTTAATTGTTATTTTTTGTAAAGTCGTGACCCCGTCTTTTGTGTAATCGATACGGCGTAGCCGGTTTCTTTTGAATACCATGAATGAGAATTTCTTAATTTGAATGTCGTCTTTCACTCACTTCTCGTATACATTACTTGTTTGACTTTCTGAGACTCTCTTGGCCGAGAGGTTTTTATTGCACTCTCGGTCGGCAGGGATTCACTTGAGTGAATTCTTCCTTGGCCGAGAGGTTTTTATTTTGAACTCTCTTGGCCGTGAGGTTTTTATTGCACTCTCGGTCGGCAGGGATTCACTTGAGTGAATTCTTCCTTGGCCGAGAGGTTTTTATTGCACTCTCAGTCGGCAGGGATTCCCTTGGGTGAATTCTTCCTTGGCCGAGAGGTTTTTATTTTGAACTCTCTTGGCCGAGAGGTTTTTATTGCACTCTCGGTCGGCAGGGATTCACTTGAGTGAATTCTTCCTTGGCCGAGAGGTTTTTATTTTGAACTCTCTTGGCCGAGAGGTTTTTATTGCACTCTCGGTCGGCAGGGATTCCCTTGGGTGAATTCTTCCTTGGCCGAGAGGTTTTTATTTTGAACTCTCTTGGCCGAGAGGTTTTTATTGCACTCTCGGTCGGCAGGGATTCACTTGAGTGAATTCTTCCTTGGCCGAGAGGTTTTTATTTTGAACTCTCTTGGCCGAGAGGTTTTTATTGCACTCTCGGTCGGCAGGGATTCACTTGGGTGAATTCTTCCTTGGCCGAGAGGTTTTTATTGTACTCTCGGCAGGGATTCACTTGGGTGAATTCTTCCTTGGCCGAGAGGTTTTTCTTGTACTCTCGGCAGGGATTCACTTGGGTGAATTCTTCCTTGGCCGAGAGGTTTTTATTGTACTCTCGGCAGGGATTCACTTGGGTGAATTCTTCCTTGGCCGAGAGGTTTTTCTTGTACTCTCGGCAGGGATTCACTTGGGTGAATTCTTCCTTGGCCGAGAGGTTTTTCTTGTACTCTCGGCAGGGATTCACTTGGGTGAATTCTTCCTTGGCCGAGAGGTTTTTATTGTACTCTCGGCAGGGATTCACTTGGGTGAATTCTTCCTTGGCCGAGAGGTTTTTATTGTACTCTTGTATTAATGATTTGCCAGAGGATTTTGAGTGATAAACATGATTTCATTGATTGTGGTGCCTCGTTAAAACCTTCTTCAATCAAAAACCCTCGGGATAGCCCTCTGGGAAAAAGGATCGAAGGTAGGAAAGAGTACACCTATAATACATGTTAACTGAAATACATTTTCAAATGGCTCGCGTTCCACGTCCTGGGAACTTCCCTGCCATCCAATTGTTCTAGGCGATATGCGCCGTTCTGGAGATTTTCTCTGACCTTGAAGGGACCCTCCAGTTTGCATTGAACTTTCCTTCTGCTGGGATCCTGCGAGCTTCCCCTTTCATTCTCCAGACCAGGTCTCCTTCTTGGAAGGCTCTTGGTTTTGTCTTTGAATTGTATCTTCTCGCAGCCATCTGTTTGCAAGCTTGTTCTCTTATCTTGGCCCTGTCGCGTGCTTCTTGGAGCAAATCCAACTCCGCTCTTAGACACTCTTCATTCATCTTCAAACTGTGGAGTTCTCTTCGGATTGTCGGCTCTCCGACCTCAACCGGCAGCATGGCGTCTGTGCCGTAGGTGAGATTGTACGGGGTTTCCCCAGTTGCCGAGTGGGGGGTACACCGGTATGCCCAGAGAACTTCTACGAGCTCCTCTACCCATTTACCTTTGGCACTGCCAAGTCTTTTCTTTAGTTCGTTCAGGATAACTTTGTTGGCAGATTCGGCTTGGCCATTGGTTTGCGGGTGCTCCACTGAACTTGTCTTGTGCTGGACGCCCAGGCTTTCATAGAATTCGGCCAACTTGCGATCAGTAAATTGTCTCCCATTGTCCGTGGTGATAGTGTGCGGGATTCCGAACCTGCAGATGATGTCTTTCCATACAAAGTTCTGGACTTGCCTAGCTGTGATGTTTGCAAGGGGTTCCGCCTCAATCCACTTTGTAAAGTAATCCACTGCGACCAGTAGAAACTTCCTTTGCCCGGTTGCCTGGGGGAAGGGACCTATTATGTCCATCCCCCACTGGGCAAAAGGCCAGGGAGAATTGATGCTTTGCAGGTTGTGAGGGTGTGGGTGGATTAGCGGACCATGCTCTTGACAACTTACACATTTTTTCACAAAGTTGGTGCAATCTGTTCTTAGCGTAGGCCAATAGTAACCGGCCCTCAGGACTCTCGTCACCATTGTTCGGGCCCCAGAATGTAACCCGCACGCCCCTTGGTGTAATTCTTGCAGAATATATTCGGCTTCTACTTTCGACACACATTTGAGTAAAGGGGTTGAGAATCCTCGCTTGTACAAGTCTTCTCCTATTATAACAAATCGTGACGCTTTCCTGGATAGGTGTAAGTCATGGCCGTCCTTCCCTTCTTCACGGTCCTTGACAGCTTTCTTCATGTCGGACACCCAGTCGTCTTCTCCTTTTTCGGTGACCATGCATTCCCCGATGGGGACCGACGGAGCTGATAAGATCTGCTGAATGACAGAGGCGTGTCGGCCTTTCGTCCTAGCGGTTGCCAGTTTGGACAGGGTGTCGGCCCTCAGGTTTTCTTGTCGTTTCACATGATTTATCTTGATGTTTTGAAACTGACTGATGATGTTAACCACTCTGTGGTAGTATTTCAGGAGCAGAGGATCTTTGATTTGGTAGTTCCCATTGACATGCTCGACCATGAGTTGTGAGTCTGTATGACATTCCACCTTCTGAGCTCCCACATCTTTTGCCAGCAACAGTCCGGCTATGAGCGCTTCATATTCTGCTTGATTGTTCGAAGTAGGGAAACCAAAACGCAAAGATTGCTCAATTTGTATATTTTTTGGCCCTTCCAGAACAATTCCGGCTCCCCCACCCTTCTTACTTGAGGAGCCATCGACATGCAAGACCCATATGGTTTCAGGTTCTTGGCATTGCTGTAACTCTGAAGTGAAGTCTGCCAAGCATTGGGACTTGATAGGTCCTTGTGGTTCGTATTTAATGCTGAATTCGGACAGCTCGACTGACCAGCCAATCATTCTTCCGGCCAACTCGGGTTTTTGCAAAATCTTATTGATGGGGAAGTCGGTTCGCACTATAACCTCGTGACTTTGGAAATATTGTCGTAGCCTTCTGGAGGCATGGACGAGGGCTAGAGCTACCTTCTCGATCATTTGATACCGGGTTTCCGCATCCTGTAGTACTCAGCTAATGAAGTAGACTGGTTTTTGTTCTGTCGTGCCTTGTACTATGGCGGCACTTACGGCTTCCGGCGACACGGCCAGGTAGACCAGTAGAGGGATCCCATGGACGGGTTTGCTTAGAATAGGCGGTTCGGCCAACGCCTTTTTTACCGTTTGAAAAGCTTCTTCGCAACCTTCGCTCCATGTGAACTTCTCTGCTTTCTTCGTGAGCCTCAAGATTGGTCTGATCTTATCCGCTAATCTAGGCATAAATCTGGACAAGGACGTCAGTCTTCCCACCAGCCGCTGAACTTCTTTCAGGTTTTCCGGGCTTCTCATGGTTTCCAAGGCCCGACACTTGTCCGGATTCGCCTCGATTCCTCGGCTTGTCAGCATAAAGCCTAGGAACTTGCCTCCTTCGACTCCAAATACGCATTTCTCTGGATTAAGGCGCATGTTATACTTTCTTATCTGCTGGAAGACCTCGGCCAAGTCGTTGGCGTGTTGTTCCACGCTATCGGATTTTACAATTATGTCGTCAACATATACTTCCATGGTCCTTCCTATCTGATCTCGGAACATCTGGTCCATGAGCCTCTGATAGGTGGCTCCAGCATTCTTGAGGCCGAAAGGCATGACCTCATAGCAAAAATTGGCCTTGTCGGTAATGAAGGTTGTCTTCTCTCGGTCTGCCGGATTCATGCGTATTTGGTTGTATCCAGAGTATGCATCAAGAAAACTTAACACTTTGTGACCGGCTGCACCATCTACCAGCCGGTCAATGCTTGGCAATGGATATGCATCTTTTGGACATGCCCTATTAAGATGGGTGTAATCAGTACACATTCGCCACTTTCCATTGTTCTTCTGCACCAGGACGATGTTTGCCAACCACGTGGTGTAATGCACTTCTCGGATAAACCTAGCATCCAGTAGTTTCCTGGTTTCCTCTTCGACTATCCGTCCTTTTTCTCCCACGAACTTTCTCTTCTTCTGGGCTACCGGCCTAGCCTCCTTACAGACTGATAGTTTGTGCGAGATTATGCGAGGATCTATTCCCGGCATGTCGGCTGCCGACCATGCGAACAAGTCTGTGTTTTTGTATAGGACAGCTGTGATAATGTTCTTTCCCTCTTCTCCTAAGGTTGATCCCAAACGAGTATTCTGACCTGCTCGGCCCACTCGGCATGGCACCACCTCTTCCTTGGGTTCCACTTGGGGTTCGTCATTAGGTCTTGGATCCAAGTCATCACTCAAGGATATATGATGAACCTCGGCCCTCCGGGTGGGTGTTCGCGGTGGCAGAATCTTCAAACTTGCCGCGTAACATTCTCTAGCAGTTTTTTGGTCGGCATGGAGAGTGACCACCTCTCGGCCCCTACTCGGGTTGTCGGCCGGGAACTTCATGGCCAGGTGAGGTGTCGAGACTATAGCTCCCAATTTGTTGAGAGAGGATCGCCCGATCAAAATATTGTAAGACGTTTCGGCGTCGACAAGCAGGTATCTGATTTTGATCGTCCGACAGTCTCGATTTCCTTCTCCAAATTTGGTGTTCAGGTCAATGTATCCTCTGGTGTTGACTCTCTGCCCCGCGAAGCCAATGATTTGTTCATCATACTGGACAATGTCGTCGTCAGATATGCCCATCTTTCGGAAGGTCTTCCAATACAAGATATCCACAGAGCTCCCTTGATCTATCAGAGTTTTCATGATGACAAAGTTGGCTACCTCGATGGTGACTACCATAGGGTCATCGTGCTTCGGGTTTATGTTTCTGAAGTCCGAATCCGTGAAAAGCATGGGAGGCAGGCTTCTCCTGTTGCTTCTGCTGATGGAGTACACCGAACTGACCGCCCGGAGGTGTCTTTTCCGGGAGGATGATGTAGTTCCTCCTCCCGCGAAACCTCCGGCGATTGTGTTTATGACTCCCCGTACCGGCATGGTTCTTCGATGATCTCTTGCTCCTCGTCCTTCTCGGCCGTCCCGGCCTCTTCGGCCTCTCTGCTTGTTTGCCTGCGTGTCCCTACGCCCTTCTCTCTTTTCCAGATCAACTTCGTTTTTCCTCTCCTCTCGGCTTGTCTGGACAAAGCGTCGCAGATGACCAGCTTGGATGAGCTCTTCAATTTTATCCTTCAGTGCCCAACAATCTTCTGTTGTGTGCCCAAAATTGCGGTGGTATCGACAATGCTTGGTTTGGTCGACACTCAAAGGAGTAGGAGTCCTGCTTGGTGCCTTCAGGAGATCTGCGTTGAGAGCTTCCTCTAAGACCTTTGACCTTTCGGCAGTCAAGGGGGTGTAACGGTTGAAACGTGGTCCCCTGGGTAAGTCTCTGGGCTTCCCAAAATGTGTTGGCCTGCTTCTGTCTCTCCTCCTCTCAGGTTCGTCGGGCGCCTGAGCTCTACTCCGAAACTCTTTCAATTCCTCCAGCTGCATGTATTTGGTGGCTCTTTGGCGCAACTCATCCAATGTTGCGGCCGGTTGCATGCATAAACTGTCCGAGAATGGTCCCGGCTTCAGCGCAGTCACCATATGGTGCATCGCCACTTCGGGACTTAGGTTTCGTATGTCTAACGCTGTTTTGCTGAATCTGTTCATGAAGGCCCTCAAGGTCTCCGACTTCTCTTGCCGAATATTCACTAAGGCGATCGAGGTGAGGTGGTGTGGTCGGCTGGTAGTGAACTGTGCTCCAAACTTAGCCGCAAGTGTGTCGAAGCAATCTATGGATTGAGCTGGCAGTCGAGTAAACCAGCTCAAGGCTGCCCCCTTAAGTGAGGTGGGGAATATTCGGCACCACAACGCGTCTTCCGCCGTATGCAAGCCGACCTGTGTCAGGTACGCATTTACATGCTCATCCGGATCCGTGGACCCATCATACTTGTCCAACGTGGGGTTGTTCCAGGTTCCCGGCAAGGGGACTTCAAGGATGGTTTCAGTGAAGGGACTTCTTCTAGGCGCCGTGTTTAGCACATTATTTGGGGTCAGCCTTACGTTTTCTTGATACGAGCTCCCGGCCTCATGTGTATCCGTGTTCGCATGATCTCTTGAGGGGATATTATCCATAGCTTCCGGTATTTCCGGCTTCTTAGCAAGCTTTTCTTTCATCTGAGCATTCTCCTTCCTCAAAGCTTCCATTTCCTGCTGCATCTTCAAGATTAACGTCATAGGGTCCGGACGGCTGGTTTCTTCTTGTGCATTCCTATCGTTACCCGTCATGTTCCTCGTAGTCACCATGCGGATAATTCGTGGGGTTAGTGTTCTCGGCCCCACGGTGGGCGCCAAAATGTTCCTACAAGATCTGACCCTGCAGAACACTTCTTCTGATGATGTCGTATCGTTCTTCTCGTCTTGTCGGCCTTCCGGTTGGTCCTCCGGTTGGTCTTCTTCCGACTGGATCTTCAGCTTGGACACGATGGGGGGAGTACCTGCGAAGACACTCCGACGATCAAGTCAGACCGAGAGCTAGGTACCAGAAGAGTGGGGAGTGAATAGTTACCTTGGGTGATGTGCCTCTTCTGCTATTTATACTGCTCTAGGTGGGCTATGGCCGCTGTGGGCCTGCTTTAGGGTCCAAACGAAGGCCCAATTGAGTCTTAACCGTGCTTACCATTTAAGTTGGGTTGTTTATGCTTAATTACGCGTTTAGCTTCGCCTGTTGTCGTCTAGTCGGTTTTGTCGTCTATCCGGTCTAGTCGGCCTTACGGCCATCTGGTAGTACAATACCTACTTAATCCATACAAGAACAATTGACATTTACCGTGGTAACTATGACAAACAATATTAAAGAACAAAGAACGACAATGGAGAATGATCATGTGGCTCTACTTTTGGTCCTTTAGAGTGAGATGACCAAAATGACGCGAAAAACAAAGAAGAAATATGAGCTCTCTCACAGGAGAATGGGGAGATGAGAAAGAAGTTGGTCAAGGGGTCACTTGTGTTGAACAAGATGCTTTGATGTCTCCAAAACTAAGAGGAAAGTTTGAAGACCTTGCTGCCAGGTATGTGTGTTGTCTAGTTGTTTGAAACTTGTTATATCACTCCTTAAGATGATCCAAGTTCATTTGAATCTTTAACCTTTTGAAAAGATGTGTTTTCTAAAAAGCTGTCAAAATTTGAACAGGTTGTTTTACCTTAGTAGTTTTTGAAAAAGGTTGAAAGTTGTTTGACTTGGTTGACTTTGCTGTCAAACCAAATCAATCGATTGTTTTCCTGCAAACCTTAACAGAATTCTGTTAAGTGGTTTTAATATGTTTTAAATGATCCTAACTAACTTGGCTCCTTTATTAAATGCTTTTGACCACTTGGTGGGTCTATATAAAGGTGGTTTTACGCTCTTAATCTTGGAGTAAGAGAAAAAGTTTATCAAAACATTTTTTCCAAAATTTGAAAGAGCTTTGGATCATTCTTAAGTGTGTGGAATATGATTAGGTTGTAATTCTGAATTTTAAGCTTTGTAATACCCAGGTGTATTCTATTCCCTTCTTCCTTGATTACTGTATTTCTGTAATTGTGTTACCAAGGAGTGTTATGTGTTCTTGAGGTGTTCAAGATCAACATTCTTGGTGTAGTTTGCCAAAGGTAGTGTGTTTCTTGAGGGGTTCAAGGTAACTACTTTGGTGTGTGATGTTTGTAATCTGGTTTTGATTGCATAGTGGATTACCCAGTGGTTTCTGGGAACTGGATGTAGCTCTTGGTGTAAGAGTGAACCAGTATAAATCTGTTTGTGTGATTCTCTCTTTCCCTGATCTCACATATATCTGTTTTAAGCTGTTTTTATTAACTGCTAATAAAAACAACCGATTGTTTCGACAAAACAACCGATTGTTTTCCTAATATCATCTTAAAACAGTTTTGGGTATTTGTTTCCTTGATTCTTTTCTCTGTAATTCAGCATTGATTTTCATTATACCTCCAAAGTTTGCGAAAATCTCTTATAAACAATTCACCCCCCCCCTTTGTTTAAGGCCATATATTCTAACAACTTGCACCCCACAACAACAAATCTGACCAGGATACACCTCCAAAGCTAATCCAGTGACATTCCATTTTTCATAATTGGACCACTAAACGTTCGTAGCCAGAAGGCTGAATCCAGGCCGAACACTTCGACCCATACTTCTGGAACACTGCGGGGAGTTCGTCGACACTCGTTCATTGATGGGATAATGGAAGCCTAGTTGTCCACAAGCTAGAAAGGATTAAGCATAGACAAATATGATGGAACGATCAATATTCTAGCCAAGCCTTAACTGAGATTCCTTCAGCTAACGTAAATCAACACGCTTGAAGACTTGCATAAACCAAAATGTAAAGACTAAGCATAAACTGAAATGCTTTCGAGCAACGTGAACCAACATGGTTGAAGATTTTCCTCAATTAAGATGCAAAGGCCAAGCGTCAAACGACATGCTATCGACCAACATGAACCGACACGATTGAAGATTTGCCTCAACCAAGATGCAAAAGTCAAAAATCAATTATGATGCTCTCGACTAGTGTGAACTGACAAGCTTGAAGATTTGCATCAACCAAGATGCAAAGGCCAAAGTATCAACCGAGAGCGTCACTGTGAACCAACACGTCCAAAGACTTGCATCAACCAAGATGCAAGGGCAAAGCATTAATCGAGATGCTCTCAGCTAACATCAACCAACACACTCGAATACTTTCATCAACCAAGATGCAAGGACCAAACATTAACCTCGATGTTCTCAACATCAATCTAGATGTTCTCAACATTGACTTGGATGTTCTCGGCATGAACAAACATGCACTCGGCTTTACATCGACCATAATGTCAAAGCAAAACATCAACCTATATATTCTCGACATCATCTTAGATGTTCTCACAAATGGCTTATGTGTTCTGGGCATGAACCAACATGCAATCGAATTTACATCGACCATGTTTTCAAAGCGAAACATTAACCTAGATGTTCTCGGTATTTGCCTGGATGTTCTCAGCATGAACCAACATGCACTTGGCTTTACATTGATCCCGCTGTCAAAGCAAAACATCAACCTAGATTCTCTCGGCATCAATTAAGATGTTCTCAGCATGAATCATCATGCATTTGGCTTTACATCGACCAAAATGTCAAAGCAAAACATCAACTTAGATGTTATTACAATTAACCTAGATGTTCTCAGCATCGACCTGGATGTTCGTGGCCTGAACCAGCATGCACTCGACTTTATATTGACCATGATGTTAAAGAAAAACATGAATTTAGATATTCTGAACATCGCCTTAGATGTTCTTGACATCACTCTAGATGTTCTTGGCATCAGTCTGGATGTTCTTGGGATGACCCAACATGCACTCGACTTTACATCGACCATGATGTCAAATCAAAATATCAACCTAGATGTTCTCGACATCATCTTTGATATTCTCAGCATCGCCTTAGAAGTTCTCACCATGAACCAATATCCACTCGAATTTACATCGACCATGATGTCAAAACAAAACATCAACCTAGATGTTCTCGACATTAACCAACATGCACTCGGCTTTACATGAACCATGATGTCAAAGTAAAGCATCAACCTAAATGTTCTTGGCATTATCAAGTACAAAGTGTTTTATCATCCACAACATTAAAACCAAGGCACTGTTGGGAAGGCGCATGAATAGACTAAGCACTTACAAGTCCAAATGTCGCCCCCTTTCCCAATTGTTAGATTAATCCCCAACCAATGACACCATAAGGAATCCCGGAAATACAAACCCCGCAAAAACGTAAAAGCTTCTAACTTTTCAGGACCTTTATGCAATCGAGCCTGAGGGCCAATGTATGGATAAATAAAAGTGTAAATCTCGGCACCAACAAGATCACTCAAACAAGATAAAATTTTCTTGCTCCTTTATCAAGGTACACAATCCAACTCTAAAAAAAAATAAAAAGCTTTACGAGTCTGGGGGTAGTGTATTGTCCGTATACATCACTAGGTGCTCCTATGGTATGACCAAATCTTCTACAGTCGAGTACATCTCGGAAAATCGATAAGTACTCTCAAATAACATGTTTAATATAATCACTATACGAAATATTTGTTTAATACTAAGATTAACTCGAAAAGCTAGGTCAAATAACAAAAGTCCACGTCACTTTAAATATATACTTCCAAGATAAGGCAAATGTATGCATTCTAATAGCATTTATTATTCCAACCACCGATAACTGAACATTGACTTGAACGTGCAAATACTTTTTACAGGTACCATTCCACTTTAGTCGAGGTCGAAAACCAAAACCTACAAAAAAAAACTAAAGACTAAATTCATATAAGAAAAAGACATAAAAAAATATCCTAATGCAACAACATGACGTTCCCAACTCTATTTTGAAATAAATAAATAAGATTAATTTTTTTCACAAACATATTTTGCGATATTTTTTTATTATATTGATTAAAGGTGAAGTCAATGACTCTATAATCTACTTCACTATTATTACACAAACTAGCCTCTACATTCACTCTGCTCCATCTATCCACATAGAAAATCCCCCACAATCTATTCAATTAGGGACCTTAAAAAGTTTGAATCTACAGTAATGATATTTTAACAAGTTGAATACGAAATAATAAATAGTTGTTTTAATATTTTCTTTTTGATAACTACTTTAATCAGAATTTTTGGCTCTTACGGAATCTTTTGGCATTTTCACAAGACTTGAGTCGAGTGTGAAACTGATTTTTAGTTTGGAGGTTTTCCATTTTCGAAAGCTATTCGCAAATGTTACTAATGTATAAATACTATTATTTATTATTATTATTATTATTATTGATCCTGTCTGTTGACCGGGACGCAAGAACTTTGCCTCGTCAAATCTGGATCGACTCTGCGTCGTGTTAGCTTCCGTCCTTCGCCTTGATTCGTCTCAAGAACCTGCAAAAAGACAGAACGGCGCCGTTGCGGCCGATCACGCTCCGACGCCCAAGTCAGCGACTGAACCACCAAATACTAAGAGAAAAACTCAAGAACTCTCTGGAACCGTGCAAGATTCTCTCTCAGCGTACTCTAGTTCTCGCAAGCGTAAAAGAAGTAATCTAAAACGCGCGCGTACCTCTGAAGTTTGTTAGAATCTCTTATATACCTATGCACTTTCTCTCTCCTGACAGTTACACATCTGGACACGTGGCTCGTATCCAGCTGTACACGTGTCACCATCTGGAGCATCCTTGACTTGGGCGCCACTTCTTATTCTTCAGGCTTTTTGGCTAAGTTACTTACGCAAGAAACAACTCAGCGCATAACTGCCTTGGAGCGTGATCTCTTCTGCGTGGCGAGTACGGGTGCCTTCATACACACCTTCCCTGTGGTCTCGCCGGCCGCCTTCATGATCTACTTCACTTGCTTCACCGTGCGTGTCCAGGTAAGCTGTTCCCCGACCTCAACCTCTGGCTAGCTAGGAAATGACTATCTGATGGCATCATCCTCTGCCTCGAGAGCCTGGAACAAGCTTCACTGATCCTTCGGCGATGTCCTCCTTTCGGCGATCTCTGATCATTTGGTCGCCTGGGTTTGCATCCGGCGACTTCATCGTAAACCTAGTGACCGCCGGTTTAGGTATGCTAGAGATCGGAGCACGCCAACTTAAAGACTGGCGACTACACGAGCCCCCCGATCTCCTTCCCTTCTGCCCGCCATGAGCCCCGCTCAACACGCCTACATAATAGCTCGCTGCCACGTCATCACCTCCGACTACCTGGGCGGTACAATTATTATTATATATATAATGATATATTATATGTATATAAAATATTTATTCATAAATACATATATAAACAAATATTATCTTTTAATTATAAATTCGTGTATGTGACAAAATTGTTTATTTTGTTTTTGTATAATATGGATTTGCAGACTATACTCATCAATTCATGAAATAAATTAAAAAGTTTTTAACACCAGATAAATAGAGCTTTATGGATTTGATGGCTTGCGTTTAAATTAAACAATCATTTTGAAGTTTCAAATGGCTTGCGTTTGAATTAATCAAACATTTTGAAGTTTCAATATTTGAAGATTCAAACCTACCTTATCAATTTGTTGAAATTGACATTTGGGTTGATAATTATTTGTAAATAGTAAAATAATAGAACAATAAAATTTATTACTTTAAGAATATATTATATTTTAAGTTCTTATAAATTTTAATATTTTGAGTTAAGTTTCTATTGATTTTTTATTCTATTAAAAATTTTATATTTTTTAATTAAGTCTTTGTTGTTTATTTTTTTTAATTAAATGACATAATATTTGTTATTTTATTCCAGTATATTACTTGTTTCTAATTATAAAGAAATGTAAGAATTTATGACTAATATAAGGTGATATTGTAGTAAATAACTTCTATTACTTTTAAAATATGTTTGTTAACAAGGTGCTATATTTCTTGATAACTTCCACGTTATTACTCTAATAGTTAATGGACCGTTCCTCTTACCACCATTAATATATATATAAGTGATGGTGAGAATCGTCTTGTCATCCAAAAAAACATCTTTAATGAAAATAATAAAATTTATTTATCATTATATTAAATACAAAACTTCACATTTATTAACATATAGGGACAGGTAAGATGCACTGATCACAATAACAACAACATTATCTAATTAATGGTACAGTTAAATGACAAAAAATTAATTAAAAAATACAAAAAATTAATTAAAAAATACAAAAAATTAATTAAAAAATACAAAAAATTTAAGTACTCAATAAATAAATAAATAAAATAAGAATTATATTAATATTATAAAATATAAAATATTAATATATATAAAATAAGAATTATATTAATAAATATAAAATATAATATTATATTAATATTACTTTTTTATATTAAAAAAAGAATTATCCGTAATAATGCTTAATTAAAATAAATAGTAAAAGATCTATTTTCGCCGGTTGACCTCGGTTAGATTGAACAGGCGAGTTCCACTTCTGACCTGTCTCCAATTGGTGCTCCGAGATACTGCTCCACTGAGATAAATGGGACTTTATCTGTTGATCATACTCCAACGATCAAGTCAGTGAGAGTGATGAGAATAAACTAAAGGTGACTTTTTATAATGAAGAACAAGATCATTCGCCTTCACATTTAAAGTTTTTCTTGTTAATCTTTGCAAAAGATAAAGCCCAAGCCCAAGCCCAAGAAGGCCAAAGCCCACAAAAGCCCAAAGTCCATCCCATGAAGGGCAAGACCAAGTATTAAATAAATATTGTTTAGAAAGGTGCTTAGAGGGAAACATTAGAAACCTCTATTGTTAAAGCATCTTTTAGTCTTTAGTTAGGAGTCTTAGGGGGGGTGTGTTAGTAGATAGGTGTAGGAGTAAATAAGGAGGTGCCAAAGTGAGAGAAGGGATCACACCTTCCTCATGTCTTGGTTTAGGCGCCACTTGCATTTGAATTTAGGGGGAAGTTTGAATTGTTTAGCTTGCATTTTCAGCACCTTAGGCTATAAATAGAGGTGCTCTCTTTGTAAATTTCAGATTTGAATTTATCTAAAGAAACTATACTCAAAATTGGAGTGAGCATTGGAGAGCTTTTGAGCCTTCTTCTCTAGTCTTATCTTGAAGGATCATGGTTTCCTCAAGTGGCGGCTTGCACACTCATCTAGGAGCATCCATACTTCTAGTGGCGTGATCATCCAACCATTCTTCCATCTTCATGAGCATTCTCTTCTCCTTCCTTTCTTCTCTTGTTAATTTCCTTGTCTTAGCTTGTTTCCTAGTTGTTTTGGTTCGGCAATTTCAGCTTGTTATTGTGTAGCTATGGTTCATTTGTGTTCTTGGCTGTTTTTCATCTTTTCTTCTTCAATTCCAGCAATTTGATTCGGTACCTTACTGTTTTGTTTTGTTAATTAGTGTTTTTGCCTTTCCTCCATCTCTTTTGGTTCAATTTGACAATAAGTGGAACATCCAAATGAGTTTGGGATTTGGTACTAGTTTTTGGTGAGTTCTTGTCTTAGAACAATGATCCAACTCTAAGAAAAGTGCCTCAATAATGTCCAACTCAAGGTGATTCCTAAGAATGTCAAGAATCATTCTCCATATGGCTAGTGGAATCACATCATGTGGTATCATGAGTCTTAGGTTCTTCTTGTTTAATTGTTGAAGTTGTGTGCACTTTAATTTCAAGAGCTCTTTAATTTTCTTGCAATTTAAGTTTTTGTTTTAGGTGTTAATTGAGTTTTCTTGCTGTTTTTCTTTTGTTACACCAAGTGCTTGTGAAAAGGTTTATGACACTCATTATTCATATGAATATGGTTGCTCTTTTGGAATGACATTCTCCTTCCTAAGAGTTTACCTTAAGCTTCCTTTCACTTGTTGTTATTTTTTGTCATATGTCTTTTAATTTTGTAATCATGTCAAGTTTTGTCTTAGTCATGTTATTCCATAATTGTCATTACTTCTAGTAGTACTTTTATTGTTTTTTATTGTTTCTTGCTTTAGTGTCATATAATTTTCTGAATTGATATTGATCCTTTGTGCATTTTTATTTTTAGAATTGAGTTCATACTTGTATTCTAGACCTATACAAGTTCCAATACATCATTTTTTCCATTATGTCTTTGCTAGTTCATAATTCTGTTTTTTTTATTCCTATTAGGATTCCTCTGTTTCTGAAAAAAAAAGTGCTTACTATTTTTCCTTATTGCAATTGATTTACTCACTGGAAAATTCTGAAATTCTGGATTTGTGATATTCAAAGTGTTAGAAAAGAGTAGAAAAAAGAATCATTCAAAAATTCAAAGTACACAAAAAATGATAAATAAAATAAAAAAAGTGTACAATTCTGCCGAAAAGAATACAGTAATCTGGCAGCGATTTTAAAAAATTTATCTCAATTAATTGGCTTACTGTTTTTAATTGATTCCAGTGCCATTATTGAGTTAACATCTTGAAGTTTCTGTGGTTTAAATTTCATAATGCAGTTCGCTCTACATCATTCCAGTTAAATCAGTGAATATCAAGCACAGTTTGCATTAAAAAAAATAAATTTCCAGTAGCTAAATTTTTTTGTTTTTCTAATCTACTCTAGTGTTTTTCCTTAAGTATTCTTTTGTGTGCCTACTTTCTCATTGAGTTCTTTATTTTTCTTGTTTTTCTTTCATTCCTTACTCTTTGAGTTTGTCTTACATATAGTATTCCTTTTGCAATTACCTTTCTTTGCTTATACCTTTTCTTGTTTGTCTTTATTGTTTCATTGGTTTTGTGGTGGTTGCCTTTGAGATTGATGTGCTTGCTTTGACATCTTTCATTTGAGGATTCCAAGACCTCAAGATCAGATTGGTGCAAGGACATTATTTCTTTGAGAGTGACCTATTTTTTCTGCCTCAATTTCACTTCGGCACTTTGGCTTAAAACACTCACTGTTTTTGCTAATTTTTGTTTCTTAACTTGTTTGTTGTTTTTATGTGTTTGCTGTTTTTTATTTCCAAAATGGCTGGATTTTCAAGTGATGCATCATACAAGCAGAATTCTCCATCCAAAGCTTCAATCCTTGGTGAATTACATGACGCTCAAAGAACCATTAGACGGTTGGAGGAGAAATTGCAAAAGATGGAGGTGCAACAAGCTAGACCATCTCCTTCAATTCATGATGAGCATCATAGACCTTCAACAAGAGCTTCTTCCAATGATTTTGGCCGTGAAGATGAGCATAGGAGAAGGAGAACTCCACCCCAAGTCCATGGACAAAGACATCATCACCAAGGGGAAAGAACTCACTACGGCAATGGCTTCTATCATGATGCAAAGTCAAGGCTTCCTTCGGTCAAGCTTCCTTGTTTTAATGGCTCTAGTGATCCTAATGTATATTTAGATTGGGAGGCTAAGTGTGAACAAATATTTGAGATCCATGAGATCCAAGATGAGCATAAGCTTAAGCTAGCCACCCTAGAGTTTAGTGATTATGCCATGAAATGGTGGCATGGAATTGTAAAGAACATTATCTATCACAAGGGTCCTCCCGTGGACTCTTGGAACTCTTTAAAGGATCATATGCACGCTAGGTTTGTGCCCCCACATTTTAGGAAAGACCTCATGTTGAGACTCCAACGGTTTCAACAAGGCACGCTAAATGTGGATGAATATTATAAGGAGCTTGAGACGCTTGTGCTTAAAATTGAATTAGAAGAAAGTGAGGAAGCTATGATTGCTAGGTTTGTGAGTGGTCTTAGGAAGGATATTCAAGACATTGTTGAGTTACAAAAGTATTCATCATTGGGCTCTTTAGTTCATCTTGCAATGAAGGTGGAAGCCCAACTTGCAAAGAAAAATATTTTTAAACATATTCCCAAAGATGATTACTACAACAATTCTTGGAAGAACAAAAAGCCTTTTTCAAAATTTCCTTCCAAAGATTCTTCTTTCAAACCCAAGGATCCTACGCCATCTACTTTTAGGCCTAAATCCCCAATAAAATCATCTAGTCAAAAGTGTTTTAAATGTTTGGGATATGGTCACATTGCTGCTAATTGCCCTTCTAAACGAAGTATGTACATGCATGAAGGCATTGTAGTTAGTGAGCATGATTCCAATTCACCTAGGCATTCTTCACCTTCTAGACCATCAAGTGAAAATAAGAGTGAAAGTCCTTGTGAAGGTGACTTATTGATGGTAAGACGTATGTTGGGCACAATTCCAAAATCTTTGAATGATACTCAAAGAGAAAATATTTTTCACACCCGATGTCTTATCAACAACAAGTTATGTTCCTTGATTATTGATGGGGGAAGTTGCACTAATGTGGCTAGTACAAGAGTTGTGGAGAAGTTAGCCTTACCCACTATCTCTCATACCAAGCCCTACAAATTACAATGGCTTAGTGAAGTAGGTGAAATCATGGTGAATAAACAAGTCCTCATTAACTTTGCAATAGGAAAGTATAAAGATGAGGTTTTATGCGATGTTGTGCCCATGGAAGCATCTCATCTTCTTTTAGGAAGGCCTTGGCAATATGATAGACATGTTTTACATGATGGCCTATCCAATACAATGTCTTTTTCCTTCCTAGGGCGCAAGGTTATATTAAAACCCCTCTCTCCCAAAGAGGTTCATGAGGACCAAATAAAAATGAAAACTAAAAGAGAAAATGAGAAAGAAAAAGAAGTAAGTACTACACCGAGTCACACCATTTTCTCCTCTAAATCCATCATGTTGACTCGTGCTATACCTCAAATGGACCCTCCAAGGTCTTCTTCTTCTTTATCTTTTTCATTACCCAAGGTTCCTATTTCAACACCACCTTGGTTAAAATATGTTAGGGATGATTTTTTCATACCTCCTAATGGGTTTCACCATTTAAGAGGTCTTTTTCCCAAAATATCATCATTCCCAAACACATTTTTCCAACTTGGTCGATTTGTAGGACCTCCTTTTCTGCAATCCCTTTGGTTCCATCTGCTAAGTCATGTATTCTTTTTTCTTACACTTTTGATTGTAAAAGTCAACTGACTTTGTTATATGCAGGGATTCAGAATTCGTGGGTGAATTCTCTCCAACTCGGGGAGTATGATGAGAATCAACTAAAGGTGGCTTTTTATAATGAAGAACAAAATCATTCGCCTTCACATTTAAAGTTTTTCTTGTTAATCTTTGCAAAAGATAAAGCCCAAGCCCAAGCCCAAGAAGGCCAAAGCCCACAAAAGCCCAAAGTCCATCCCATGAAGGGCAAGGCCAAGTATTAAATAAATATTGTTTAGAAAGGTGCTTAGAGGGAAACATTAGAAACCTCTATTGTTAAAGCATCTTTTAGTCTTTAGTTAGGAGTCTTAGGGGGGGTGTGTTAGTAGATAGGTGTAGGAGTAAATAAGGAGGTGCCAAAGAGAGAGAAGGGATCACACCTTCCTCATGTCTTGGTTTAGGCGCCACTTGCATTTGAATTTAGGGGGAAGTTTGAATTGTTTAGCTTGCATTTTCAGCACCTTAGGCTATAAATAGAGGTGCTCTCTTTGTAAATTTCAGATTTGAATTTATCTAAAGAAACTATACTCAAAATTGGAGTGAGCATTGGAGAGTTTTTGAGCCTTCTTCTCTAGTCTTATCTTGAAGGATCATGGTTTCCTCAAGTGGCGGCTTGCACACTCATCTAGGAGCATCCATACTTCTAGTGGCGTGATCATCCAACCATTCTTCCATCTTCATGAGCATTCTCTTCTCCTTCCTTTCTTCTCTTGTTAATTTCCTTGTCTTAGCTTGTTTCCTAGTTGTTTTGGTTCGGCAATTTCAGCTTGTTATTGTGTAGCTATGGTTCATTTGTGTTCTTGGCTGTTTTTCATCTTTTCTTCTTCAATTCCAGCAATTTGATTCGGTACCTTACTGTTTTGTTTTGTTAATTAGTGTTTTTGCCTTTCCTCCATCTCTTTTGGTTCAATTTGACAATATGTGGAACATCCAAATGAGTTTGGGATTTGGTACTAGTTTTTGGTGAGTTCTTGTCTTAGAACAATGATCCAACTCTAAGAAAAGTGCCTCAATAATGTCCAGCTCAAGGTGATTCCTAAGAATGTCAAGAATCATTCTCCATATGGCTAGTGGAATCACATCAGAGAGCATTCAAATTGTAAATCTGTTTTAGCTTAAAGTATTAAAAAAAACATACTTTACTTGGGGGCTCAAACCCCTTTTATAGACTTTCCTTCAAAAAAATTTCATCAACAACTAGAGTATAATATTCAACAATAATTTGTTCACCGTGTACCTGTTACTTTTGGATACACACATTCTTAATCGTTTTTACTTGCCTCTAATAATAAACTTGAACAATTTAGTTATTCCTGTGTTTAATAATATACCTAAACCAATTCAATTACTTCTTCTGTTATTTTTAATTATCCTTTTCACGTAAATGTTCTCGCCGGTTGACTTGGTTGCCAGTTGACTCGAACGGCAGCTTCAGGCCCCGCCTGTCTCCTCCTTCAGTCGAACTTCCTTGGGTGAAACACGCTTTCCTATAAGGACAAAAGGGAACCCTTGTGTCCGTTTGCACTCCGACGCTCAAGTCAGTAAGGGCTAAAGAAACGACGTTCCTTGCTAGGGTTCTTACCACCCTCTTTACGGGTTGTATCTAGGGTTACTTCTGTGATGCTCCCACGTCTCTTATTGGGCTTAGGGTTCCTGTGAAAATGTCCTTGCGCTGCTATTACACAATCTTAGCGTAATATGGTGCATAGGACTTCCCTTTTCTGGAGTGCATAGACCTAATAGCATAGCTGCTAAGGTACATACTTATGTGCCAACACTGTGACATCATCTATTCTGTGGGTGCCTTAAGTATTCACGTGTCATGCATGAAATGTTTCCCTAAACACCCTAACCCTAACGGGCCTTAGTGTCTTCAAGGGACACTTGCTTGTGTTGTACCCAAATGTACCATACACACCCCATGCATGATCCCCTCGTGACTTAGGTCCCTTTCGGTATCTGGGTGTTAACTTCATGTTAACTCATACTGTTTGTGGGACCCTGCTTCGTTACTATCAGTCCACCGATTTCCGATGTCCGATGTCTTTCTCTTAGGCTGATGACCGAGGTCTGGCCTATACACAAGCCCCCCAGTCTTGAGCTGTAACTTGTTTAAGCGAATAGGCTTTTAAGTGATCGCCCGCGATGACCTACGTGGCACTAGGTGACAAGACGTGAACAGTGCACCGAAGTGATGTCTCACCATACATTTTTATCAGCGTACACGTGGCAAGATCAACGACTAGGGCTCGTTGCCGCTTGCGCTTCCTCGTATATGTTTAAACCCTTAAACCCCTACGCTTCTTTCACTGTTTAATTACTTCACTTAAGCATTTCTCAAGCATTTCCTGCTCTCGAACGCTCTCTCTTCTCCTTCGACCACTTCAAACTTCAAACCCTAATTGTCTAAAGGTATGGTTTTTCATTCATGATCGCCTTTGCTTTATGATTCCGATATGCTCATAACATGGCATAACTGTTCTGAGACTGTTTATATTTCTGCACTTTATGTTTTCTGCTCTTTCGCTTTCACGCAGTCTCTGTTTTCTGGGTTTCTGAGGCATACCATCTTCCTCCTCTAAACCTTTGTTTATTCTCTTTTTCTTTTTCTCTTTTTCTTCTCTAGCTTCCTCTTTTAAGATGGCTCAAACGAAAACCACACCGAACCCTCCTCCTTCCATTGACTACCAATCCTTGTACCATTGGGCTCCTGACAGCCTCTTGTTAGAGACCTCCAATATCACCTCCTTTAAGGATGTAAAGGCGTACAAGGAGGGCGAGGCTGATGAGAATTTCAGCGTGTTTGGGAGGGAGCACAACGTATACTTGAAGGGTCTGCCTTGTAAGGAGGGTGAACCCGTGTGCGTCGATGACCGCGCAGACCCTGAGGAACCTTTCTTCTTCATATACGTAACCGTCTTCAAGCGGATCAAGCTTCACCTCACATTCACAGGGTTTCAGCGCGCTCTTCTGACCGAAGTCAATGTGGCCCCCGCCCAGCTGCACCCCAACAGTTGCCCCTTTGTACGAGCCTTTGCCATTCTTTGCAACCACTTTGGCAATACGCCATCAGTGGATGTCTTTTTGTACTTCTTTGAAGCAAAAAGTCCTGAAATGAAGCTGTGGATGAGCTTCAATGGAGTCACTGGGAGAGTTCTTCTAACTCTTTTTCAGCAGTCTTACAAGAGCTTCAAGGGGAAGTTCTTTAAGATATGCTGCAGCACGCATAATCCTACTCTGCTAGATGGGTTCCCACTCTACTGGATGGAGAAACCAAGGCTCAAGAAGCCTAGGAGCCTCGAGGACTTGTCCCCGCCCGACCGCGAGGTGTGCAAGTTTCTTTCCAGCTTGGGCGTGGTGTTCAACACCGCCGAGTTGATCAAGTTTCAGTACAGCCCCAAGCTTCTCAAGGCTTATATTGGTACTTGCCTTTTCTTCCTTCTACCTTTACTTGTCCTTACTTGCATGTGGTGTTGGTTCGGCTTCTGATGCATTGTTGTTCCTTGTGCAGGCATGGTGCTTAATGCGGAAAAGAGGAGTATGATAGCTGAGGCAGCCTCCAAATGCAAAGTCGGTGCTTGATGTGAGTTGAACCAAGCATAGACACCTTAATCACTTTGAATACAACAAAATATGTGAAGGGTAGCTAGTCAACGCCAGGAATAACTCCTTCCTTGTTGTAACTTAACGAACAATTTCAGTAACTTGTACATATGTTTGTTTATCTATGAAATCTGGTTTGTTCTTAACTTGCTCCTTTTTCGTTGTTAACTGCTTTGCCTGGCTTGCTTAGTCTAACAACGCTTTAGGGCCTTCATGACTTAGGTAGCACGCTTCTTTTTCGCTCGCTTGACTTTATTCTTCGTCATCTTAGGGCAGAGGCAGTGCTCCATTTGAATTTCTTATGGCGCCCCATCCTTTGCCAATCAAAGGTAAGGGAAGTGCTTCCCTTAACCTTGGCTCATAAGTCAAGGGAGACCTTTAACTAGGTTTTTCATGTGTGTGAAGCTTGTCAAAAGGGGAAAGAAATAAAACAGTCTTTTAAGCATGAAGAGGACGTGGTTGAGAAAGAAGCGATCGATCAAATTACTCCAACATCGAGTGCTACAAATGTCACAAATATGGTCACTATGCGAGGGATTGCAACTCCGACAAATGTTATAATTGTGGTAAAGTGGGGCATTTTGCAAAAGATTATTGATCCGATATAAAGATAGAAGATACAACCAACCTAACATTGAAAGAGAAAACGAATGAAGGTGTTCTCTTGATGGCTCAAGATGAAGTAAACATTAATAGTGACAAGCTAAGGTACCTCGACTCGGGAGCAAGCAACTATATGTGCAGTCACGAGTACATATTCAAAGAGATACAAAAGATTGAAGATGGACATGTGTCATTTTGAGATGCATCAAATGTGGAGGTCAAAGACCGAGGTACGGTTTGCTACTTACAAAAAGATGGCTTAATTGGGTCACTCCAAGATGTTTATTATGTACTAGACCTCAAGACCAACATTTTGAGTATGGGGCAACTCATGAAGAAAGGTTACTTTATATTTTTAAAAGATCAGCTACTACACTTGAAGAACAAGCAAGGGCGTTTGGTTGATCAAATCGAGATGGCAAGAAATCGGATGTACAAGCTGAATTTAAGAAGTATACGAGAAAAATGTTTACAAGTCAACATTGAAGATAAGGCATCACTATGGCATCTCCGTTTTGGTCACCTACATCATGGTGGTCTAAAAGAGTTAGCGAAGAAGAATATGGTGCATGGGCTACCCAACATGGACTACGAGGGAACATTTTGTGAAGAATGTGTGCTAAGCAAGCATGTGAGAACCTCATTTCCAAAAAAGGCTCAATATTGGGCTAAGCAACCTCTCGAATGGATTCATACCAATATATGTGGACCAAATACTCCATAATCCTTCAGCCGTAAAAGGTATTTCATTACTTTTATCGATGATTTCTCACGAAAAACTTGGGTTTTATTTTCTAAAGGAAAAATCCGAGGCATTCGAGGTGTTCATAAAGTTCAAGGTTGATGGTGGAGAAGGCAACTGATAGACAGATCAAAGTTGTACGATCCGATAGAGGTGGCGAGTATACTTCGACAACTTTCATGGATTATTGCAAGGAGCAAGGCATAAGGCGATTTCTAACCGCACCGTACACTCCTTAACAAAATGGTGTGGCCGAGAGGAAGAACCAGACCATTCTCGACATGGTTCGATCAATGCTTAAGAGCAGAAAGATGCCAAAGGATATTTGCGCGGAAGCTGTGCAATGCGCCATCTATGTGCAAAATTGATGTCCACATGTGAAGTTAGATGATCAAACACCACAAGAGGCATAGAGCGGACAAAAGCCGACAGTTTCTCATTTCAAAGTGTTTGGTAGTGTGGCTTATGCACACGTACCAAATCAACAAAGAACGAAGCTTGAAGATAAAAGCAAAAGGTATATTTCTATTGGGTATAATGAGAAGACCAAAGGATACAAGCTCCTTGACCCGATAAGCGAGAAGGTGATGGTGAGTCGTGATATGCGAATAAATGAAGCACGCGAGTGAGATTGGAACAATTCTTCAGAGGTTATGATTGAAATTGGAGAATCATCCGTTGTTGCATCAACAAGTATAAATTTTGAAACTAGTGATGATGAAAATGAACCACGACAACCTAAAATGCGAAGTTTGCAAGATTTGTATGATTCGACAAATGATGTACACCTTGTATGTCTTTTGGCAGATGCAGAATATATCATCTTTGAAGAGGCAGTGCGAGACAAGAAGTGGCAAACTGCCATGGATGAGGAGATTAAAGCAATTGACCGCAATAACACATGGGAGTTAACAAAATTGCCAAAGGGAAGTCAGCCCATTGGTGCGAAGTGGGTATCTAAGAAAAAGATGAATGATCAAGACGAGATAGAGAGGTACAAGGCGCGACTCGTTGCGAAGGGATACAAACAAAAGGAGGGAATCAACTACGATGAGGTGTTTGTTCCCGTTGTAAGAATGGAGATGATTCAGTTGCTCATTTACCAAACAGCTCAATTTAAATGGTCGATATTTCAAATGGACGTCAAGTCGGCTTTCTTGAATGGTGTGCTTGAAGAAGAAGTCTACATCGAACAACCACCCGGGTACATGAAAATCGGAGAAGAGAAGAAGGTGCTAAAATTGAAGAAGGCACTTTACGGGTTGAAGCAAGCACCGCGAGCATGGAATACTCGTATCGATATATACTTTAAGGAGAATGGGTTCAAGCAATGTCCTTACAAGCATCCTCTTTACACAAAGAACAGTGGAGGTAACATGATATTTGTTGCTCTTTATGTTGATGATCTCATTTTTATGGGTAACTTTAACGAGATGATAGAAGAGTTTAAGGGCACAATGAAATGAGAATTTGAGATGACAAATTTGGGATTGATGAAGTTTTTCCTTGGTTTGGAGGTTACACAAGAAAATACATATATTTTTGTATCACAGGAGACATATGCAAAAGAGATTTTGAAGAAGTACAAGATGGAAAATTGCAACCTTGTATACCAATGGAACCAGGTGCAAAAATCTCAAAGTTCAATGGAGGAGAACGTGTCGATGCAAGTAGATACCAGAGTTTGGTAGGAAGCCTTTGTTATCTAACATGCACGAGGTTAAATCTTTCATTAAGTATTGACATCATAAGTCGATTCATGGAGGAACCAGTTTACTCACATTAGAAGACATTGAAGCGAGTCCTACGGTACATCCAAGGTATTGTATCACTTAGATTGTTCTACTCGAAAGCAGAAGATTACAAGTTAGTGGGTTACTCTGACAGCGATTGGTGTGGAGATATAAATGATCGGAAAAGTACATCGGGATATGTATTCTTTATGGGCAACACAACATTTTCTTGGCTTTTCAAAGAAGCAACCGATGATGCTATCGACGTGTGAAGTTGAATATGTGGCAGCATCTTGGTGTGTATGTTATGCGATATGGCTTAAAAACTTGTTGAGCAAGATGGAGCTAAAGCAACTAGGTGCAACTGTAATTCTAGTTGACAACAAATCAACAATTGAGTTGGCAAAGAACCCAGTGAACCATGAAAGAAGCAAACACATTGACGTTCCTTTTCACTTTATCCGTGATCATGTGAAGAAAGGAAGTGTGGAATTGGTGCATGTGGCAAGTCAGGATCAAGTTGCGGATATCTTCACAAAACCGCTACCGAAAGTACTTTTCGACAAATACAAGAAGATGATTGGCTTGATGACATTTAAGTTTATGGGGGAGTTTTGTTGAATAAACTTGAAATGTAATTTGTGGGTTTTAAAATTAGAAGTTACTAGAAAATAGTAGAATGAAAGTGTGGATATGTGAAATGTCAAAAGTTGTGAGTGAGATTTTAATTATGTTGTTAGTGAAGTTTTAAGGGTGTACCGCCCTGATGGTCGGATGCGATGACGTGGCATCCTGTTACAGTGTAGGCGTGTTGACAAGGCGCCAGGTTGACAGTTGGGAAGGAAGTCGGGAGGCACGTGTAGTCGCCGATAGTTAAGTTGGCGTGTTCCGATCTCCAGCTTACCAGAATAGGCGATCGCCAGGTTGAGGACGAAGTCGCCAGATGCAGACTCAGGCGACCAGGCAGTTGGAGATCGCCAGAACAAGCACATCGCCGAAGTTAAAGGAGAAGCAGATTATGAAGGCGGCCGGCGAGACCACAGGGAAGGTGTATGAAGGCCCTACCTCGCCAGTTTCAGTAGAGATCGCACTCCTGAGTTAGCTATGCACTGGGCAGCACCATGCATAGGTAACTTAGCCAAAATGAGAGTAGAAGTAGCGCCAAGTCAGGGAGCCTCCAGATGATGGCACGTGTACAGTTGGATACGAGCCACGTGTCCAAGTCTGTAACTGCCAGGGGAGAGAAAACCACCAGGTATATAAGAGTTCCTAACAGATTTTCTAAGGTACGCACGTTCAGTTCATACACTTTACGCTTGCGAGTGACAGAGCTGTTTGTGAGAGAGATTTGCACGGTTCCAGTTCTTAGTATTTGGTGATACCGTCACTGACTTGAGCGTCGGAGTGCGATCGGCCGCTGCGGCGCCGTATCGTTTCTTTGCAGGTTCTTGAGACAGATCCAGAGGAGGAACGGAGGTGGGAAGCGGCGCGCACGTCGATCCTTTGACGAGGCATTCTCCAGCGCTCCGGTCAACAGGCAGGATCATCAGGCGCCCACCGTGGGGCCGTGTAAAACGTGCTCCCATCCACAGCGTGAGTTCGTGGAGGTTTTCGAGGTTTTCTGCGCGGTTGTGTGCTGGTGCAACCGTCGTTCTTGGTTTCTTTGAGTTTCGTTCGGTGAAGTTTGTGTTTTAAACCGTTCGTTTGGCTTTTCGATCGGCGGATTCGAGTTCTTTCGAGTGGTCGTTTGGTTCGCGGGGAAACGGTGGTTTTTGGTGAAGCTGCGATTTGCTTCGAAGGTTTGCGGTGTTCTTGAAGTTCTTACGCAGTTTCTTGAATCTTCTCCGATCGGTCGCTGATTCGTTCGTGGTTGAAGTGTTATTTGCTGTACTTCTGTGGTTCGCTGAAGTTAATGAGAAAGATGAGAAGCAATCGTTCCAGTCCCGTGGCTCCCGTCGCAGCTGAAGGCGACGCCGCCATGACCATGGCGCAGATGGCAGAAATGATGCGCTCATTGCAGGCCACTGCAGAAGCCTCGCGCGTCGAGCAGGCAAGGATACATGAAGACCTGGTCGCCTCTCGCGCCAGAAACGAGGAGCTCAGCAAGGTAGCTGAGGAGCTACGTCGAGCTCTTCAGGAGCAGCAGGTTCGTTCTTCCGCTGAAGAGGTGGCACCGTCGACGCCGCCTCGTGTTTTCCCAATGCCTTTCATTCAGGCGATTACCGACACGCCAATTCCCACGAGCGTGGTCCCGGTTAAAGCTGTTTTTACTGGCGTGGAAGATCCAGAGGATCATCTGACCGCGTTCCACACACAGATGATGCTGTCAGGGGGGTCGGATGCTGTCTATTGTAAGATGTTCGTGAGCACGCTCCAGGGAACGGCGATGGAATGGTTTGTGAGCCTGCCTAATGGCCACATAACTAATTTTCAGCAATTCTCGAAAATCTTTGTCGAGCAGTATATTGTGAACAAGGCACCGCCCAGAGTGTCCTATGATCTGTTTGATATAAGGCAGTACCATGGGGAGTCCCTCAGAGACTACCTCAATCGCTTCGAAGCACAGATGGTCAGATCGCCGGCCAAGGATGAAGAAATGCTGGTTTATGCCTTCAAGAAGGGCGTGCAGCCAGGGCCATTCTGCGAAGCCTTGATCAGGGCTCATCCAGCGACGTTTGCTGAAGTCAGGCGACTTGCGGTGGCTCACATCGCCGACGAGAGTGAGGTCGCCGAGAAGAGAGGCAGTGTGGCTCCCGTCAGGCCACGCGCCCAGACCAGGATCCAGCCACAGAGGGTGCTGGAAACGGCAACGGCGGCCAGAAAGGATCAAAGGACTCGCTATCCTTACGATAGGAGAAACAAGGGAAGAAGCCAAGCGCGCCAACCGCCAGCACGCCAACAACCAGCACGCCGGGAATACAATCGCCCGCCTAAGCACAAATTCGTCATGGGACTAGCGGACCTGATCGCTATCCCTAACATATCTGCTAGATTGAAGGCGCCCGAGAAGGTGGGTGACAAAGTGCTAGGGTCGAAGCCGGACGTCTGGTGCGAGTTCCACCAGTGCTTTGGCCACAACCTGGACTCGTGTTTGTCTTTAGGGTACCAGCTCGACGATCTGGTTAAGAGCGGGTTCCTAAACGACTATCTGCTGGACAGAAGGACCGGAGGAGCGTCGAGTTCCCAGCCGGCAGGGGGAGAAGCCCAGCAACACGAGATGCCTATCCATGGGGAGATCCACACCATTGCAGGGGGTTTCTCAGGTGGTGGATGCACCGCATCGCAGAGGAAAAAGTACGCGCGATCGGTGATGTCGGTGGACATGTTTGAAGATCACTCGCCCGAAGTGGACATTACGTTCACCAAGCAGGATCTTCGGGACGTTGTGCCTCACGACAACGATCCCATTGTTGTTTCGTTGATCACGGCGGGGAGGAAGGTTCACCGAGTTCTGGTGGACCAAGGAAGTTCGGCAGACGTGATGTTCTGGCCGACTTTCACGCAGCTAGAATTGCCCCTTGACCAGCTGAGGCCCTATGGAGGGTGCTTGTATGGGTTCGCTGGCGACCAGGTGGAAGTCAGGGGGTACATTGAGCTGAGAACCACGTTTACCGATGAGGCTGGGTCGAGGACGGAGAAAATCAAGTACCTCATCGTAAACGCCCCTTCAGCATATAACATCCTGCTGGGAAGGCCCACCCTTAACAGGATAGGCGCAATTCCATCGACTCGGCACATGAAGGTGAAGCTGCCGTCCATGGAAGGGGTGGTAATCACGATAAAGTCTGATCAGAAGGAAGCGAAAAAGTGCTATGAGAATAGCCTGAAAAATAAAAGATCAGTGAGCTATGTCACAACCACCCCACCGCCCGGTGTGAAGCCCAGACCGCCGATAATGGAGGAGGCCGCCGGAAGGGACGTAGAGATGGTAGATGCTGAGCTGGGGGAGAGGAATGCTGCCCTGGAGGAGGAAGAGGCGCGGAATCGCCCGGAGGAAGCAAGGGAACTCGGAATCGCCAAGGCGGTGATCGCCAGAGAATCAAGGCCCAAGCCCGTCGAGCAGTGGCTCGAGAAGGAGATCGGGGGGAAAGTTTTCAAGCTCGGAAGATCTCTGGAGGTCGATCTCCAGGACCAGATCGCCAAGGTGATTGAACGGCATCTGGACGCGTTTGCCTGGTCCGCTTCGGACATGCCCGGGATCGATCCCGACTTCTTGTGCCATCATCTGGCGATGGACAACATGGTGAGACCGGTGCGGCAAAGAAGGAGGAAATTTAATGAAGAGAGGAGGCAGGCGATCAAGGATGAGACCCAGAAACTCCTCGCTGCAGGCCACATCAGGGAAGTCCAGTACCCTGAGTGGTTGGCGAATGTCGTGCTGGTGAAGAAGAGCAACGGGAAATGGCGCATGTGCGTCGATTTCACCGACCTGAATAAGGCTTGCCCAAAGGATTCGTATCCTTTACCAAGCATTGATGCCCTGGTTGATAGTGCTGCAGGGTGCAAGCTGCTGAGTTTCCTGGACGCCTTCTCGGGCTATAATCAGATCAAGATGCATCCCATGGATGAAGAAAAAACAGCCTTCATGACGGAGAGGTCGTGCTACTGCTATAAGGTGATGCCGTTTGGGCTGAAGAATGCGGGGGCCATGTACCAGAGGCTGATGGACCGAGTACTTGCACCAATGCTGGGAAGGAACGTGCAAGCTTACGTCGATGACATGGTCGTGACCTCGCAGGAGAAAAGCAAGCACGTTGCAGGCTTGGAAGAATTGTTCACGACGATCGCCAAGTTCAAGTTGAAGCTTAACCCGGAGAAATGCATTTTCGGCGTGGAGGCTGGAAAATTTTTGGGTTTTCTCTTGACTGAAAGAGGAATAGAAGCCAATCCGGACAAATGTGCCGCCATCTTGGCGATGAGAAGCTCGGCTACAGTAAAAGAGGTCCAGCAGCTGACAGGTCGGATGGCAGCACTATCCCACTTCGTGTCAGCAAGCGGAGAAAAGGGGCATCCCTATTTCCAGTGTCTGCGGCGCAATAACAAGTTCGCTTGGACGAAAAAGTGCGAGGAAGCTTTCGTCAAGCTGAAGGAATATTTGGCGAGCCCGCCGGTTCTGTGCAAACCACTGGCGGGAACCCCTCTCAGATTGTATTTCGCGGTGACTGAGAGGGCGGTGAGCGCCGTGCTCGCCCAGGACCAAGACCAGGCTCAGAAGCCTATTTATTTCGTGAGTAAAGTGTTGCAGGGCCCAGAAACGAGGTATCAGGCCCTGGAGAAGGCTGCGCTGGCGGTGGTGTTTTCGGCGAGGAGGTTGCGCCACTACTTCCACAGCTTCACAATACTGGTGATGACTGACCTGCCCATCCAGAAGGTCTTGAAGAAGCCTGACGTTGCAGGAAGAATGGTGAAGTGGGCAGTGGAGTTGTCAGAGTTTGACATTAAATATGAGCCTCGAGGCCCGATCAAAGGGCAAATCTTTGCAGATTTTGTAGTCGAGCTCTCTTCAGAGGCGACGCGGGTTGAAGGAGACGATTTCCGTTGGGTACTCTCGGTGGATGGATCGTCAAACCAGCAGGGTAGCGGTGCTGGAGTCATATTGGAAGGACCCAACGGCGTGCTGATCGAACAATCGTTGAGATTCGCCTTCAAAGCCAGCAACAATCAAACAGAGTATGAGGCGCTGATCGCCGGGATTCTGCTGGCTAAGGAAATGGGAGCCAGAGTGCTGATGGCTAAGAGTGACTCGCTGCTAGTCACAGGGCAAGTAACAGGCGAGTTCCAGGCTAAAGATCCACAAATGGCGGCTTACTTGGCGTATGTGCAGGAATTGAAGAGTTCCTTTGCCTCTTTTGAAGTGGTGCATGTGCCCCGAGAACAGAATGCCCGAGCTGACTTGCTTGCTAAGCTCGCCAGCTCAGGCAAGGGGGGTAGGCAGAGGACAGTGATTCAAGAAACTTTGAAGACGCCGAGGGCATTTGTAGCAGATCACCTGGTCCTTCAGATAAGCAGGTCGACGGAGAGAGCAGCGAGAAGCCATAAGTCTTTGACGCAAGAAACTCTAAGATCGCCGAGAATTAGAGCATGTCGAGGAGAGAAAGTGGACGTGATGCATGTCTGTGCCACCCACGAGCCAGACACTTGGATAACACAGTACAAGCGGTGCCTGGCGGATGGCCTCCTCCCGCTAGATCCAACAGAAGCTAGGAAGGTAAAGAAAAATTCCAGCAAGTATACATTGATTGATGGCGATCTGTACAGGTTTGGATTCACTCACCCACTTTTGGAATGTATACACGGCGAGAAGTGCACGAGGATTATGGCAGAGCTCCACGAAGGAATATGTGGAAGTCACGTCGGGGGTCGAGCTCTGGCCGCGAGGACTCTCCGTGCAGGCTACTATTGGCCATCCATGAGAGAAGATTGCAAGAAGTACGCCCAGTGCTGCAAACAATGCCAGCAGCACGCCGATTGGCACAAGGCACCTCCCGAGGAGTTGAAGTCGATCTATAGCCCTTGGCCGTTTCATACTTGGGGAATCGACATCCTGGGACCTTTTCCACTGGCGATCAGGCAGATGAAGTACTTGGTGGTGGCGATTGAGTATTTCACCAAGTGGATTGAAGCAGAACCAGTGGCCCAGATCACCGCGCACAAGATCGAAGGCTTTGTATGGAAGAATATTGTGTGCCGGTTTGGAGTGCCTAAGCGCCTGGTATCAGATAATGGGACTCAGTTTGCGAGCCACCTGTTGAAGAAGCTTTGCGAAGGGGTCGGAATTCAGCAAGTGTTTGCATCCGTCGAGCACCCTCAGACTAATGGCCAGGTGGAATCAGCTAACCGGGTGTTGCTGAGAGGTTTGAAGAGAAGGCTCGAGAAAGCCAAGGGAAGTTGGGCTGAGGAGGTACCCCGAATAGTTTGGGCGTACCACACCACCGAGCAGTCAGGAACCCATGAGACCCCGTTTAGCTTGGTCTATGGGTGTGATGCCATGATTCCAGTCGAGATTCAGGAGAGCTCGCCGAGATTCCAGAACTTTGTAGAGGAAGACTCGAATGAAGAGAGAAGACTGAACCTGGATCTGCTGGACGAAGTCAGGGAGGAGGCAAGGCTGAAGGCTGAGGCGGTGAAGAGAAGGGTCGAGCAAAGGTACAACTCAAAGGTGATGCCAAGGCAGTTTAGAGAAGGCAATCTGGTGATGAGAAAGGCCCACCAGTACGAGATGGAGAATAAGCTATCACCCAAGTGGACTGGACCGTTCAGAATAACCGAGGCACTCGGGAACGGAGCCTATCGCTTGGAGACGTTGGAAGGGGGGGCGATCCCTCGTACCTGGAACGCCACACACCTGAAGTTGTACTATAGCTAAGAGCTTTGTAAGTAAAGACAAACACAAATATTACATTGCAATGTCTCTGTTAAAACAGTTTCAAGGGGGCACTCTTTTTTCCCTAAGGAGGGTTTTTAATGAGGCCACCCAATAAAAGAAGAGTTTTCGAAAGTATAAGGTGTTTTCAGATTGCATATGTGTTATTTCCAAAAGTTTCGAAGAAAGACCTTGTCATTCGTACATGATTTAAGGCACGAAAAGATATGTCGCGTGTTTTCTAAAGTTTTAAAGTCCTCATCGTTTTTCGGCGATTAGAGGCACCAGTTAAGTTTTTGAAGTCCTCATCGTTTTTCGGCGATTAGAGGCACCAGTTAAGTTTTTAAAGTCCTCATCGTTTTTCGGCGATTAGAGGCACCAGTTAAGTTGTTAAGTCCTCATCGTTTATCGGCGATCGGAGGCACCAGATGAAAGACCTCCTCGCCGTCGAGCGAGTGCAGGCGAGAAAGAGGAAAGGTCCTCCGTGTTTCTGGGAGCGAGAAGATGTAACTCCCGGGGCAACGTAGAGGCAAGTTAAAGACCTCCTCGCCGTTGTGCGGGCGCAGGCGAGAAAGGTCCTCAGTGCATCCAGGGGGGAGGAGATGTACGCCCTGGGCAAGTTGAGGCACCGGATAAAGTCCTTATCGCCGTTGTGCGAACTAAGGCCCATCAAAGACCTCCTCGCCGACGAGCGAGTGCAGGCGTGAGAAAGAAAAGGTCCTCAGTGCATCCAGGGGGGAGGAGATGTACACCCTGGGCAAGTTGAGGCACCAGACAAAGTCCTTCTCGCCGTCGAGCGAGTTAAGGCCGTTTAAAGTCCTTCTCGCCGATGAGCGAGTTCAGGCGAGTAAAAGTCCTTCTCGCCGATGAGCGAGTTCAGGCGAGTTAAAAGACCTTCTCGCTTGTGTGCGGGTATAGGCAGGATAAAATCCTTCTCGTCTTGAACGAGTTCAGGTATGGCGAAGAGGGTGGAAGAAGCTTGGAAGGTGGCTAAGGTAGGTTCGAAGAGAACGCCTAGCCAGCCAGTCTCTAGCTCTGGGGTTCAGGGAGGTAAAGGAAGATCCCAAAGGGCATTTCTGCCTCAGATAAAGAAATGACTGCCAAAGCCTGAGGCTAAGGAAAGCTGGTATTACCAAGAGGTCTAGGTGATCGCGAAAAGTTCAAACACGGCGAGAAGGTTGAAAGACTTGTTTGATAAAGCGGGTCGAGTGGGACGTTGTTTGAACCGATGTTTGGATCACAGTTCGTTGCTTGGAACTTTTTCTTACGATCAGGTTAGTGCCTCAGGGGTACAAGTTGTTTAAAGCGATTATTGCTTAAGTTTGAATCGGCTCGAAGTAGTTACGCCAAAGGTCATGTTTGCAAAATCGCTAAGTTAAACGCAGCAGAGTTAAACATACAAAGAAAGTAAAGCGCTCAAAAGAAGTCAGAAGAAATGTCCAAGTCTCGCCATTGAAATAAGAAGCTGTTCAAAATACGTGTGCAAGAATTTTTTACAAGGCAAATACAGGTGAATTTATAAAGAAGCAGATGGGGTGGAATTGGTTGAGCCTTCGGCGGGAACGACCTTTCCATCTACTACTTCATTGTTTAATGACACCATGCTGAGGTCGATATCAGGGAATAGGCATGCGAACTGTTCTCGAGCGGCATCAAACCCGGCAACCAGAATCTGAGCGGAGCTTAGCCTAAGTTCTTCAATTTGCTTTTGAAATCCTTCAACCTGCTGCTTAAGCTCCTTGTTCTGCTGCTCCAGCTCTTCGACCTGTTTTCGGAGTTGTTTGTTGGTCTCTTGAGCTTGAAGAAGGTCGTCAGCCACCTTCTTGGATTCTGTTTGAGCTTGGGCCAACTCGGCAGCCATCTTCACCTTCTCTTTGTTTGCCTCGGAGAGATCAGCCATGGCGTCGTCTCTTGCTTTCTCTACTTGCCCAAGTAGCTTCTCGCGGTCGATCGACCTTTGCTCCAGCTTCTGTACCTTATCGGCATTGGCTTGAATTTGAGCCTCCAGGTCGCTCGCCTTGGTACGTAGAGGCACGATTCTGCTTTCAAGTTCGACTTTTTCTTGGGCAAGTTCATGGACTTTGCGGCGAAGGTCAACAGCTTCCTTGCGCGCAAGCCTAAGCTCGGTGTTTAGGGCATACTCCACTCGAGAATGTTCCATTTCCGCGAGCGTTAGGATGAATGACACCTTCTCCACCTCGACCTTCATTGTGCTGTTCTCGGTCTTGAGGTTGTAGATATCATCCTGTAGCCGCCTGGTGGAGCTCTCCACAACTCTCGTTATGATTGATGGGATATCCTCTGCAATGGTTTTGAGTTTAGCAGTCAGAGGTTCCCACATCCTCGTGACCTCGAGGGAAAGATTTGCAGCTTGGAGAGGCGCCAGGGGGGCTTGTTGAGGGTTCTCGTCGCCGCCTTCCTTAACAATATTTTCGGTGGTTGCTTCTTGGCGTGGCGACGCAATCGGGGACTCGGTGATTAGGATTGGAGAGGTGTGAGCGACCTCATCCCCGATTGGAACGATTCCTGCAGCTGAAGTGTTGGAAGGAGGGCCCCCTCCTGCTGATATATGTGGTGTAGAGGCGCTCGGGGGGTCCTCTAAGAAGTTTGGCTCTTGGGCCCCAGTTGCAGGTGGCGCAGTGGCCAATGGAACTGCTTGGACTGGTGGTGAAGGGGCTTGTGGTGCTGGTGGTGAAGGAGGAGGAGCGGGTGTTGATGGTGGTGTTGAAGCTGGAAGAGGGGGCGGGGCAGGTGGAGAAGATGGTGCCACCCTCTTCCTTTTCGTGACAAGGCCATCCTCTGTGACCTCGTCGTCCTCTTCCTCATCCTCTTGGACAACTTGGGGGGCCTTCCGCTTTGGCCTCTTAAGGACCAGTTTCTTTCGTTGGGTGGGCGCCTTAGGCGGTGATCGCCCCTGGATGATGGCCTTCTCGACCGCTGAGTTGGGAACCGTCTGGGAGCCGGTCGCCAACCCGTGGTTGCGGGCGAGCGCCTTTAAATCGGCGAGCATGTTCTTACCCAACATGGTGTCTACATGAAATGAAAGTGCATAAGTTAGCTCAAAGGAGAAAGGGGTAAGTGTACAAGACAATAAGACAGCAAAAGCAGGCATATGCAGAAAAGATAAAACCAAAGTCTTGTGTGTATCGCACAAGACGCCCAGAAACAATATCAGAAGCAATGTCAAGACAAAGATGTAGCGTCCTAACCTATTTGAAATTCCAACTGGTCCTCAAAGAACTCGAAGGAAATCAGGGTGGGGGTCAAGAATGTTATGTGGGCATCTGCCACCCTCTTCCAGAAGAGACAAAGGTCTCTGTCCAAAGCTCCCATGCTATCAGGACTTCTGGGCCTCCTGAAGCAGCTCTTGGACTCCTTTTTCCCCTTGTCCACCAGTACAAGGGGAAACCGTCGAGAAGGGAAGGGTCTTTGTCGTTTGCGCGAACCTGGATGAACTTCCCCTTCCAATCCTTGTACGACTGCTGGAAGATGGTGAAAATGGATCTCCCAGCAATGGCGTTCAGGCTGACCCACAGGCGATCTCCTGGGTGCTTGGCCTCAAACAGGAATAAAAACACGTCCACTGACGCGGGCAACCCTAGGTGGGCGCACGTTACCTCAAAAGCTCGGACAAACGCCCAGCTGTTGGGGTGAAGCTGGGCGGCAGCGATGTTGAGCTCGGTTAAGAGTTCCCTCTCAAATCGAGTGAGAGGGAACCTGAGTTTAACCTTCTTGAAGAGAGTGGTGTAGACGAAGCAGAAGGGCCCGTCGGCGCTCACTTTATCATCGGCGCACACTGGCAGAGTGGCTGGGCAAGGCAGCACCATCATTCTCTCATCGTGCTCCTTGTGGAATGATTGGTGGGCCTCGTCCCCATTGGTCAATCGCAGAACCGCTCCCGCGGTGTTCACCGACGACGTTTCCTTTAAGAGGGTTGAGTTAGCCCATGAGTATAACGTCTTGAAGTCTGGCAGTGGGGTGGGGGCTCCTCCAGCGTTTGGTGGAGTCGCCTGGGCCAGAGTGGTTTGAGAAGACGCGGGCCTCACAGCCTGCGAAGAGGGGGCACCACGAACTTGCGTAGAGTCGTGTGCTTGAGAAGGAGGGTTTCGCGCTGACGGAGGGGGGTTCGGGGTGATCTTCGTGCGAGTCATGGTAGCAACTGCAAACGAAGGAGGAAGGAAAAATAATCAGGAGGGTTACAAAGGCTGACTCGATCATGAAAGGAAGGTGAAAGACGAACGAATGTGAGTTCGTTGCGACAATCGGCAAAGCCCTAAGTCACGCAGAAGGAGAAATGGAAAAACAGCCCACAGCGTATGCACCAGACAGTTACAGGATGATGCAAATCGGTGAAAATGCAAGAAAACCCAGCAGATGAAGGAAAGTAGTTACCTTTCGATGATCGGGAGAATGTTAAAGGGAGGTGGTGATCTAGAGCGTCGAGGAACGTCGAGAGCTTTCGCAGAAAGAAATGAGAGCGTATGCAAGTGTGAAGAAAGTGATGGAACAGTAGGAGCGTAAGGGGTTTAAGGGTCTTCGAACGGTTTTGGGAAGCGCTAACGGCAGATGAAGATGGCCGTTGATGAGAGCCACGTGTCGAACGATGCGCGAAGAGTTTGGTGGAGCGTCAGAGCAGCAGAAAGTACTACCGCTTGGAATTCTGCGCCCATGCCACGTAGACCGGTGTTAACGAAGGCTTTTTCAGTCTTTTCGCTAGACAAGTCTTCGCTTAAGACTGGGGGGCTTGTGTACCGCCCTGATGGTCGGATGCGATGACGTGGCATCCTGTTACAGTGTAGGCGTGTTGACAAGGCGCCAGGTTGACAGTTGGGAAGGAAGTCGGGAGGCACGTGTAGTCGCCGATAGTTAAGTTGGCGTGTTCCGATCTCCAGCTTACCAGAATAGGCGATCGCCAGGTTGAGGACGAAGTCGCCAGATGCAGACTCAGGCGACCAGGCAGTTGGAGATCGCCAGAACAAGCACATCGCCGAAGTTAAAGGAGAAGCAGATTATGAAGGCGGCCGGCGAGACCACAGGGAAGGTGTATGAAGGCCCTACCTCGCCAGTTTCAGTAGAGATCGCACTCCTGAGTTAGCTATGCACTGGGCAGCACCATGCATAGGTAACTTAGCCAAAATGAGAGTAGAAGTAGCGCCAAGTCAGGGAGCCTCCAGATGATGGCACGTGTACAGTTGGATACGAGCCACGTGTCCAAGTCTGTAACTGCCAGGGGAGAGAAAACCACCAGGTATATAAGAGTTCCTAACAGATTTTCTAAGGTACGCACGTTCAGTTCATACACTTTACGCTTGCGAGTGACAGAGCTGTTTGTGAGAGAGATTTGCACGGTTCCAGTTCTTAGTATTTGGTGATACCGTCACTGACTTGAGCGTCGGAGTGCGATCGGCCGCAGCGGCGCCGTATCGTTTCTTTGCAGGTTCTTGAGACAGATCCAGAGGAGGAACGGAGGTGGGAAGCGGCGCGCACGTCGATCCTTTGACGAGGCATTCTCCAGCGCTCCGGTCAACAGGCAGGATCAAAGGGCATAATGAAAAATTTTCTAGAAAAGTTTTCTAAAGCCTATAAATAAGATGCTCTCTCAGTTGTAATATGTACCACAAAAAGAAATACAATAGAGAGAAAAGAAGAAGAGTGTTTCTTTAAAGAAAACACAAGAGTGAGTGGTTGTTTGTGTTTCATCAACCAGCCTTCGCCATTCATCACCATTGCTGTCAACACTTTACTTGTCTTATGTCGCTATTGTTGTGCGTCCCTGTGAATGTATTAAGTTAAATAATAAATTTCATTGTTCTGATCATGTGTTGTCGTGTTTTTGGTTTTGTCGGGGACGTTTCTTATTGGTTGATCACATTTTCAGATTGTTTAACTTTGTGGCAACATGTACACTAGTGATTAACCAATCTAAAAGTAAAAAATAGGGATACTGTGTGCTATTTTAAATCACGTAATCTAGAAAGGTTTATAGATTACATAATTCAAAAGTAACTTTTTTGCGAACTGTGCAGTTTTTTCTTTTATCAATAAAAAATTAAATGAATAAAAAAGAGATCACTTTAGGGTGTTCCAACCCTTATACAAAACTAAAACCTATCAGAAAGTTAAATGCTACAATAGCACTCCTACATACCATCTCTAGGCAAACAGCACGCAATAAACTACTAGCTAAAGCAAGAAGATACTGCTCCTCATTACACCAGTCTGCACCAAAAAACCAGAGTCAAACTTGTTGCCACACAGAGTAGTTGCAGCCTGCCTTAGAATGAACTGTGCAGTCTAGAATTTGAAGTAATTAAAGCATCTTATAAGTTAATTTAAGTAATTTTACCTCCGCTGTGACAAATTTGGTTTTCTTGTCTTTTCTCTATTTTCATGACCAACAACATCAAATTTATTTGAATGGGTTTAGTGTTTGTGAAACGACGACCAAGGGAGAATCATGCACGATATTTGGGGCAATTTTAATGCTCCAGAGAAGATTTGTGTAGAATTTCAAAATAGAAAAAAGTACATAAGTGAAGATAGAGAAGCCAGAATGATACTGATAATTGGCAAGTATGAGCTTAAATAGAGAATATGCATCACGGGCCATAGACACTACAATGCATGTAACTGACAAATGCTTGCAGAATAATTACCGAGAGTAGTGTAAGTAGTATTACACAGTTTAGGAAACAGTAGAATAAAGTTTTACAATCAAGCAGTAGGATAAGATGCCATCATAGCTATGCCACAGAGTCCTTCCTCAGCAGCTACACCTCTTTGCATCCTAATGTAGCCTTCTTCACCCCATTCTGTTCCCCATGAGTTCTTTACCAACCAATACTTCCTCCCATCATCACTAACACCATATCCCACTGCAGTCACACCGTGATCCAACTCTGTTCCACATGAACCAGTGAAGACACCACTCTTGTAAAATTGAAAGTCAGACCCACTGGCATCAATGGCTACAGACACTGGTTGATTAGTCACAGCCTTTTGAAGTGCCTTCTCATTGTTGGCAGGGACATCCTCATACCCAGTAATGGTAGCAGCATGGTTGGCTGCTGCATTTGCATTGCACTTTCCATCAACACCCTTATAGGGGTAACTGGCTTCGGTGTTGAGTCCATGATTTTGAATGATGAATTTGAAAGCATCATCCATAAGACCACCACCACAACCTTGGTCCACCCCCTTTATGTCACAATCAACAAGTTCTTGTTCAGATAAAGAGATCAATTTTCCAGTACTAAGTTTGTGAATTCCTTCAGTTGCTGCAACAGCAGAAAACGCCCAGCAGCATCCTGCACAAGGTAAACTAATAGTTAAATTATCAAACAATTTAATTTTACTCAGGAATGTGAATGAATAATGAAGCACCTACCACACTGGCCTTGGTCCTTGACGGGTGTCACTGCACCCTTTTGCCTCCAGTCCACAGTGGATGGTACTGCACTCACATTTTCATACTTAAAAGTGGTTGTTCTTGTGATTGAGGAACACACGTGCCCCTTGAATCTATTTCTTGGAGCTATGAACTCCTCGTTGGTGAGGTCTGCAAATTGATTGATGGCTAGGTTGTAAGCTTTATTGGCAGCATTGTTGAAGGCTTCAATGTATTTGACATTTTCCTTGAATATCCTGAAGCGCTTTTCCTTTTCCTCAGGGTCCTTGTACACTCTGCTATAACGAGTCATCCATTGTTCATGCCTCTCATGCATGGAGGCATCTTGGAGAGTGCGACATGAGACTTGAAAAGCCAAGAATCCGATGCAGAAAAGCAATGCCAATGAAATATGATAGAATTGACTTTTTGCTACCATGGTGGCTACTGTAGTGTGACAAATAATTGGGTTTACTACTTGATGCTGGTTAGTGAAATGTTTGAAAGATGTGTTGTGGCGTGGTATTAAGGATTGTTTGTGGTGTTTATATAGGCATATTAGCGTTGATATCTAAATTAGTTTTTAGTTTCCAATTTAAATCTCAAAGCACTCTTTATTGTATGTAGCTGTGAGATTTATCTGAATGAGACCTTGCTTGTGGATATTGGTAGTGTGGACAAATTATGGTGCCAAAGTGCTTGTCAAAGAGAATGTGCGTATTGGGAAAGTTTAGAATTATAAAAGTGGAAGTATGAAAACTTTATCAACTTCGTGCACGCAAATTGCTACACCATAACATAACGAAATAAAAGTCGCACTCTTCCAAATCAAATACTTTTACAAAGATATATAGTAATTCTAATAATATATTTACTCGAAATTAAATAGAACTCATATAACTAAATTAAGAAAAGTGTATGTGATTGGGGGCATAACATGAAAAGAAAAAACTAACAAGTAATAGGTTTAATTAAGATGCTTTGCTCTAACTAATTATATAATTACAAATTATGTCTCCTAAATTAAGTAGCCAAGGTAAGCGCATTATTTTTTATGTCATACGTGCGAGAACTAAAACTAAGAAATAAGAACAAACATAAATATAAGAATATATTATATTATATTGTATTTGGTTGGCTGGAAGGAAGAATAGTACAACTTAATTTGGTTCTGCGTCATAGCAATATGCATGATATGCACATAAATCAAAACAAATTTCAAACCTTCTTTTACAGTTCCAAACTTTTCCAATGTCCACAAAGAAGGCATCCTTCTAAAACTATTTCATTGGTATATTAAGGAAAATGTGCTTTCAGATTTGAATTGAAACACAGAAGGTTTCTTTACGATTCAAAACATAAACTTAGTATAAATACCACAAATAATCTTGGGTACCACTACACAGCATCTTTCACATATTTCACTGACCAACATAAAAATATTGTAACAATACACTACCATGGCTACCAAAACTCAATTCTATCACATTTCTTTGACATTGCTTTTCTGCATGGCAATCTGGACTTTTCAAGTCACATCTCGCACTCTCCAAGATGCCTCCATGAATGAGAGACACGAGGAATGGATGACTCGTTATGGAAGAGTGTACAAGGACCCTCCGGAAAGGGAGAAGCGTTTAAGAATATTCAAGGAAAATGTGAACTACATTGAGGCCTTCAACAATGCTGCCAATAAACCTTACAAGCTTGCTGTTAATCAATTTGCAGACCTCACCAATGAGGAGTTCATAGCACCAAGAAATAGGTTCAAGGGTCACATGTGTTCCTCTATCACAAGGACAACCTCTTTTAAGTACGAAAATGTGACTGCAGTGCCTTCTACAGTGGATTGGAGGCAGAAGGGTGCAGTTACACCCGTCAAGGACCAAGGTCAATGTGGTAAGTGCTTCACTATATATCTACCACATCAAATTCAAAATGATTGAGTATCTAACTATTAATTTACCTTGCAATGTAGGATGTTGTTGGGCCTTTTCTGCTGTTGCCGCAGCTGAAGGAATTCATGCACTCACTGCTGGAAAATTGATCTCTTTGTCAGAACAAGAACTTGTTGATTGTGACTCAAAGGGTGTGGACCAAGGTTGTGAAGGTGGACTTATGGATGACGCTTTCAAATTCGTCATCCAAAATCAAGGACTCAACACGGAAGCCAATTACCCTTACAAGGGTACTGATGAAACCTGCAATGCAAATGCAGCATCTGGCCATGCAGCCACCATTAAGGGGTATGAGGATGTCCCTGCAAACAATGAGAAGGCACTGCAAAAGGCTGTGGTCAATCAACCAGTGTCTGTAGCCATAGATGCCAGTGGCTCTGACTTTCAATTTTACGAGAGTGGTGTGTTCACTGGGTCATGTGGAACTGAATTAGATCACGGTGTCACAGCTGTGGGATATGGTGTTAGTGATGATGGAACTGAGTATTGGCTAGTAAAGAACTCGTGGGGAACCGAGTGGGGTGAAGAAGGCTACATTAGGATGCAAAGAGGTGTGGATTCTGAGGAAGGACTCTGTGGCATAGCCATGCAAGCGTCTTACCCTACTGCATAATTTAAAAAATTGTACCCTATTATACTATTTACTATTCTATGTATCTCTTTAACAGCTTTTCTTATCATTGTATCCTTTCCACAAACACAGTATTGTAAGTACACATCTTATCGGTCAATTACTAATGAAAAACCAGTCATGGTCTTATAGTACAAAGCTAAAGGTAAAATTAGTATGAAGCAAATCCTTGGAAAGAGAACTGATTTCACTATTAAAGAATTTGTAACTCGTCACAATGATACAGAGCGTTGCTTAACCACGTAAGACGCAGTCAATGAAGTATGAATTTGAGTCTAGTATTGTACAAAATGTCTTCACTAATCTATGTTAGTCTCCAAAGGTGTAAGATTTATTTTGAAGTGAAGCAAGAAGTTATCCGTTGGAAGACATCTTCGTTGCAAGGAATTGTGAGACCACCCATGGAATGATAATATCCAAATTCTTCCTCACCTTCACTCAGCAAGTCCTGGAATGGAGGTTGGTTCAAGTATGATACAGGGATCACAAAACGCTTCATTTTCTCCCCGACATAGACTGCAAGATAGCCCTTTGGCGCATCCACCGCTTTTGAAGATGCTTGATTTGCTGAAAATATTTCCTTTCTGATACCAGGTAGACGAAAACCCATTGTTGTGTTGGTTTGAGAGAAGTCTTGAGAATAAGATTTTCAGTTTTGAAGGCTTTAGGATGTGAATGATTTGTGTTGGTTCTAAATGGTTGAAGGCTTGAATATTTATAGAGAAAAGATATGTAAAAAGGCCATTGGCTGGAAGAATAATTGGTGAAGGAGGGAATGGAGTAATGGGACCAACCGAGAGACAAGGGCATATGGTGTTGTCTTCGGCACTTTCTCATGAATCAACGTAACATGGGATAATAGTTAAGATAACAGTGTCCCTCCTTCTCTAGGGAAGCCCAAAATGTCTCTTCATTTGCAAAGAAAAATTGAAAGTTGATGATGTTGACGATTATTAAGTGGGGCGGTGAGTTAGAATTGGCCGTACATAACGTTCAAAGTTTCTCATGATAATGTATTGAACATTACTGGTTCTTATCTATTGGTACACGTTATATCAATACAACTGTCCTCTTAATTATTTGGAGAAGCATGTGTCCACCATTGGACTAGTTACATCGATCGCAATGCATGAAAAAACTATAGATTCTCAGGTGCGTAATTTGTTGGCCAAAATCTCGAAAGGTGAGTATGCACTCCTCCCATTGAACTTCCTAATCCATGAAAGAGACCTGTGAGACAGCACCATGTGAAGGAGAGGCCCTTAGCAACTATTTATGCACTATTTCTTTGCTTCTCCAACATAACAAGTTGCTCTCTCACAAATGGGTTTTTTTTCCTGAGATAGATTACATGAGGTGAATTTGTTAAGAATATACTTTCTTTTTCCTGAATGAGAATACTAAACACTGGAAATTGTTTAAACACATTTTCCTTTTGCCAAATCTCAATAAATTTATTACTCGCTCTTTTAGTTCCTTCTTTCAGAATCACACACTAACTATATATCTCTGCTTAATTTTTTACTCGCTCCTGT
Source organism: Phaseolus vulgaris (assembly GCF_000499845.2). NCBI lineage: Eukaryota > Viridiplantae > Streptophyta > Magnoliopsida > Fabales > Fabaceae > Phaseolus > Phaseolus vulgaris. Next base: position 34,488,577 of record NC_023749.2, on the reverse strand, counting down.
TCCTCCATCACGTTTTAGTTCCTGTTCCAGTTCCTCCTCGAGAATTCGGATATCTAACTTCCAAGTTCATCTTTATAAATGTTTTCGGATGAAATTTTATAAGTATTTCAGCAGAGAACTAACCTCTTTTGCTAAGGCCCAGGCTTCTTATAATTTTTCTTTGCCATGTATGTCTATTTAACATTGTTGCCCCAATTAAATTTATTTCCTCTTTGGTCGAAGTGAAAATATTTTCACTCTACCGTTCTAGGATGTGATCTTTTCCGCTTTGAAATTTCACAGAACAAAGTCTAGTTTTTGAACTGAACTTAACCTTATTCATGCAGAGAGAACAGAACATTGAAATTGGTAAACTATAAAAAATGAGTAGCTACTTGAATAGTTGAGTTCCTTTTCATTGAACAAAAAAATATCGTTCTTTCTCACAAAAGGGAGATGTTTACAAGTTGAGAAGACGCCTATTGTACAAAAATGTCTCCACTAATCTATCTATATTAGTCTCCTAAAGTATGACATTTATTGTCCATTCAAGCAAGAAGTTATACGTTGGAAGACTTCTTCACTGCAAGGAATTGTGAGGCCACCCATAGGATGATCATATCCAAACTCTTCCTCAGCTTCACTCAGTAAGTCTTGAAATGAAGGTTTGTTCAAGTATGATACAGGGATCACAAACCGCTTCATTTTCTCTCCAACGTACACTGCAAGATGCCCCTTTTGTGCATCAACTGTTTTTGAAGATGCTTGATTTGCTGCAAATATTGCCTTTCTGATTCCAGGTAAACGAAAACCCATTGTTGTATTGGTATGAGAACAGAAGGGTTTGAGAAAAGTGTTGAGAATAAGGTTTTGAATTTAGAATGGTTTGGGATGTGAATGATTTGTGTTGGTCCTAAATGCTTACAGACATGAGTATATATAGATAAAAGGATATGCATTAATTGGTTACTTGAATTATTGGTGAAGGATGGATATGAGATGGCAGTCACAGGACCAAAGAGAGAGATAGCATGTGGTGTTGTCGTCAAGGACTTTCTTAAATGGCAACGTAACGTGTTATAATAGATAATACAAGTCCCACCTTGTGGATCTATGAAAAAGAAAGAGTAATTGGTTCATATTGTATCATAATATGATCATGCATTCAATGTTGATTTTCTTCTTATCTCCTCTGTACTTCAAATTGTAAGCAACACTGCATGACATTTGCATAAATGATGTCTCCGATGGCCACCACCTTGAATGAGTTTCAACATCAGACCTTCTTTATCGTACACAAAAGTGGGTGGACTTGTATTATGTACTCTAACATGTTACATTTATTCTGAAGAGAGTTCTCTACAACACCATGTGCCTTGTCTCTCATTTGGTGCTATGGCTCCTATCTCATCACAATTCACCTGAATATAAATGTATTATATTCAATGAGTTTGTTTCAAAAGATAGGAATGATAGAATCCACCTGAATGCAGGGTCAGCTAAGAATATATGATGTCATGTTTGTGAGAAGAACATAGCTTTTAAAGAACCAACTGAGATTTATATCCTCATGTTTCAAAAAAGACAATTCATCATTGTCATTGTTCAAAGTTTCCCACCAGCTGTGTAATTATTTTTAGTTAAAGATTTGTACTGGACTAGAGCACCCAAAGCTCAGTGTTCGCTGGTCGGAGCTCAGCATTTGCCTTAGACAGGTCAGCTCGGGTTTTAGGCCAAGTTGATGGACCATGTGATTGGGTTCAAGATGTGTGTGTCAAATCTTTCCTGTATACTTAACGTAAACTCTCGTGCGCAAGACCTAGGCAGCCAGCAAGGGATAATAATGGACCTAAGGTGCACTTATTGTGTCTGGGTCTACTACGAGTAAAACCTTTTCTCTGAACCTAAGTCCATGTGTGTTAGGGCACGATGAGTTAGGTTGCATGTATGATGTGTAGCGTCTCGCCGAGGGTGCCTACGTGAAACAGATTGGACCCCTGATGCTGGTACATGAGTTGGTACTCTGGAGGTTATTCTGTTAAGATTTTATGCACTCTAGAGGAGAAAAATTCTGTTCAGTTGTGACACTAATAGAGTGTGCCCTAAAACAGATTTTCATGTTGAGCATGCTTTCAGTTGAGATGATATTCTCGTAGGCTATAAAAGGGACTTGAGATCCCAGGTAAAGGTATGTTGTTTCTAAGACTGAAACTAGTTACTTCTTCTTTCTTATAAAGCCCTGTACTGACTTGATCGTCGGAGTGCAATCAACAGGTAGGGCCCCCTTTGTCTCAACGGAGCCGCAAACAAAGGGAAGAGCAGATTCCAACAGAGATAGACGGAGCCAGAGCTTGGGATTGGAATCAACCGACGACTAATTCAATCGGCAAGAACAAGATTTTTATCTTTTTCTTCACAGAACTTTAAATAATTTCAGTGAATGCATTTATGTTGTCTTTTTCTGAACTAAAAGGTTGTCAAAGATTTTTTAGATACTTGGTAAGTGTTATGATGTATGTTCCAGCTGCTCTATACCTTCCATCTTGTGAGAAAAAGGTTGACATGCTCTCTATAAGTGTTCAAAGTGGAACGTTGAGAAGCCTCATTAACAACAGGCTGTTCAGGTTACTGAAATTCATCAAAGGCATTTGCTGATAAACTTGTATGTCTGCTGCATTTATGTATATCACTTATTACTAGTTTTAGATGTAGATTTAAGTTTGTATGAGATTACATAATCATAATTTCCATTAATCTATGTAATCATAATCATAATTCACAAACTACCAATAACATTAATCTGATTATGCAAGAAATACAATCATAATGCAAGTCCATCAACAAGTTCTGTATTAACACATGTTGTTTTGACCATAATCACTAGAATGTAGCAAGTTTCTCCATTTTCTGTTAATAATGTATTTGGAGCAAGGACATTGATTCAAAGGAATCAAAATCACGACAAATCCTAACTTGCAAACCATTTTTGTTTTAAAAGTAGGATTTTGGGTCAAAATTTGATTAATTCTTCAACAGAAAATAAGAGGCAAATCGACCCTTTTAGAAATGGTCAAGTTAGGAATCTTTTGATATTTTTCTCGGCAAGTGTACCAAATCAACTGTAATATAGTACTCTTTAAACTACGAATGTCGAACCCACAGAGAACAATTCTAATTAAGATCTTCTGTTATAAACTCATTAAGTATAGAAAATAATTTTGATTGTTGAGAACTTGTTCATAATCAAATTAAAGATCTCATAGAAATAACTCAAAGATTTAGGGTTTGATTCAACCAAAAACAAAACTAACTTATCAAATATAGAGAAAGATACTTGGGATTGAATTGCGTCTATCTCAATCATTTGTATTTTGAATAATACAATATATAATACTCAAAACTACTTATTCTTGATGCTTAATTTAAAGTCATTCTTCACCTTGATTCCTCACAGATGAAATTCATAAGATAATTTCTCAAACACTGATTCCTCAGATATTTAACAAATTATCCAGCTTTAGGAACAAAATTATAATGCAATCAATAACCTGGAATCTATTCCTAGCATTACAAGTTATCAAGTATTTTCGTCTATTTCAAATCCTTAAAGGTACTTTCCAATTAAATTTAAGGATCAAAATCAAGACTCTATTGATCAGACAGAATCAAGCAATAAGCATAAAACGAAAATACCAAGAACAAGTAGAAAAAAGAATATTATATATATATATATATATATATATATATATCACCAAGAATACATTTGATCAAGGTAAATTACATTCAATCCCAAGTTAGAAAGCACTTAGCCACTCATGACAACTCCTTCAATCTTCATTCTTGATCTGGATTGCATAAGAAGGGCTGATCTGAGCAAGTTCTTCTCCTAATAACAAAGGTTTCTTCTCTTTCTCTCACTAATCTCTCTCTATAAAAACCCAATCTTTTTCCACTGCTTCCTTTTGAGTTGTATTTCAAAATTTATATAACGAACTTTAGCTCAAGCTAGCCAATTTAGCTTAAGCTAGATCTTTCGGTGCATTTTTAGCTTGAGCTAGCGATTCTAGCCTGGGCTAGATCAGTACTGCACCTTTAATAAACTCTGGATAGTTTTAGCTTGAGCTAGCAATACTAGCCTGGGCTATAATAATACTGCACCTTTAATCAACTCTGGACTGATTTAGCTTGAGCTAAATCTTCCAGCTTGAGCTAAATCTTCTTGTGATCCAATTAAGTTTTTACTTTCTTTCTTTCAATGCCAGCTTGAATAATATTTTTAATGCTTCATATTCATTTGCAATTTACACCAAAATTGAGATTAAATTTCTTCATTTGTTTCTTGGTTCAAAATATATAATCAGATTCAATAATTCTCAAATTAGGGTAATTTTTTACATTAAGCAAAAATTAAGTTCCAAAGTGTTCAATTTTCTCAATCATAAAAAACTACACATTGGCACTTATCAAATTCTCCCCAACCTAGAATCTTGCTTGTCCTCAAGCAAAGTAATTGAATCCCGAAAAAATAAGAGTTCATTCCTCCCTAAAATCCTTAGAAATCAAATCTATAGTTTAATATCAGAACAACTTCATGAAAATAGTACAAGATAATTCAAAAAAAAATTATGGTGTTTCCTATCAATTCAAACCAAGACAGGATAAGAATGTATTCAATTTCCAAGGTAAACAATTGTTACTCTTCACTAAGAATCAAACTAAGAAATTTCTCTCTTCATTCCTCACTGGTGAGTGTTTTTCATCTTTTTTCACTGATTTCCAAGTTAATTTAAGGTTGCCCTTCATTTCCAGTTGATTACAAACACTTTCACAAACATAGATTGAGGTCTTTTTCAGGTTGTAATGAGGCTGGGTTACAAAGAAAATTTGGTTTTTCCAGGATAACAAAATGCACACTTAACAAAAGATTAGCATATTTGCAATTCAATTTCTAACTGTGTTATCCATTATCCCTTCCATAAGATTCATTCACATTGCTTCTTTTCTATATTCTTGTAATCCCCTTTGCTTTTTTTTTTTTTTTTCTTTTCTCTAGTAAAGAGAATGAGAATTTGGATAATTTTGTCATTCCCTTTTTTTTTATTTTTTTTTATTTTTTGTCCTTTTTCTTTTTCTTTCATTCATTCTCAAAATCCCAGTAGCCACACCAAACCCAATTCTTTTAATTATAGAAATCTAAATTGCACCTATGCTCTCCTTTTGTTAGCATACCACAAGGTAGGACAATATATGTATATCAGAAGCTAGGGTGCAATAAAACAAATTTGGCTCAAAAAGGGTTATTTTTCTACACATTTCATCATATATTGCAAAGATTAGCTGTTTGGCTCTGAGTTTTCTCACCTCCAACTCTATTAAACATGCCTCAATCATCTCCATATTTGATTTTGTGATGCAAATTGACTAGAAAATTAGGCAACCTCAATTAACTCTTCACTAGTGAAAGTCTCTCAAACTGTTTAAAGGTTTCACACTCTCACTTGGTTTGCTAATTTCAATTCCTCATTTATTCTCAGACATTGCTTTCAACTATTTACCTTGTTCCACCTTTTACATATTACTATCTTTTCTCAATTTGAGTGATGGTTCCAACCACAAATTCTTTTTTTCAAATTAAGTCCCTGATCAATCCATTTGGTTGTTCTAATTTAGAACTATGGTTTGATTTTTTTTTCCAAAAAATTATACCCTCATCTATACCATCATCTATCTATATACAAGATTTCACAAAATATGCAAACATCAGCCACTATACTAACTTAAGCTTAAAATCAACAAAAGCTAAAGTAAGAAATATTAAACTAAACTGCTAAAGTCAACTTACTAAATTAAACTGAAAGTAAAGTTAAACAAAAAGATAAAACCAGTTTTTTGTTCATTGTGCATGAGAAGTATCAATCTCCTCTTGTGATTTTGTCCAGATCTGGGCCACAATCATCATTTTGGAATTGGTTCGAATGTTCATATGTTGCTGCTCCAGATGGTCAATCTCCGGTTTCTAGTGCATCTTTAAATCTAGTCCCAACTCCAAATGCTCATGCCTCCCCTGAAAAATTGTGCCTGTCCCAGGCCAAGATAGATAATCATGAAATTCAGTGGGTGTCAACGACAGATTATTTAATACCAGATTTGGTGTGACTCATTTTCTGCACATGTAAGAATAAGCATTTCCCAAACGAAAGTGTTTTATTGGATTGGCATTTTAACAAACACTTGATATGCATGATATAGAATGGTATTGAATGAGTAATTTTTGGTATTTAATCCATGGAAGACAATGCTTAACTTTGGATAAACTCAAAATAACAATCATATTCAACGTCAAAACATTCAAATATCAACAAGATTGAATCTTTGAGTTTATAGCAATTTAGCAATGAAATCTTAAAATGAATGGATTGTGAAATCTTAGCAACAATGATGGCAATGGAGATGGAGATGATAGATTTATACATTAAGCACTTACATTGATAACGGAAGTGTAGATGAAATGTTTGAATGAGTATGAAAGCTTTGGGATGGAATTTTTAAAACTGGAAATGCTTGACTGAAAATGAGTTGGGGTGCAGGGTTTTCAAATGTGATTTTAAAATCTTGCAGTTTTTTTTTTTTTTTAGAAAAAACCCACTAGCTTAGGCTAGATCATTTTAGCTCAAGCTAAAGTTTGGCAGAGAGCAAAAAATTTGTTTAGCTTAGGCTAGATCAGTTTAGCTCGGGCTAAAACTTGGCCGAAAGCAACAGATTTTTCTAGCTCAAGCTAGCTCGTTTTAGCTAAAGCTAAAGTTTGGCAGAAAGCAACAGATTTGTTTAGCTCAAGCTAGATCAGTTTAGCTCAGGCTAAAGTTTGGCCGAGAGCAACAGAGTTTTCTAGCTCAAGCTAGCTCATTTTAGCTCAAGCTAAAATTTGGTAGAGAGCAACAGATTTGTTCTAGCTCAAGCTAGCTCATTTTAGCTCAGGCGAAAGTTGCATAACAAAATTTTATCTTCTTTTTCTGCATATCTAGCTTAGGCTAAAATTTCTAGCTTAAGCTAAAATTACCCTGTAATGAAATTTTCTTGAAAATTTTCATTTTGTCTTTGCCAAAAGTTTCAAACATTTCTAAGCTTTCTTCCATCCATTCATTTCACCAAACATTTCAAACCTGCATGACCATTTCACATATCAAACTGGTTTTAAAAACATCAAATATTAAAACATACTAGTAAATCAAAACAAAAATTAAAGACACATTTCAAAACTAAACACTGGGTTGCCTCCCAACAAGCGCTCGTTTAACGTCATATAGCTTGACGCCTGGTTAATGTCATTAAAGATTCAGCAGCAATCACATCCACTCTGAAACACTCTTTCTGATCATTAGAATATTTCATTGCTTCAAAAGCATTAAAGCTTACTTCTTCATATTGAGCACAAACCTTCAATCTTCCTTTGTCTACATCAATTATAACTTTAGCAGTTTTCATGAATGGTCTTCCTAATATCAAAGGTACTTTAACATTTTCTTCAATATCCATTACAACAAAATATACTGGGAATAGAAATTTATCTACCTTTACCAACAGATCTTCAACTATTCCATGTGGATATTTGATTGATCTATCAACCAACTGCAAAGTCATTCTTGTTGGTTTCACTTCTACATCTCCAATTTTTTTCAGCATTGATAAAGGCATCAAATTAATACTAGCTCCAAGATCCAATAATGCCTTTTCAACAGTAAGATTTCCTATGGTAACTGGCAAAGTGAAACTCCCAGGATCTCTGGATTTCTATGGTAATGATTTTTGAATTATAGCACTACATCCAGCTTCCAATTCAACTATCTCCTAGTCATTGAATTTTCTTTTCTTTGTCAGTAATTCCTTCATGAATTTAGCATATGTAGGCATCTGCTTTAAAGCTTTAGTAAAAGGAATGTTAATTTGCAATCTTTTGAGAATATCCATAAATCTTACAAATTGTCTTTCTTTGCATTTCTTTGTAGGAGCATGTGGATAAGGAACATCTTTTATAGGAACACTCCTCTCTTGTTTCTCACTTTTTTTATTTTTCTCTCCAATATCTTCCTTATTCATTCCTTCTCCTCCCTCACACTCAATCTGTTCTTTTTCATTTTCTCTCTCACTTAAAACCTCTTCCTCAACAACTAAATTATCTCCAATTCCTTTTCCTATAACTATCCCACTTCTGGTAGTGATAGAATTGCAATGCTCCTTGGGGTTGGTTTGTGTATTGGCTAAAAATTGTCTTCCTTGATTATCAGCTAACTATTTAGCCAGCTGCCCCACCTGTGTCTCTAAATTCCTTATTGATGCTTCAGTATTTTTCTGATTGGATAGAGAGGCTTGCATGAACTTCTCAAACGTATCCTCCAATTTTGATGTTCTCTCGTGAAGGGAAGGATAATGTGGTTGCTGCTGATAAGGAATTTGTCTGTTAGATGATTCAGCCTCTTGCTTCCACCCAAATCCTTGATTTGGATTATTCCTCCATCCTTGAGCCATGTTATTTGGATAATTAGATGCAAAGCCACCTTGTATTCCTTGATTATTCATATACTGAACTTTTTCCTCTTATGGATTTTGGTAAGAGCATTGGCCATTAAGATGATCTCCCCCACAAAAATCACACTTCAAAGCTTGATTCTGAATTGAAACAGAATTTACTGCATGTAATTGTTGAGGCAATTTTGACATTTGCTTGGTTAATGCCTCAATTTGCTGAGTCAAAATCTTATTTTGTGCTAAAATTGCATCTGAAGTACTAAGATCCAACACCCCTTTCTTTTGCACAGTATATCTATCATGTTGAGCTTGGTAATTTTTTGAGGCTAAGGCATCAATGATTCTTGTAGCTCGTTCTGCATCAACACTCATCATTGTACCTCCTGTTGCAGCATCCAAGATCATTTTAGTATCAGGCCTTAAACCATTATGGAATATGTTCAATTGAGCAATAACCTCAAAACTATGATTAGGACATCTTCTTAACATAACTTTAAAGCGTTCCCAAGCTTCAGAAAATGGTTCATCTGGCCCTTGCCTGAATGTGGAGATATCAAACTTGGCCTTGATATATCGAGAGAGTGGGAAGAATCTATGTAGGAATTTCTCTTCTACATCATTCCAGCTACTTAGACTCTGATTTGGATGCGACTTTAACCATTCTTTTGCTTTGCCTGCAAGTGAGAAAGGAAATAGACGCAAATAAACATATTCAATATCATTTTCCTCGAAGCCCATGGTCCCAACCAACTCATAGAATGTGGATAGATGAGTATAAGGGTCTTCATGATCCATTCCAGTGAATTAATAAGTGTTGATTAAGCTAAGAAAAGTTGGCTTCATTTCTAATGATTTGGTGGCAGGAGGAATGACTATGCTAGAGAAATGCCTTGGTCCTTGTTGCATAGCATGGTCTCCCAATGTCCTTCTAGGTGGATTTTGTCTATTATCAGCCATTTGGAACTCTGTTTGATTGTGTGAGTTAAGAGTGTTGGAAGATTCTCCTTTTGCTTGTCCTTGCTTCTTCTTTTCTTCTCTCTTCTTGCTCTGGTTTTTTCTAGCTGTCTTCTCAATTTCTGGATCAAATTCCAATTGGTCTTTAGGAACTTGTCCTCTTAATAGCATGTATCTAAGACAACTCAAGCAAGGATTAGCACAGGATAAAAAGAATAATATCTAAACAAGTGGCTATTCACAAAGAAAACAAACTATTCACAATACTCAATAAGTAATACTTCAGAAATTCTTAAAAGAATCTGTTCCCCGACAACGGTGCCAAAAACTTGTTGATATTTTTCTCGGCAAATGTACCGAATCAACTGTAATATAGTACTCTTTAAAGTACGAATGTCGAACCCATAAAGAACAATTCTAATTAAGATCTTCTGTTATAAACTTATTAAGTATAGAAAATAATTTTGATTGTTGAGAACTTGTTCATAATCAAATTAAAGATCTCATAGAAGTAACTCAAAGATTTAGGGTTTGATTCAACCAAAAACAAAACTAACTTATCAAATATAGAGAAAGATACTTGGGATTGAATTGCGTCTATCTCAATCATTTGTATTTTGAATAATACAATATATAATACTCAAAACTACTTATTCTTGATGCTTAATTTAAAGTCATTCACTTTGATTCCTCACAGATGAAATTCATAAGATAATTTCTCAAACACTGATTCCTCAGATATTTAACAAATTATCCAGCTTTAGGAACAAAATTATAATGCAATAAATAACCTGGAATCTATTCCTAGCATTACAAGTTATCAAGTATTTTCGTCTATTTCAAATCCTTAAAGGTACTTTCCAATTAAATTTAAGGATCAAAATCAAGACTCTATTGATCAAACAGAATCAAGCAATAAGCATAAAACGAAAATACCAAGAACAAGTAGAAAAGAGAATATTATATATATATATATATGTATATATATATATCACCAAGAATACATTTGATCAAGGTAAATTACATTTAATCCCAAGTTAGAAAGCACTTAGCCACTCATGACAACTCCTTCAATCTTCATTCTTGATCTGGATTGCATAAGAAGGGCTGATATGAGCAAGTTCTTCTCCTAAGAACAGAGGTTTCTTCTCTTTCTCTCACTAATCTCTCTCTATAAAAACCCAATCTTTTTCCACCGCTTCCTTTTGAGTGGTGTTTCAAAATTTATATAACGAACTTTAGCTCAAGCTAACCAATTTAGCTTAAGCTTTTCAGTGCATTTTTAGCTTGAGCTAGCGATTCTAGCCTGGGCTATATTAGTACTGCACCTTTAATCAACTCTGAACTGATTTAGCTTGAGCTAAATCCTCTAGCTTGAGCTAAATCTTCTTGTGATCCAATTAAGTTTTTACTTTCTTTCTTTCAATGCCAGGTTGAATAATTCTTTTAATGCTTCATATTCATCTGCAATTTACACAAATTGAGATTAAATTTCTTCATTTGTTTCTTGGTTCAAAATATATAATCAGATTTAATAATTCTCAGATTAGGGTAATTTTCTTACATTAAGCAACAATTAAGTTCCAAAGTGTTCAATTTTCTCAATCATAAAAAACTACACATTGGCACTTATCAGAATCCTTGTATGCCTTTTATAGAAATTTAGAGATAATTTTAACACCTTATGCATTTAATATAGACTTAGATATAACTTTAAACAAGATATCAAGTAATACTCTATGTTCTACCATAAATCGATAGGTCGAGTGCGGGTCACCCTAGGGGTTTGACGGTCTTTCGGTAAAAGCAGCGTCCACGAAAAAACACAGGTTAACAACAACATTAATCCAGATTAAGGGCTACAAAGCATAATGATCATTGGGTCTACCCTAATTCTTCTGACAGCATAAGGCCCAATTCAAAGGTATAAATTGTTAGAATGTATGGCCTTAAACGAGAGGGGGGATGAATTGTTTAAAGGGGGTTTTTGCAAACTTTTTAAGCTAGAATGAAATTCTTTGCAAGAAACCAGATTAAGAATTCAGTTAGCCAAGAAACACAGCTCAAACCAGCAAAGCACTAGAAAAACAATCGGTTGTTTCGAAGAAACAATCGGTTGTTTATACCAGTAAAAACAACAACAACTGAATTTAAAGAGTTTAAGGAAGAGAGAAACAATTTATACTGGTTCACTCTTAAACCAAGAGCTACATCCAGTTTCCCATAAACCACTAAGGAATCCACTAAGTAATCATAACCAGATTACATACACACACCACCAAAGAAGTGACCTTGATCCCCTCAAGAAACACACTTCCTTTGGCTCAGCACACCCACCAAGAATGTTGATCTTGACAAACTCAAGAACACATAACCCTTCTTGGCTTTACAACACCAGAATGTACAAAGAATTCAGAACGAATTACACTTGTTATAGAATGAACTGAAATCAATACAAATGTAATCCTATTCCACTCTCTCTTGATAAACCAAAGCTTAAAGGTGAAAACTCAAATCTTGAAACCAATCTTGTAAAAAACTCAAATTTGTTTTTCTATCTTAATTGTTTGTTATAAAACTTAAACAAACTATTTATAGCTTTCAAAGAATGGTCAAAGCATTTAAAGCAGGAGCGTATTCAGTTATAAAATCATTTAAAGCTCACTTAACTAACAAAATAGTTTTAGTTAGGATTTTCAAACAAACAATCGATTGAAAGAGCGAATCAATCGGTTGTTTTGATTTAACAACAAGCCAACTTAACCAAAAAGTTTTCAACCTTTTCAAAAACATCTAAGTGTAAAACAATCGGTTGTTTCGACAAAACAACAGGTTGTTTTTCACTTAGTTTGAAAAACACTTTAAACTTAAAAGATTTGAAAACACTGAAGCTTTAGATTCAATAAAGAGTGGATTACAAAGATAAACTACCCAGATCCTACTCTAAAACACAGCAGCAACTTCAACCTTCCATCAAATGCTAGGATTTGGATTCTTCAAAGCTTTTGATCACACTTGATTCAACATAAATTAGAGGGGACCCCGTGATAAAAGGTCATGATTGTTTAAACTCTAGACTGAACCAATTAGATAGATTTCATCTAACTTGAGCGTCAGAGTATCTTTGTAGATACCCCACTCTTGTGGACCTACAAGGAAGATAGCTAGACTTGAAGAGGAAGACAAGAGCAATTCAATAGGGGATATCCGCTCCCGGTTGAGTTGTAAGAACATTTTTGGCGCCCACCGTGGGATCAAAAGAAAAACCTATTGAGACACCACATGGTAGCTACACATAGTATGATGGGAAAGAACATGCCAAATGAGGAAGGATTGTCACTAGACCCAGTAGCTATGATGTTGGATATCAAGAGGGAGCTCAAAAGTCCAAAGTGGAAGAACACCGAGGAAATAAAAGCCTTGAAGGTCGAGAATGAAGTAATCAACAAAAATATGGAACTCCAGCACACGCTGAAAACTTAGGAAGACTCGAGAAACCATGGACACTCTGAAAGTATGACACTGACACAAATGAATGGAGAAAACAGTTCACATCACCACACGGGGTATACTACCTCCAACGGAGCCATGAGACTGTCGTCACGTCGGCATCCCTTCATCGAGTTAATCATGCAAGTGTCACTGCCACATATCTGGAAGAGCGCAATGATTGATAAGTATGACGGCAGTGGCGACCCAAACGAACACGTCGACACCTATGTTACCTAGGTCAACTTATACACGTTGAGGCCAAGGGCAATTAAAATACACCTTCCTCCTTTAACCTACCGAGGCGCCTTTTAAGGACAAAAACATGACGGAGCACCAAACTCTAAATAGGACAATACCTCAAAAGCGGTGATTGATCCTAACGATGCTATAATGAACTTATTAAAATAATCAAATTATATTTCAAAATTTATTAAAATAATAATCATTAAAACATCATATTATAACGAGAATAATAATATTTAGATACACCACTATTTACACTAAATTTATTTTAATTAAAACATTACCACAATTTTAATTTACATAATTTATAACTTTAAAAATCCACTTTATACAATACATTATGTACCGAGGTTGGTACCAAACAAGCCATGTCACTCGATCTTAGTGATCGACTGATCGATTGAAGACATTTAAAGCATTTACAAGAAATAGCAGTTAAGGTAGTTGCAATAACTCCCTGAGAATCCAGAACATGTCCCACAAAATTTGAGCAACACCCCAAGAATTCAGGGAACCTTCCTAAAAATAAGCTAACAATAATATATGACAGATTCGGCCCATTACAATAGATGACCCATGACTAAGCACTATAAATAAACCCTCTATAAGTGTAAGGTGCGCTTTTAATCAGTTCTTGATACATACTCTGAATACTGAGTACTTACTTGATCGTCAGAGTACCTTTTTCAGTGGATAGTTTCAAAGCTTTGTTAGCCAAATTTAACACTCAATACGCTACAAGCTGACCTTATCACATGTCATCTTTAGCTCTTCTCAATGTCAGACAAGAGAACCCTTGTGGGCATTAATGGAGAGATTCAACAAATTATGATGGATATCCACTAGGAGAGGATTTTATTAATGAAGGAAGAGGATTTTCACCTACACATTTGAAGTTCTTCCTTCTAGTCTTCTCACAAATTAAAAGAAGTCAAAGAGAAGATCAAGCCTAAAGATAAAGAAGTCTACAAACTCTCAAATAATAGGCTTCATATTAAATATCTCTCTTTATAGTTTCTTTTAAATTGTAAATAATATAGAATAATGTTTAGAAAGGTGCTTAGAGGGAAACATGAGACACCTCATTTGTAAAAGCATCTTTAGGCTTTAGTTTAGCAAATTCTAGAAGCTTGGGGAGTGAGCTTAGTAAGGGGGGTGTGATCTTAGGAGTTTTTTGGGTAGCTTAGGGAATAAGCTATGTAAATGACCAGCCCTTACTCCTATAAAAGGAGGGCTTAGGTCCTTCACAATTCAGATTGGAATTTTATAGTAGAGAGACTATACTCAATTTTGGAGAGAATTTGTGAGTTTTGAGTCTTCCTCTTCTTTGCCTTATCTTGTGAGCTATGGTGAGCTTCAAGTGGTGGCACTCCATCACTTATCTTGGTTCAAGGTTCCAAGTGGCGTGAATGGCTTCTTCCAATCCTCAAAATCCAGCAAGCATCTTCATATGAGTGTCTTCTTTCCTTTCTTCAATTTTCCATTCGGTAGTTTCATTTCCTAATGTGTTTCCTTCATTTTCTACTGTTTACATTCTGTTTTCCAGCTTTGTTCTTTGTTTCTTTTTTCGGTTCAGTAGCTAGTTTCTTAATTCTGTCCAGTTTTAATTCTTGTTCTTCTTTCCTTTTGTTTTGATTCAATTTGACAATACATGGACTTCAATATGAGTCTTGGTTGGTGCTTAGTTTTGGTGAGTTCTTGAATTTAGAACATTGATCCAATTCTAAAGTAAAGTGCCTTTCAAATCCAGCTCAAGTTGTTCCTAAGAATGTCAAGAATCATGTGTTCTTGTAGTTACATTCACATCAAATTATCTCTGAGCATCAGAAACCTCATGCTAGAGATAGCCATGCATAATTTGATATCGACTCTCCAACCCGAATAGTTCACTGATAATTTGATAAAGAAACAAAAAAAAATAGTTGAATTGAAAAATCGAACAACCAAATTCATGCAAATTGAGGATCTACATGATTATCACAAGAACACTTGAGCAGACAATGGAGGAGTCAAGGGAAAGGAGAGAGACCAAGGTACCCGATATATACCTAGTCAGTTTGAAAAATTTCGAGATAACTAAGGTCATCAATTTCATATTTACACCCTATTAAATGCTAATCGGGGAAAAGTCATGATGAAGACTTGCAAGCCAACCTAATCTTGGCATTGAAAAATTGCAGAGTCCAAGGGATGCTGACATATCTAAACAATGTTGGTATCATCGCAACTTTGGTCACACGATCGAAGAGTACCCAACTTTGAAGGATAAAATATAAGAACTCGTCCAAGCTGGCCACTTGCGCAAGTTTGTTCAAACGATAAACATAAGCTCATACCGATCTCCACAAAGACAAATGTATCAGTCTAAAAAGGAACAAAGAGAACCATACCCCTGGCATGGTCGAGAAAAAAGATCACGACGTCTTGAGGACGATCGGCGTCGCACAAAACAACGAAAAAGGAGCGAGAGCCCCAATAGGGGTGATCGTTCAAGAAGAAGCGAAAGTCCTCGGCTTGACGATCGCTCAAGACACAATGTTCATGAAGTTATAAAAACGATCACTAGAGGATTTACACTCGGGGGTCGTGGCAGAACGAAGGAACGATCACGTCATTATGCTCGACGTTCTTTGCCAAGGAGCGAAAGTCCTAGATTCCATTCGATACAATGTGTTCGTGGAGTAATAAAAATGATCGCGGGAGGATTTGCATGCGGGGGATGTTCCAGTTCAACCCGCTAGAAACATCTCCAAGCTATCCAATTAGTCCATTCAACCACTATCAAAGACCGATCGAGAATCCCTCCAATTCTCTCTACAGATGATGATTTTACTACTATTGGTCTAGCTCAAGACGACCCTATGGTCATTACAGTAGAGATAGAAAAAATTTCTTTTGCCAAGGTTTTCGTAGATTACGGCAGTTCGATCAACATTTTATACTAGAAAACTTTTAAAAGAATGAGGATTCCATAATTATAAATTCAACCCTATGATGATCAAATAGTAGGGTTTTCAGGAACACGTTTCGACACTCGAGGCTACACTGATTTGTATACAACGTTCGACGAAGGCAGATACCTTTGTAAAACAATCAAAATCAGTTATATTTTGGTTAATGCTAATACTTCATATAGTATCTTGCTCGAACAGTCGTTCATCAACCGCCTTTGAGAAATAGTATCAACTTCGCACCTAGCTATGAAGTTCTCATCGGCTTCAGGTGACATAATCATCGTTCATGTTAATAAAAAAAGTAGCCTAAGATTTCTATGTAACAAGTTTGAAAGTCGAGCTACCATCGGCTAGGTTATAGACAATCACCACGCGGCCGACCAAGAGAATATAGAAGAGGACACTCACCAAGGTCCAAAGGGCCGATTAAAGATCGGTCTCGCAAAATAAAATCTACCAGAAGAGAGCATATTGTTACGTTGGTCAACCTCGACCCTCGATTGAATGATGCTCGCATTGAACCTTGCGAGGATTTTTGCCTGCTATCCCTACGTGATGAAGAACATGCAAAACATATAGGGACTTCGTTAAAGCCGATTTATGACAAATTAGTAAGTCAAATATTAATTGACAATGTTGATTTGTTTGCTTGGATAGCCTCAGATAGTAAGTCCAGACGTCATTACACACCGTCTTTCAGTTTACAAAGAAGCAAGACTGATCGCGTAGAAGAAAAGAGAAATGGGTGAAGAGAAGCGCAATGCCGTAAAGAAGCCAACAAGCTTGTCAAAGCAGGTTTCATAGAAAAAGCACACTACACCATATGGTTGGCAAATGTGGTCATGGTAAAAAAATCTAATGGTTAGTGGAGGATGTATACGAATTACATCTACCTCAACAAAGGTTGTCTAAAGGATTCTTATCATTTACCAAGCATCTACTGTCTAGTTGATGGAATAGCCGGTCATCATATTTTAAGTTTCCTATATGTGTATTTTGGATACAATCAAATCCAAATGCATGCAAGAGACTAGGAAAAACAACATTCATGACCGATTGCGACAACTTCTATTATGAAGTCATGTCATTCAACCTAAAGAATGTTGGTGCAACTTATCAGAGATTGATGGATTACGGGATGCTGAGCCAGGATGTTGAAGTTTATGTGCACGACATAGTAGTCAAATTTGACTCATGTTTGCAACACATCCAAGATCTCAAAGAAGATTTTAAAGCCCTTCGAGATCATGGTATGAGGCTTAACCCCGACAAGTGTGCGTTCGAAGTAGAAGGAGGAATGGGTTTTATGCTTACCCATCGTGGTATTGAAGCAAATCCAGAAAAGTGTAGGGCTATCACTGAAATGAAAAACCTTGAAAATGTAAAGGAAATTCAGAAATTGATCGGCCAACTGACGACTCTCTCTAGATTTGTGCCGAAGTTAGCAGAAAAAACTAAGCCTATCATCCAACTTTTGTGAAAGGCAGCTAATGTAAATGGATGGCCGAATGTGAAGAAATCTTTCTTCCTTTAAAAGCGCCTTCTTGGCAGCTCCCCCGGTCATACAAAAACAAGATACTCAGAGACCAATTATAATATATCTTGCAGTCTTAGAGGAAGCGGTCAATGCAACTCTAGTATAAGAGGTTGAAAAGGAGGAACGATCGATCTATTTCATTAGTTGAGTCCTACATGGTGCAAAGGTTCGTTATAAGATGATTGAAAAGGTAGCCCTATCACTAGTTGTCACTATGATACAAACCAAGATAACAAAAAGATGATCAAGGATGCACACTATGGAAGGTCATCTCAACATTCAAGTGAAAACCTCACCAGAGGGATAAATGGACAAAGACTAGAGCATCTCAAGTTCTTCTTGTTGGTCTTCTTAAGAATAAAACAATTTCTAAACAATTTGGGCTCACTTTGGGGGTCCAAATAGCATATATAGGCTAGAATAAGGTACCTTTAGCATAATAGGGGGTATGGGTAGCATTTTAGCTTGTTCCTAGCCCTTTTGGAAGGCATTTTGACCTAGTTTCTAGAAGGACAAGCCTAGGATGCGGGTTTGACTTAGTCGAACCCTAAGGCTGCCCATTTTTTCCCTTTTCCTATCCTACCCCTTTAGCTTGTTCTCCAAGGCTCCTTCACCTATAAATAGGAGGCCTACCTAATGTATTTTACATGTTGAAATTAATAGAAGAAGAGTTACTCTGTACAAATTGTGTGAGGTGTTAGTGAGGTTTGAATTCCTCTTAGCATTTAGGTCTTATCTTGTGAGTATTGAGAGCTCTCAAGTGGCAGCAATCACACTCCAAGTGGCGTGTTCCACTTCTCAAATCCATCACATAAGCTTTCTCCTTCCTTTATCTATTCTTCCATTGTCATTCCAGTTTTACTCTTTGTATCATGTTCTTGTTTGGTTTTCCTTGTATCCATTCGGCAATTCTGTTTGGTTTCCTTTCCTTGTTCTTTAATTTTGCACCTTCTAGCATCATTTTCACCTTATAACTGTCTTTTCCTTTTGCTCTTGTGAAGTGAATTTTCACACTTACTTAACCACTTGGTTAAGTTCGTGTCCAGTGGGGATCTTCTTAGAGTTCTCACCATATTCTTGCTTAAAATCCCAATCTAAGTAAAGTGTCACACCAAAAATGAACAATCCTAAAATCAACTCACATCACACCGCATGAAGAAATTGAATGTATTTTCAAAATCACCGATAATAGTGAAGACCGAATATCCTATTATGAAGATCCTAGCTAAACCCGATTTAGTTGGACGAATAATTGGATGGGTGGTTGAATTATCTGAATTTCAGATCCAGTATCAACCAAGGGGGGGGGACAATCAAATCTCAAGCCTTAGCTGATTTCACGGCTAAACTTAGCCCCCGATTGACCGAGGATGAAAATCTCCGATGGACCTTAACAGTGGATGGTTCATCCAATGAAAATTCATGCGGAGCAAGTGTAGTGCTCGAAGGTCTAGGCGACATTCTCCTCGAACAAGCATTGAAGTTTGGTTTCAAAACATCAAACAACCAAGCAGAATATGAAGTTATTCTAGCCGACTCTCAGCTAGTGGTTGCACAACTTAAATGAGAGTTTGAAGTAAAAGAGTCTTTATTGCAAAAGTATTACCACCTCGTTCGGAATTTTATGCCTAAGTTCAAAAGTGTTCAAATCGAACACATTCTCCACAAGCATAATGTTAGGGTCGACATGCTTTTGCGGTTGGCTACTATTAAAAAGAAAGGGCTCCACCGACCGGTCATCTACATAAATCTCAAAAATCCCAGTGTCAGCATAGACGAATACTTAGCTATTAATGAAAAACAAACCTGGATAACACCTATCAAATGGTTTTTGGGAAATGGTGAATGTTGTGCACAAGAGAAGAAGACAATGAGATAAGAGACTGCTTAGTTTATCTTCATTAGTTTTGATCTCTACAGACGAGGATATAATTGACCCCTATTGAAATGTATATCACAAGATCAAGCCGACTATGTCATGCGTGAAATACACGAAGGCATATGTGGGAATCATTCAAGAGCAAGAACAATGGTTGTTAAGGTGCTACGGGCAGGATATTACTGGCCGACTGTGCAGGGCGACTGTATAGAGTTTGTTCGTAAATGCTTAAAGTGTTAGGAGTATGATACTTTATCTCACCAGAAACCCGATAACCAACATTGTATCCTTCCCCATGACCCTTTGCAAAATGGGGAATTGACATCATTGGGCCCTTCAACCCAGGTAAAGGACAATGTAAGTTTCTCTTAGTAAGAATTGATTATTTTACTAAGTGGATAGAGGTTGAGCCATTAACGACTATTACAGCACGAAATGTTCAGAATTTTGTATGGAAGAATATAATTTGTCGTTTTGGCATACCACATGTCATCATCACTGACAACGGTTGGCAGTTTATCGACCGTGGACTTGTTGAGTTTTATGAGAAACTCAACATCAAACACATCACTAGTTCAATAGAACACCTCCAAACCAATGGACAAGCCAAAACTACGAAGAAAATAATTCTTAACAAAATGAGAAAGAGACTCGGCCCAACGAAAGACAAATAGACCGAGGAACTCCTTGAAGTCTTATGGGCTTACAGATGCACACCACAAACCACCACCTAAGTAATCTGATACAGTCTGACCTATGGTTCAAAGGCTATGATCCTAGTTAAAGTCGGGTAACCTTCCCTACGACGTCAATTGTTTGATATAAACATCAATGAGGAGTTTCCCGCCGACCAAGACCAGTTTCCCATTGATGATGACATCTTTTTCTTCGTCATATTGGTCGCCATCGAGGGGAACGCCATGAAAAAAGGCCGCCTACTGGATACCTTGGTTAAAACTTTGTTTGATGATCCGAAGCAGGAAGGATTGATAATGCTATAGCTCATCGGCCAGGGCCTTCTGCTTAGTAGCTGCTTCCTTTTCGACCTTCAGTCGATGGACCTTCTTAGCTTCTAGCTTAGCCTCTAGAGCTGTCACTTTATTTTTCCCCTTGTCAGCTTCAGTACTGACTTGGCGCATTTTCTCTTCCAGCGACCCCATCGCCTTCAGGGTTGCCTTCAACGAGCAGGAGGACTCATCCAACTCACTTTTTAACTTAGCCAGCACAGTGGTTGAGTTCTTCTCCAGCTCGTCCCCAACGTCCGACTGACCGTCTCAGCATCTCTACCAGGTCTGCGACCAAGTTATTTGTCCAAATCGCAACCACTATACTCTCCTCCTCAGGGGGTGAGAGCAATTTGAACCCCCGAGCGAGTTGAAGACGCTTGTCTAGTACCAAGGGGGAAGAAAAAGTCGACCCCGCCTCCAAGCGAGGTTGGGGGTTGAGATGACTGAGCCAGTCTTTCCCTTTTTCTTCGGCCTTGTAGCCGAGGGCTCATCCCAGAAGCGGGAACCAAATCAATAATAGGAGTGGTATTGCCCATCCCTATATTCTTGAGTGACCCCTTATGCCGCTTCGCTGCTTGTCATCTTAATTGTTTCAGCACATTCATGGACTCGAGGTCAACATAGCGAATAAAAACACAAGTATATTAAAATGAAACATACTGATTAAATCTACTTATTGGTGGGTCGACTCATAATCTTCCGAGTTAGAAGCCTATTCAAAAGTTGGTCAAAAACATGGAAAACCTCCTTAGCTTTAACGTTCAAAACGACATGATCCTGCCACCGTTAGATCTCTTTGATAATTAGATTTGGGTGATAAATTAATCAACAATTAAAACTAAAACTATATGACACTTATGTAAATAATGACACTTATGAATTACACCAAAGACCGTACAAACATTACACGGATTGATTCTTCAGAGAAAACGAAAGATAGTTGTTGGATCAGCTTCTGTCATAAGAAGAAATTTTTTTCACCATTTTCATAACACATTGATGGGGACACTCAGGTGGTTATCTCACTTATAAAAGGATTAGAGAATAGTTTTATTGGAAAGGGCTACACAAAGACGTTAGAGTTTGGGTCGTTGTCACACAACATTTGGCCTTGTGAAAAACAGAGATGCCATTTTTAATAGTGCCTTCTTGAAAAGAGTTTATGTCACATTATTCAGTCAAATTGTTGAAATCCACTAATTTTCACCCCAATTCCAATGGCCAAATGGAAGTTGTCAACAGAGTTTTGAAAGATTATTTAGGTTGTGTTACCGAGGACTTTCCAAACAAATAGGTTGACCATTTATCTTCAGTTGAATTATGGTACAATACCAAATTTCACACAACAACTAGAATGATAACATTCAAAGCATTATATGGTTATCCTCCTTCAATGCCCAATACCACTTTGCAGGGAGATTCTCTGGTGGAAGCAATTGATTACACCATAAAAATTAGAGAACTGATGTTAAAATCTTGCACCTCAATTTACAAAAAGTTCAGAATAAAATGAAACTATATGCGGATTAGAAAAGGATATATAAGGTATTTCATGTGGGAGATTTGGTCTAGTTAAATATATATATATGATCTGATGTGCGTGATGATCATTAATTGATTCTCATTGTTGTATTTGTAAAGCAATAAAGCTTTGTGTTGTGTTTTTATAGTAATGATTTTTCTATATCAAAAGCTTGCAAGTGTAGTAATGAATATTGCATATACATTGACAGTTACACATATGGACACGTGGCTCGCATCCAGCTGTACACGTGTCACCATCTGGAGCATCCTTGACTTGGGCGTCACTTCTTACTCTTCAGGCTTATTTGACTAAGTTATCCATGCAAGGAGTAACTCGGTGTATAGCTGCCTTGGAGCGCGATCTCTTCTGTGTGGCGAGTACGGGTGTCTTCATACACACCTTCCCTGTGGTCTCGCCGGCCGCCATCATGATCTACTTCACTTGCTTCATCGTGCATGTTCGGGTAAGCTGTTCCCCGATCTCAACCTCTGGCTAGCTAGGGAATGACTATCTGACGACTTCATCCTCTGCTTCTAAAGCCTGAAACAAGCTTCCCTGATCCTTCGGCGATGTCCTTCTTTCGGCGATCTCTAATCACTTGGTCGCCTAAGTTCGCATCCGGCGACTCTATCTCAAGCCCGGTGACCGCCGGTTTAGGTATGCTAAAGATCGGAGCACGCCAACTTAATAACTGGCGACTACACGAGCCCCCCTACTTCCTTCCCTTCTGCCAGCCAGGTGTCCCGTTCAACACGTCTATATAATAGCTTGCTGCCACGTCATCACTTCCGAGCACCTGGGCGGTACACAAGCCCCCCAGTCTTAAACGAAGACTTGTCCAGCGAAAAGACTAAGAGGTCAGGTCACTGCCGATCTGCGTGGCACTGGCACAGAATTCCAAACGCTCGTACCCTCTGCTTTTCTGACGCGCCACCAAACACCTTTTTCCAATCGCTCGACACGTGGCTTCATCAACGGTCATCTATAGCTGTCGTTTGCGCTTCCAAAAGCGTTTGAAAAACCCTTAAACCCTTTCATTTTTACTGTTTCATCATCTCTCTGCCTTCTCAAAAACGCTCTGAGTTTCCTCTGCAAACCCACGACGCTCTTCAACTCTCTCAATCCCCAACTCCCTTCAACGCTCATCTGATAATCAAAAGGTACCTCTTTTACTCATTCTGTTGATACCTGTTGCATTTTAACCGATTCGCATCATCCATTATCTATCTGGTGCATACGCTGTGGGTTGTTTTTTCCTTTTCTTCTTCCTTCTCGCAACTTACGGCTCCGTCTTCCATTACTTTCATCACAACGAACTCTCGTTCGTTCGTTTTTCATCCTTCGTCCACAATCGAGTCGATCTCTACAACCTTTGTTCATCTTTCTTTTTTCTTTTTCCTTTGCAGTTCCTGCGATGGCTCGTACAAAGACCACCGCGAATCCTCCTCCTTCATCACGAAACCCGCCATCCCAAGCGCATAACCTACCGCGAGCATCTGGTGCTCCCTCTTCCCAGGCTGAGAGGCCTGCAACCTCTCGTCCCAACCTTGCTCAGGCAACCTCACCAGTCGCCGGAGGAGCCTCCATTCCCACTCCAGACTTCAAAAAACTCTACCCATGGGCCACCCCAACTTTGCTGAAGGAGACTTCTTCAGTAAATTCTGCGTTGGCGGTGCTACGGTTGAAGAAAGGGGACGAACCCAACCTCTCGTTCCACAAGGAGCACGACGACAAACTGATGGTGATGCCTTGCTCTCCCGACGTGCCAATCTGCGTGGATAACAAGGGGAACAACGGCGAGTTGTTCTGCTTCATTTACACCACTCTCTTCAAGAAGGTGAAACTCAGGCTTCCCTTCACCCGTTTTGAACGGGAACTATTGACTGAGCTCAACATCGCCGCTGCCCAGCTCCATCCCAACAGCTGGGCATTTCAAATTATGTGCGCGCACTTGGGACTACCGGCCTCGGTAGACGTCTTCCTTTTCTTGTTCGAGGCCAAGAATCCTGGAGACCGCCTCTGGGTGAGCTTAAACGGAATTGCTGGGAGATCGATCCTCTCTATCTTCCAGCAATCTTACAAAGATTGGAAGGGAAAGTTCGTCCAAGTGCGCCAAAATGATCAAGACCCTTCGCTGCTCGATGGCTTTCCCTTGTACTGGGTAAACAAGGGAAGCAAGGACTCCAAGGAGAGCTTCAGAAGGCCAAGAAGTCCTGACAACATGGGCGAGTTGGACAAGGATCTATGCCTCTTCTGGAAAGGCGTAGCAGACGCTAACATTACCTTCCCCACCTCCGCAATAATCACCTTCGAGTTCCTCGAGGGCCAACTCGAAGCTCACATAGGTTAGCGCTTACCTCGACTTTTAGGTTTTCGTCTTGTGCTGCATCTCTGTTATTTATTATTAGGCGTCCTGCTTGAGGCGCATTAGACTTGTTTTTTATTTCCTGCACCATTTGTTTGCATCATCCGCACCCGTACTCGTATATTTTACTTTTACTTTCGCGCTTACTTGTATATTTTTGCACTGTGCAGACCTCATGTTGGGCAAAGGCAAATTGGCTGAACTGAGGGCGCTCGCCCGAACCCACAGATTGACGTCGGGCTCTCAAACCGTGCCAAACTCGGTGGTGGAGATCGCTGCTGCCCAGGGCAGATCGCCCCCTCAAGGCCCAGCTCCTTCAGCGGCACTGCCCGCCCCTCAACGAAAGAAGCTCGTCTTAAAGAAACCAAAGAGGAAAACTCCTCAAGTGGTTCAAGAAGACGAAGATGAAGATGATGAGGCAACTGAGGACGGCCTCATTACCAAAAGGAGAAGGGTGGCACCTTCTTCACCACCTGCTCTACCAACACCAACACCGCCTTCTCCCCCAGCTCCAACACCGCCAGTCCAAGCAATACCCTTGGCAACTGCACTTCCTGCGGTTGAAGGCAATGAGCCCAACTTCATGGAGAACCCTCCGAGCGCCTCCAAGCCATTCGTATCTGCTGGAGAGGGTCCCCCTTCAACTGCCTCAATCGCTGAAGCTGCACCAGGTGGGGATGAGGGCGCTCACAACTCGCCAATACTCATTACCGAGTCCCCCTCTTCACCACCACGCCAGGAAACCCAACTTCCTCAACCAATTCAAGAGGGTGGTGGTGAGAGTCAGCACCAGGCCCCTTCAGCCCCTCCACCAGCAGCGGCCGCAAGCCTTCCCCCGGCGGTCAAAGAAATCTGGGGTACCTTCACAGCTAAGCTCAAAATGATGGCAGAGGACCTCCCCTCCATCATAACAAAATCTGTGGAGAGTTCCACCGAAAAACTTCAGGATGATATCTCCACACTCCAAGAGGAGAATCGCCTGATAAGGATTGATTCGGAGAAGCTATCCTGCAACCTCATGATGGCGGAGATTGATCACTCAAGGGTGGAAGACGCCATGAGTGCCGAGCTGAGGGTTGCACGCAAGGAGGCCTCCGATCTACGCCAGAAACTGCACCTCCTAGCTCAAGAGAAAATCGAGCTGGAGAGTAAGCTGGTTCCCTACCGACTCAAGGTGGTTGACTTGGAGGCATCAATAAAAGCGGATGCAGCCAAGGTAGAGAACCTCGAGAAAAGGTCGGTTGATCGGGAGGTTCTCCTTGGAAAGGTCGAAAAGGAGAGGAACGACGCTGTGGCTGAGCTCGCCGAAGCTAGAGAGGAAAACAAAAGAACTGTTACAGAGCTGGCCCAGGCACGGGAGGAAAGCAAAAAGGTTGCTGAAGACCTCGTTCAAGCTCGTGAGAAAACTGAAGAACTGAAGAAACGAGCTGACGAGCTAGAATAGCAAACCGAGGGGTTCAAAAAGCAAAACGAAGAGCTCGAACTGAGCTCCGCCCAAGTCCTCGCCGTTGGGTTCGACGCCGCTCTGGAGCAAGTCGCCTGCCAGTACCCCGAGCTCGACCTCTCCATGGTGTCACTATATAACGAAGTAGTGGATGGGAAGATCGTGCCTTCTGAAGATTAGTCATCTCCCTCCACCGCTTATTCCTTGATATATTTTTGCACAATCTTTAAGCCTTGCTTGTAATATTTTTCCTCTCTTCTTATGTACTTGAACTGATACTGCCTTTATTATAAATTTTTCTGCTTCTACATATGGTCTCTCTGTCTGCTTTGCTTCTCCTTGTAAAAACTGCTTAAACAAAGTAACTTAGCGATTCTACCGTTTACTTAATGCTTCAAACTCGATCAAACTATCACCTTTCGAACGACGGCATTTTAATAACTTGTGAACTTTAAGACAACGAACTTCAGCGTGAAACTACTTACTAACAGCAAGTTTCAATCCAACTGATAGTTTAAGATGTAGTTCACCTGATCTGCTCCATCAAAATGGGTCCTTACTCTTGCCATCGCCTGAATTTCTTCTGATCGCCAGAGGGTTCCGGCAATGTAAGCCCCCTTTTGCCTTCGTAACTTGGCTATAGTTCCCTCATCTGGGGGGTAGAGGCGCCTTTCGGATCCTTCTCTACCTCCCTGAGCTTCAGAACAATAAGCCGGACAGCTAGGCGTTCTCTTCGAACCTACCTTAGCCATCCTTCAAACTTCTTCCACCCTCTACACCGTACCTGAACTTGTTCGAGACGAGAAGGATTTTATCTTGCCTGAACTCGCTCGACGGCGAGAAGGTCTTTATCTTGCCTGAACTCGCTCGACGGCGAGAAGGTCTTTATCTTGCCTGAACTCGCTCGACGGCGAGAAGGTCTTTATCTCGTGCCTCTACATTGCCCAGGGGCTACATCTTCTCTCCCCTGGAGGCACTGAGGACTTTTTCTCTTTCTCGCCTGCTCCTCGCTCGACAGCGAGGAGGTCTTTTAGTCTCTTTCTCGCCTCAGGACGCGCGAGGGCGTTGAGGTCTTTTAAACGTTGCTGGTGCCTCCGATCGCCGAAAGACGATGAGGACTTTTAACTTTAACTGACGTCGCCAATCGCCGAAAAGCGATGGGGACTTAAAAACGTTTTAGAAAGCATGCAGTATAACTTCAAACTTGCCTTTAAATCACATACGAGTGACAAGGTCTTTTTCTAAAACTTTCGTAACAACAAGCATGCAATCTAAAACACTTTAAACTTTGAAAACTCTTCTTTATTGGGTGGCCTCATTAAAAACCCTCCTTAGGGAAAAAAGAGTGCCCCCTTCAAACTGTTTTAACAGAAAGCTTGCAAAACTCTTCGTGTTTGTTTTTACTTACAAAGCTTCAACTATAATATAACTTGAGGTGCGTGGCGTTCCAAGTGCGAGGAATCGCCCCTCCTTCCAATGTTTCTAAGCGGTAGGCGCCGTTCCCGAGCGCCTCGGTTATTCTGAACGGTCCCGTCCACTTAGGCGACAACTTGTTCTCCATCTCGTACTGGTGGGCCTTCCTCATCACCAGGTCGCCTTCTTTAAACTGCCTTGGCATCACCTTCGAGTTATACCTTCGTTCAATCCTTCTTTTTACTGCCTCGGCTTTTACTCTTGCCTCCTCCCTGACCTCATCCAGCAAATCCAGATTCAACCTTCTTTCCTCATTCGAGTCTTCCGCTATAAAGTTCTGGAATCTCGGCGAGCTCTCCTGGATCTCTACTGGAATCATTGCGTTGCACCCATAGACCAAGCTAAACGGGGTCTCATGGGTTCCTGATTGCTCGGTGGTGTGGTACGCCCAAACTATGCGGGGTACCTCCTCAGCCCACGATCCCTTGGCCTTCTCTAGCCTCCTCTTCAAGCCTCTTAGCAATACCCGATTGGCGGACTCTACTTGGCCATTTGTCTGGGGATGCTCAACGGATGCAAACACTTGTTGAATTCCCACCTCTTCGCACAGCTTCTTCAACAGGTGACTTGCAAATTGAGTCCCGTTGTCTGACACCAGGAGCTTAGGCACACCAAACCGACACACGATGTTCTTCCACACAAAGCTCTCGATCTTGTGTGCGGTGATCTGGGCTACTGGTTCTGCTTCGATCCACTTGGTGAAATATTCAATCGCCACCACCAAGTACTTCATCTGCGTGATCGCCAATGGGAAAGGTCCCAGAATGTCGATCCCCCACGTATGAAACGGCCAAGGGCTGTAAATCGACTTCAACTCTTCGGGAGGCGCTTTGTGCCAATCGGCGTGCTGCTGACATTGCTTGCAGCACTGTGCATACTTTTTGCAGTCCTCCCTCATTGTTGGCCAGTAGTAACCTGCACGGAGGGTTCTCGCGGCCAGAGCTCGACCCCCGACGTGACTTCCGCATATCCCTTCATGGAGCTCGGCCATAATTCTTGCGCATTTCTCTCCGTGCACACATTCCAGGAGTAGGTGTGTGAACCCAAACCTATACAACTCGCCATCAATCATCGTGAACTTGCTGGAGTTCTTTTTTATCTTCCTGGCCTCCGTCGGATCCAGTGGGAGAAGGCCATCTGCCAGGCATCGCTTGTACTGTGGTATCCAGGTGTCTGGCTCATGGGTAGCGCAGACCTGCGCCACGTTCACCTTCTCCCCCCGACATGCTCTTATTCTCGGCGATCTCAAGGTCTCCTGAGTTAAAGACCTGTGACTCCTCGCCGCTTTCTCTGTCGACTTGCTTATTTGAAGAACCAGGTGGTCTGCCACAAATGCTCTAGGCGTCTTCAGAGTTTCTTGGATCACCGTCCTCTGTCTACCCCCCTTGCCCGAACTGGCGAGCTTAGCTAGCAAGTCAGCTCGGGCATTCTGCTCTCTGGGCACATGCACCACTTCAAAGGAGACAAAGGAACTCTTCAACTCCCGCACATACTCCAAGTAAGCCGCCATTTGTGGATCATTGGCCTGGAACTCGCCTGTTACTTGTCCCGTGACCAACAGCGAGTCACTTTTAGCCATAAGCACCCTAGCTCCCATCTCCTTGGCCAGCAAGATTCCGGCGATCAGCGCCTCATATTCTGCTTGATTGTTGCGGGCTTTGAAAGCAAACCTCAGGCACTGCTCAATCAGCACACCGTTGGACCCTTCCAGGATGACTCCAGCACCGCTACCCTGCTGGTTCGACGATCCGTCCACCGAGAGCACCCAACGGAAATCATCCCCCTCAGCGAGAGCTCGACCACGAAATCAGCGAAAATCTGCCCCTTGATCAGACCTCAGAGCTCGTACTTGATATCGAACTCCGACAGCTCCACCGCCCACTTCACCATCCTACCAGCTACATCAGGCTTCTTCAAGACTTTCTGGATGGGCAAGTCGGTCATCACCAGTATGGTAAAACTGTGAAAATAGTGGTGCAACCTCCTCGCCGAAAATACAACAGCCAGTGCAGCTTTTTCCAAGGCCTAATATCTCACCTCCGGGCCCTGCAGCACCTTGCTGACGAAGTAAATAGGCTTCTGAGCCTGATCTTGGTCTTGGGCGAGCACCGCACTCACCGCCCTCTCAGTCACAACAAAGTACAACCTGAGAGGGGTTCCCACCAACGGTTTGCACAAAACCGGCAGGCTCGCCAGGTACTCTTTAAGCTTGACGAAAGCCTCTTCACACTCCTTCGTCCAGGCAAACTTGTTGTTCCGCCTTAAACACTGAAAGTACGGATGGCCCTTCTCTTCGCTAGCTGATACGAAACGAGACAGGGCGGCCATCCGACCTGTAAGTTGCTGCACCTCCTTCACGGTCGCCGGGCTCCTCATCGCCAAGATGGCAGCACACTTATCAGGATTGGCCTCTATTCCTCTTTCAGTTAAGAGGAATCCCAAGAACTTCCCCCCCTCTACGCCAAAAATGCACTTCTCGGGGTTCAGCTTTAACCTAAACTTGGCGATTGTGGTGAACAACTCCTCCAAGTCCGCAACGTGCTTGCTCTTCTCCGGCAAGGTCACGACCATATCATTCGCGTACGCTTGCACATTCCTCCCCAGCATTGGTGCAAGTACCCTATCCATCAACCTTTGGTACGTGGCCCCCGCGTTCTTCAGCCCAAAGGGGATCACCTTGTAGCAGTAGCACGATCTCTCGGTCATGAAGGCGGTCTTCTCTTCATCCATGGGATGCATCTTTATCTGGTTGTACCCCGAGAAGGCGTCCAGGAAGCTCAGCAACTTGCACCCCGCAGCACTGTCAACCAGGGCGTCTATGCTTGGCAAAGGATACGAATCCTTTGGGCAAGCCTTGTTTAGGTCAGTGAAATCGACGCACATGCGCCACTTCCCATTGCTTTTCTTCACCAGTACGACATTGGCCAGCCACTCAGGGTACTGGACTTCCCTGATATGGCCTGCGGCGAGGAGCTTCTATGTTTCATCCCTGATCGCCTGTCTTCTCTCCTCGTTGAACTTCCTTCTTCTTTGTCGCACCGGCCTAACCTGGTTGTCCATTGCTAGATGGTGGCACAAGAAATCGGGGTCGATTCCCGGCATGTCTGAAGCAGACCATGCAAAAGCATCCAGATGCCGCTCTATCACCTTGGCGATATGGTCTTGGAGCTCAGCCTCCAAGGATCTTCCCAGCTTGAAGACCTTTCCCCCGATCTCCCTTTCGAGCCACTCCTCGACGGGTTTGGGTCTAGCTTCCCTGGCGATCACCGCCCTGGCGATTCCTAGCTCCCTCGCTTCCTCTGGGCGGTTCCTCGCCTCTTCTTCCCAATCGGCGTTCTCTCCCTCAGCCTCAGCATCCATCATGGCGACGTCGCCTCCGGCGGCCACCTCCATCGCTGCATCAACAACTCGCCATTCTGTTGGCCTGGGCTTCACGCCGGGAGGCGGCGTCGTTGTGATGTAACTCACGGACCTCTTATTCTTGAGGCTATTCTCATAGCATTTCTTCGCCTCCTTCTGGTCAGATTTGATGGTTATCACCACCCCTTCCATCGATGGCAACTTCACCTTCATGTGCCTGGTGGAAGGCACAGCTCCTATTCTGTTGATCGTTGGTCTTCCCAACAGAATGTTATAAGCTGAGGGAGCATTCACGACGAGGTACTTGATTTTCTCCGTCCTCGAGCCCGCCTCATCCGTGAATGTAGTTCTTAACTCTATGTACCCTCTGACCTCCACCTGATCGCCAGCAAAACCATACAAGCACCCTCCATAGGGCCTCAGCTAGTCAAGGGGCAACTGCAGCTGTGTGAAAGTCGGCCAGAACATCACATCTGCCGAGCTTCCTTGGTCCACCAGAACCCTGTGGACCTTCCTTCCCGCCGTAACAAGCGAGATGACTATTGGATCGTTGTCATGAGGCACAACGTCCCTGAGATCTTCCCTTGTGAACGTGATGTCCACGTCTGGCGAGTGATCCTCGAACATGTCCACCGTCATCACAGACCTCGCATACTTCTTCCTCTGTGACGCGGTGCATCCACCACCTGAGAAACCTCCTGCGATGGTGTGGATCTCTCCATGAGTGGGCATCTCGTGCTGCTGACCCTCACCACCTGCTGGCTGGGAGCTCGACGCTCCCCCCGCCCTCCTGTCCAGCAAGTAATCATTTAGGAACCCGCTCTTGACCAGGTCGTCGAGCTGGTATCCCAATGCCAAACATGAATCCATGTTGTGACCAAAACCCTGGTGGAATTCGCACCAGGCGTCGGGCTTTGGTCCTCATATCTTGTCGCCCACTTTCTCAGGCGCCTTGAGCCTGGCTGCTATATTGGGAATGGCGATCAGGTCCGCCAACCCCATGACAAACTTATTCTTTGGTGGGCGATTGTACTCCCTAGGGCGCCCTGGGCCCCTGCCCTTATTTTTCCTTGGATCATAAGGATGGCGGGTCCTTTGATCCCTCTTAGCCGCCGCTGTCTCCAGCACCCTCTGCGGCTGGATCCTGGTCTGGGCGCGTGGCCTAGCAGGGGCCACGCTCCCTCTCTTCTCGGCGACCTCACTCTCATCGGCGATGTGGGCCACCACAAGTCGCCTAACCTCAGCAAACGTGGCGGGGTGAGCCCTGATCAACGCCTCGCAGAAAGGTCCCGGCAGCACGCCCTTCTTGAAGGCGTAGACCAACATCTCTTCGTCCTTGGCCGGCGAGCGGACCATCTGCGCCCCAAAACGATTCAAGTAGTCCCTGAGGGACTCTCCCTGGTACTGCCTTATGTCGAACAGATCATAAGACACCCTAGGCGGCGCCTTGTTCACTATGTACTGCTCGACGAAAAGCTTCGAAAACTGCTGGAAATTGGTTATGTGACCTGTAGGCAGGCTCACAAACCATTCCAGCGCTGTTCCTTGGAGCGTGCTCACAAACATCTTGCAATACACAGCATCCGAGCCTCCTGACAGCATCATCTGCGTGTGGAACGTGGTGAGATGTGCCTCAGGATCCTCCACGCCGGTGAAAGTAGCCTTCACGGGTACCACACTCGCAGGGATAGGCGTGTCCGCGATCGCCTGAGCCAATGGCATGGGGAAAACGCGAGGTAGCGACGATGGTGCAACTTCTTCAGCGACTGGGCGCCCTCTCTGCTCCTGAAGAGCTTGGCGCAACTCCTCAGTCACTCTGCTGAGCTCTTCATTCCTAGCCTGAGAGGCGACTAGGTCCTCATGCATCTTTGCCTGCTCTATGCGCGAGGCCTCCACATTCGCCTGCAGCGCACGCATGATCTCCACCATCTGCGCCATAATCATGGCGCCTTCAGCAACAACTGGCACAACTGGACTTGAACGGTTGCTTCTCATCTTTCTCATGAAAACTTAACAGATCACAACGAGCGATGAACAAAACCTCCTTCAGCGACGATCGATCCAGCAATCAACCGGTCAGCACTTCGCGAACTCCAAAGAACTTCAAGAACACAATCTCAACAGCAAAGTTGGATTGAAACTTGCAGCTTCACCACAAACTACCGCTTCTCCACCAGAACCTTCGATCTCACCGATTGAAACTCGCGCAAACGGCGAAAAACTTCACCTCACCGAACAAAACTCAAACAATCGGGGAAAAACCTCAATCCTCCAAACAAAACCTCGAACGAACGGTGGAAAACGCAAATTTACCGAACAAAACTCCAATGAACAGCGGAAAATGGTTGCACCAGCACACAACCACACAGAAACTGCAGAAACTCCAAGAACTCACGATGTGGATGGGAATAGGTTTTACACGGCCCCACGGTGGGCGCCTGATGATCCTGCCTGCTGATCAAGACACAAGAGCCTTGCCTCGTCAAATCTGGATAGACTTTGCGCCTGTTAGCTTCCGTCCTTCGCTTTGATTCACCTCAAGAACCTGCAAAAAGACAGAACGGCGCCGCTGCGGCCGATCACGCTCCGAAGCCCAAGTCAGCGACTGAACCACCAAATACTAAGAGAAAACTCAAGAACTCTCTGGAACCGTGCAAGATTCTCTCTCAGCGTACTCAAGTTCTCACAAGCGTAAAAGAAATATTCTAAAATGCGCGTACCTCAGAAGTTCGTTAGAATCTCTTATATACCTGTACACTTTCTCTCTCCTGACAGTTACACATATGGACACGTGGCTTGCATCCAGCTGTACACGTGTCACCATCTGGAGCATCCTTGGCTTGGGCGTCACTTCTTACTCTTCAGGCTTATTTGACTAAGTTATCCATGCAAGGAGTAACTCGGTGTATAGCTGCCTTGGAGCGTGATCTCTTCTGTGTGGCGAGTACGGGTGTCTTCATACACACTTTCCCTGTGGTCTCGCCGGCCGCCATCATGATCTACTTCACTTGCTTCATCGTGCATGTTCGGGTAAGCTGTTCCCCGATCTCAACCTCTGGCTAGCTAGGGAATGACTATCTGACGACTTCATCCTCTGCTTCTAAAGCCTGAAACAAGCTTCTCTGATCCTTCGGCGATGTCCTTCTTTCGGCGATCTCTAATCACTTGGTCGCCTAGGTTCGCATCCGGCGACTCTATCTCAAGCCCGGTGACCGCCGGTTTAGGTATGCTAAAGATCGGAGCACGCCAACTTAATAACTGGCGACTACACGAGCCCCCCTACTTCCTTCCCTTCTGCCAGCCAGGTGTCCCGTTCAACACGCCTATATAATAGCTTGCTGCCACGTCATCACTTCCGACCACCTGGGCGGTACAGGAATTATATTATTTTTTCATATACTTAGGTAAAGTTGTGGTTTGAAGGCAACTTGATGAGTTTGGCTAATTCGAACTAAGTTTATGGTATAACTTTGTGTTCAATTTGGTCTAGTTGATGCTTTATTGTTATTATTATGGTTTAGTTCAATTTGTTGCTTTATGGGTATGTATTGTATAAATCAGTTAGTTACTATACAAGTTCTAAAATCTAGTTTGATGTGACTGATGATGAATATATAACTTGAAAAAGGTGGTTTGATATGATTTTTAAATGACTTCTGGTTATTATTCCAACTTTATGTAGGAAAAAAATTTGGTAAGCTAATGTTAAAAAACCCAAAATCTACATCAAATACATCTCCAAACAATCTAGTTGGTGTCATATTTAGTAAACAACATCCATGTCGAGTTAGATGACTATCATATGAAGCTTGTAGTCAGCCCAACCCAATTGGTCTTGACTTCATACCCAACAATTTTTCTCATCCGCTTGTGCTACTCTTGCTTATGTGTGATCCATTACAAGACTAGGTGATGAACTTTGCTTCATATAGTGCAACTTCACCAAATATAGAGAACAATATTGTGAAGATGAAAAATAAACTTGCAACTATCAAAAACCAAATGTAAACAACTACTTGTCTACATTGTTTTTAGTCATGACATTCCTGAACATTCCGCTGCAACGAGTACTGATTTTGGTACATGCCTATATTAATGAGATATAATGTTAGTTTACTTAAGAAATGACTTAAATTTCTTATATTATTGTTAAATTTATTTTAATAAGTATTGAAATTAAATAACTTATAATAATTTTTTATTTATTTCCGATACCAGATGTTAAAAGTGATACTCCATCACCAAATGAAATAAAAGAATCAAGTGGAGAAAGCAAGACTCATCGAAAAAATTACTACAAATTTAGAAGAGTTTGTTGTGATATCAAAACTTTTTAGAATATTTTGATTTTTGTTTTGGATATTTTAACTATGTAATTGTTAGATGGACTTTTGTTTTGTTAAACCAAAACAATGAATGAAATTGTTGGTTAGTTAACTTTGTCTGTTGTTATATTTTATTATATTTTTACTAGTAATTATAAAATTAATTTTATTAAATTATTAAATTATAAATGTTAATAAATAATTGTAAATAATTCAATATTTAAATTACAATAGTTAAAAATCACATATTATAATTTAAAATTTATTAGTATTGTACCGACCAGTTCTCGGGTGTCGTTGACCACTAATGATATAGGGGCCACGTAAGTGGGGTCCCACGAGCGGCGTGGGTCAGTATCTCACGAGGCACGTGCGCCAAGGAACCGAAAAAGTGGTCAGACATCAGTCACTAGGATGTACCGACGTGCCACTAGGCAGTGTGGTGAGGTTGAACATCGGGACTCGAACAGCAGAGTTGGGCCACGAGAGGTGGATCCCAGACCACACCCCAGTTATCAGTAAGGGAGAAGCCTAGGTCACGAGAGTCCATGCGTGTAGAGTGGATGACGCGTTTAGGCGTAACACAACTATAGAGCCACTGGAATGATATGACCTGTGAGGGTCGCGTTCCAGGGGTGAGCTGCATGCATGACACGTGAACAGCTATGGCACTCCCAAAGCGGGTGATCCCAGAGATCAGATGCACGAGGAGGTATCCAAGTGGTCACCCCGTCAGAGGTTGCACTCCAGTTAGGGAACCCCACGCGCTAGGTTATCCTAAGAGTGGGTAACTGCGACGCTGGGCCCACCCCTTCAGGAAGCCCATTTTGGGTAATGGAAACAGTGGAAACCCTAGTTTCAGTCTATATAAAGGGAAGTAACAAACTTAGCAAGGTACACTATTCATTTGCGCCGCTTAACACACACAGTTACAATCTTACTTGATAGAGTTTTGGTGTTTCCTAGCCCTAAGATTGACTTGAGCGTCGAAGTGCAAACAGCCTCTAGGGCGCCCTTTCTCTTTGTGTTTTCAGGATTTCATCAAAGGAAAAGCACGTGTGAGCGCAGGGATTCAGGACGTGAGAGTGACGTAGACGCACAAAGGCATTTTGGGTCAACCGACAGAAACATTTGGCACCCATCATGGGGCACGATACAAAACACTGTCCCACCAGTAAGAACCATACAGATCCAGGAGATGAGAAGTACGAGGCAAGGACTTGTTGAACCAAACGGGGGCAAAGGCCTCACCCTGCAACAGGTTATGGAAACGATGCAGGCCCTTCAAGACGAGGTGGCTGCGTCGATAACGAACCAAGAACGCATCCAGGCTGACTTGGAGACGTCGTGGGCAACGAACGAAGAACTGCGTCGTTTGAATGAGGAGTTGCGCAAGAATCTGCTAAATCACGCAGGCGAACGTGAGGAGAAAGTTCAAGAGCTTGCGTCCCAGGGAGTTCCCTATGTCGTTCTCCCAAGAAATCATGGATGTCGTGAGACCAACCATGCTTATAGGGCCCAAAGTTACCTTCACTGGTACGGAGGACCCGGAGGCCCATCTCACGGCTTTCCATATGCAGATGATGCTGGTTGGTGGCTCCAATGCTGTGAGATGCAGGCTGTTCATGAGCACTCTAGTGGGAACGACGATGGACTAGTTCATCAGCCTCCCTGATGGCCATGTGACGTCGTTCCCACAACTCACAAAGTTGTTCAGGGCACAGTACATCGCGAATCGAGCTCCAACACCCATCTCTTATGATCTCTTCGACATAAGACAATATCAGGGAGAGTCGTTGAAGGAATTCCTCCACCACTTTGGAGCACAGGTTGTGAGGTTGAACCTCAAGGACGAAAGGATGATGGTGCACGCGTTCAGGAAGGGCATCGTGCCAGGCCCCTTCAGTGAATCACTTATCAGAAGCCACCCTAAGACCTTCGCCGAGATAAGGCGTCCTGCGATGGCTCATATTGCGGCAGAAGAAGAAGTTAACGAGAAGTGCACGTGCATGGTTCCCACGCGCCCGCGTGCATCAGGTCGACCTCAACCCCTAAGGGTGCATGAGGCGACGATGGAGAAGAAGACCCCCACAAAGAAGCAACCTTATCAACCAAGGAAGTCTCAAACTAGGGGGCGTGAGAGGGAAAACGTGCCACCAAGGCACGACTTCGTGGTAGAATTGAAGGACCTCATAGTTATCCCCAACGTAGCGGAGAGGCTGAAGGTACCCCCCCAAGACCAATAAGAGGCTCCGGCCCAACAAGAGAACCTGGTGTGAGTTCCACCAAGCATTTGATCATCCCATACGTAACTGCTTGGCATTGGGACACCAACTAGATGAGTTAGTGAAGAGCGGTTTCCTAAGGGATTACTTGCAAGAAAAGCAGGGGATCAAGGACGTGGCAGTGACAGGCGGAGGCCCGGGGCATGAAGTACCTGTGCATGGTGAAATTCACACCATCGCGAGAGGTTTTTCGGGAGGAGGTTGTACCGCTTCTCAGCAGAGGAGATACGCACGGGCGGTGATGTCGGTAGAAGCACAAAGGGCCAATGAAGCTTTTGATGTTGACCTTGTCTTCACCAAGGCTGAACTTCAAGATGTTGTTCCCCATGACAACGACCCGGTGGTGATCTCAGTGGTAACCGCAGGAATGAGGGTGCACCAAGTATTAGTGGATTAGGGAAGCTCGACACACGTAATGTTCTGGACGACTTTCAACAAGCTGCAACTCTCCCCTAACATGCTAAGGCCCTATGATGGCTGCCTGTACGGTTTTGCGGGAGACCAGGTGGAGGTGTGCAAACACTTAGAGTTGAGGACCACCTTCACGGATGGTAACGCGTCTCGTATGGAGAGCATCAGGTACCTTGTCGTCAATGCCTCCTCTGCTTATAACATGTTGTTGGGCAGACCTACGCTGAACAGTTTGGGGGCGTTGTCGTCGACGAGGCACATGAAGATGAAGCTTCCTGACCTGGCAGGAAAGGTGATTACCATCAAGTTAGATTTGAAGAAGACCTAGAGATGTTACGATAACAACCTCAAAACGAAAAGAGGGGTGTCCATGGTCACTACAAAACCACCGTACACAGAGGAGGTCGCCCAGCCCGAGGTCAATTGCACCGAAACTGCCTGGATCGAAGCAGAAATTTCCCGCGAAAAGATAGCCTAGGAGAGCAGACATGATCCGTTTGGCGACCCAGGGGAAAGAGAGATTGGAGGGAAGGTTTCCAAGCCTAGCAACACCCTCGACCAAACGGTGCAGGATCTGAATGTCAAGACCCGACCTGTCCACCAGAGGGCGAAGGAACGACACCTAATTGACTTAGAAGGTCTGTTCGTAAAGATGGCCGAGTACAGGCTGAAACCGGATCCCAGAAAGCGTGTGTTCGGAATAGAAGCAGGGAAGCTTATGGGTTTCTTGCTCACTGAGCGTGGTATGAAAACAAACCCAGAAAGGTGCGCCATGACAAGGCGCATGCGCATGTCTGTCTTGTCTGGATTTGCACCAGTCGGAGGAGGGGGCGGCCTCCCTTACCAAGAGTGTAAAGAGGCGTTCATCATGCTGAAGGAGTACTTAGCAAGCCCTCAAGTCCTGTGCAAACCACAACCAAGCACGCCACTTAACTTATATTTAGCGGTGATCGATCAGCCGATTAGTTCAGTCCTTGTACACAAATGGGACCAATTTCAGAAACCCATATGTTTTGTGAGCGAAGTATGGCAAGGGCTTGAGGAAAGATACCAGGTATCGGAGAAGACGGCCCTAGTGATCCCATGTCAGCCATTCCCCAGGTGGGCTGGACCTTTCAGGGTGCGAAGGGTGAGGTGTCCATCTCGGGGTGCGCATAGGTAACCTGAGCAAGGGCGTCCTTGAACCCCGCGTCGTAAGCATCAATAGCATCCCCGGTCAGCTCAGCCTCGGTTTCTTCAAACCTCTTGGCTTGTTGAAGGAGTTCGGCCTCAACATGACCCAAGTGCACTTCCCGATTGATGGATCTTTCTTTAAGCCATGCCATCTTGGCTTTGGATGCCTTAGCCGCCTCTTCCAACTCGATGACCCGGATTTGCAAGGGCAGGATTTTCGCCTCCAGCTCGACAGCCTCTTGGCACTTGTCATGAAGTCGTTTCGAGAGATCCTTTTCAGATTGGTGGAGGCTAGTCAAATCCTGCTTCAGGGCGACCTCGCGGGTAGCAAATGAACGAACCTCAAGCTTAGTTATGAGGGCGTTGGATTGGGCAAGAAGAGCCCCAAAGTTGACGCCCAACCTTTCCCTCGCAGCGGTCTCATCCAAGTCCACTATCGTCTCTAGATAGAAGCCCTTGAGGGCAT
This sequence comes from Phaseolus vulgaris, assembly GCF_000499845.2. Lineage (NCBI taxonomy): Eukaryota > Viridiplantae > Streptophyta > Magnoliopsida > Fabales > Fabaceae > Phaseolus > Phaseolus vulgaris. Next base: position 34,449,182 of record NC_023749.2, on the reverse strand, counting down.
GTTGCAGGACAACAGGTAGTTCAAAGGCAGATGGAGCTACAGGGATGCTTGTCCCACCGTCCGCAAGCGCAAAGAGGTCAGAGGACGAGGGAACGCTTGGTGTCTGGCCCTTGGACGATGTCGGGCGACCAACAGTGGAGGAATGGGAGGCCGTCACCGTTGTAAGCCTAAGCTTTTTAGAAACCTGCCCCTCGGCGGAGTCCTCATCAGATTCGATCTCCACTACCTTCTCGCAAGGAAATGGAGCGAGAGATGCTTGGGCGGTAGCAAAAGGAACTGTGACGTAGGAAGGAGTACGAGAAGGCGCGGCAGTGGCAAAAGCGAGGGCATAAGGGCTAGAGGTGCCCGCACCCCCAGACATCCCTCGACGGCGAGCCAGGATGCCAGCTAGCTTGGCCCGTTTCTCTTCATTCAACACCATCCCTACGTGCAAGAATAAAAAATGAATCAGTTCCTCGAGGATCCTAGGTTTCTTGAACCCTAAGTCAGGGAAACCCATGCTCGAAGAAACCCTAGAAAAAGGAACGGAGAGAAAACAGAGAAAGCTTAAAATGCAGGGGGTTAAACAGCCCTAGGCGGCTATCAAGCATCAGAACGAATAGATAAAAGTGATCAACAGTTAAAGTTCGTACCTTTGATCAGGTAGGATGAAGGTTTTGGAAGTTGCAGAGAGAAATGCGAGAGCGCTCGAAGGAGAAGACAAAGCAATCAAGGATGTTTCAGAGAATGATGGAATAGTGACTGAACGCGCGCGTTTTCGAATATTTAAGGTAAACAAAGAAGCGTAAGCGACGTTAAGCCTTGACCATTGATCAAAACACGTGTGTGCAAGTCGGATAGACTCAGAGAAACGTCACTTTGGTGCATTATTCATGTCCTGCCATACAGAGCCACGTAGGTCACCAAGGGCAAGAACTTAGTCTCTTTGCTAAACAAGTTACAACTCGAGACTGGGGGGCTTGTGTACCGACCAGTCCTCAGGTGTCGTTGACCACTAGTGATGTAGGGGCCACGTAAGCAGGGTCCCACGAGCAGCGTGGGTCAGTATCTCACGAGGCACGTGCGCCAAGGAACCGAAAGAATGGTTAGACATCGGTCACCAGGATGTACCAACGTGCCACTAGGCAGTGTGGTGAGGTCGGACATCGGGACCCAAACACCAGAGTTGGACCACGAGAGGTGGATCTCAGACCACACACCAGTTATCAGTAAGGGAGAAACCTAGGTCATGAGAGTCCATGTGTGTAGAGTGGATGACGCGTTTAGGCGTAAGACAAGTATAGAGCCATTGGAAAGATATGACCTGTGAGGGTCGCGTTCCAGGGGTGAGCTGCATGCATGACATGTGAACAGCTAGGGCACTCCCAAGGTGCGTGACTGCAGAGATCAGATGCACGAGGAGGTATCCAGGTGGTCACCCCGTCAGAGGTTGCACTCCAGTTAGGGAACCCCACGCGCTAGGTTATCCTAAGAGTGGGTAACTGCGACGCTGGGCCCACCCCCTTAGGAAGCCCATTTTGGGTAATGGAAACAGTGGAAACCCTAGTTTCAGTCTATATAAAGGGAAGTAACAAACTTAGCAAGGTACGCTATTCATTTGCGTTGCTGAACACACACAGTTACAATCTTACGTTATACAGTTTTGGTGTTTCCTAGCCTTAAGGTTGACTTGAGCGTCGAAGTGCAAACGGCCTCTAGGGCGCTCTTTGTCTTTGTGTTTTCAGGCTTTCATCAAAGGAAAAACACGTGCGAACGCAGAGATTCAGGACGTGAGAGTGACGTAGACGCACAAAGACGTTTTGGGTCAACAAACATGAATATTTTATTAGTATAATAATCCTTAAAATATTATTATATTATAACAAGTATAATGTCTAGATACCAGTATTTACATTGAAATTGTTTTTACTTAAACATTATGATAATTGTAATTGACATAATTCATAATTTTAAAAATTCACTTTAAAAGTAATGTGACGTATAAATAAGACTTCTATCTTATATTTTTATGACGATTAGATCTATAGTATATATCAAACTGTCAAGCACATACATAATTATGTTTGTAAGCCACCTTATAATTTAGATACTATTCAATCAAACTTAATTCAATAATACTATTTATTGTTGTAAAAGATAATTTTATGTTTTATTATTCTAATATTTTTTTTGTATATATATACAATACATGTTATCAAAATGCGGGTCATTGGGTCGGTCCACAGTCCGCTACCAAAAAGTGTTGGGCGGACTCACTAATCTAACCCTCTGACCCGCTTTGCCGTCTCGCTTAACTCGTAGTTTGCGCGGGTCAAGGCGGATTTGCTGGCTGACCCGCCTAAATAAAAAAATAATTATTTTTTTATTTTTTTAAAATATCATACGTTGCAGTGTGATCTTTATTTTATTTTATTTTAAAGAATTGAATTTAATGTACTAAAAAAGGAATAGGTACTAAAAAGGAATGTTTTATTTTAATCATCTAAAAGAGTTAGTATTAAGAGTAACGGTGAATCTAGTTTTCAAGTAAAGTTTTATATTTAAAATTTATTAATAAAAATAATATAAAAAAGAGAATTCAATATGATAGTTAACAAATTAGTTATCTTCGTTGAAATATTTTGTATTAAAACTTTGATAAGATACTCTTACACATTTATATATATATATATATAAAATATGCAAAATAAAGCTTTAATTATTTTTAATCAAATTTTCTAACAATCTTCCTACTTGAATTTATATTTTTATCTTAATTAAATGAATTGAAATACGGATTACATTTTAATTTTTCAATAGTAAAAATAAATTTTTAATAATTAATAATATTTAATTTTTAAATAAAAAAATTCTTATGCAGAAACAAAACCGCATATGGGACCAACAATGAAACAATCCGCATTCCTAGCGAAGGTAAGCCCATATTGCTACCCTAGATATAAAAGAAAGGAAAATAGTTAATGTTTACAGTAGTGTGCTATGTTCATTCAGTATTTAATATTTGGAAAATCACTTGACATTTAGGTAGACGCATTTATAATCTCTCACTTTATCTAACGTTTTAGTAGTCCTACGTAATAGACCAATTTCAATTTAAATGGTGTAACGCTTTGGAAACATTGACATACCATAACCAAAAAAAGGAAAGATGGCGAAGGATGCAGTGGTGATTCATCTTCTTAGCAGGAAGCCAGAGAAGCGGAATCTACAGCTGAGGCAACAGAGTTCAGAGCGGCAACCTTACTCTTCTTACGCTTTGGCACCATTTTCGTCGGTTTCAGCCTTCCTTGGAAATCTTCAGGGATTAGGTCATGGATTTCGTCCATCCTCTTCGACTGCCTCCCGAATCCGAAGCTCTGATCGGAGGAAGCAGGCAACACGCTCTTGCCTTCCGAGAGACTGATTCTCTCGACGGAGGTTACGCAGCACTCTTGCCATTTGAGCTCTGCCAAATCTGCCACCACGTCCTCCAGTGCCACCGCCGCGAACGCCGAAACGCTGTCACATAGGGTCGAACGCGGCACATCTACAAGATCCAGCGACTCCACCGCCTCCACCAGCACCTTCTGCGCAAGGAATCCAGATAGGTTTTTGCAATTTCTCAAGACGGAAACCTATTCGTTAACCATCTCTTGTTGTTCGGAGATTTGTGGACAGAGAACTAATAAACTAAGGTAGTCTAGAACTTCTAATCTTAAAACGAGTTAAATTTAAAAGGAATTGAAGAATAAAAAATTAAGAACAAAACGGTAAAAGTAAGCAACGTTTCCGGCGAAATATTGTTAGTAACCAAACAGAACATAAGATTAACGTGATGGAGAATAGAACCTTGGGAGCGTGATGAATTTTCTTGAAACCGTGAATGCGGATGACCTGTGGCAGAAGGAAGAAGAAAAATAACAATGAAATGCAGAGTGTTGAGAGAAAATTGTCAATGAAAATAAGAATTGAAAGGTACATAAAATGAATGGAACCTGATTGAGTTGATTGATTGTTAGATGAAGAGTTTGACGAGAATGAAGGAGGTGGAGATAGTCCTCCAGCCACACTTTGTGTTTCTTCGAAGGCCGTTTCTTGATGGAGCTTCCTTGCGATTGCGGAATCGTGATTGGTAATTCTTCTGCCATGAATGAGGTAGGAAAGCCTAACCTTTTATACTATTGCGCGCGTTAGATGTTGGTTAACAATTACTAATTAAATAAATAGATAAAGCATAAAATCATTACTCACATGACTAATTTTTCATTTCATTTTTAGTAAATGATTGATTTGAGAATACAGAGTTAAACACAAGCGTAGGTAAGAATTTAGAGTCCTTCCGCAGCAGCCACACCTCTTTGCATCCCATTCGGTTCCCCCATAAGTTCTTTACCAACCAATACTTCCTCCCATCATCACTAACACCATATTCCACAATAGTCAAAACCACTATTTTCAAGTAAATTTGAAAACTTACAAGTAATCTGGTTTTGATTTGGGAGAAAATAGGAGATGGAATGGTGTTGAGACATTATCTACAAAGGATATATGGTCTAATCATTATGTTCCAAGCTCATTGAAGTCAGAGTCTTTCTTAAATCCTTTTAATTTAAAGAGTGAAAGTAGAGAAGATTTTGTTTGGGAAATTAAAGGTAATTCAATTCAAAATTCTGCATGGATTGGTGCAGTAAAGAAAACTGAAGTGACTCTAATCCAGAATAATATGGTGATTGTTGGGAAAATATTGGAAATGTGGGTGATGACGATCAGAAAAGCAATCTGAATGAAGAATATGAAAGGCTTGAGTTTAAGGGAGGAATTTGTTAGCATTAAACTCAAAGCCGTCATCAGTTTTATTTAGAAATTTGAATGATTAATAATTATTAGCTTTAATCATAGTTTTGAATGTCATTTATATTGTGATTTTAAGGGGCTTTTAATTTGGACAGGAATTCATTCACCTTTTCTTTTTGTGCCAAAAACAACAAATGGAGTTCTTCTACTTGATTGACTGTACTTTCTTTTTCTTTCTCCATATCAACATATTTTTCTTCCAATTTTGTAAACCTTCTTTCCAGGTTATGAAAATTTGCTTCAACACTCTCCAATTGAGATATCAAGACACTTCTTTCATTCAAAAGATTATGCTTTTCATTAGTCAATAAATTGCACAATTCTTCCAAACTGCTTGATTTTTCCCTTAAAACTTCAAGCTCAATTTTTTCATCACAAAAGGACTTCTCCGGCAATGTACTCTTTAAGTTGAGTTTAAACATTCGATTCTTTGCCATCTCCACATTTGCAAGAACACATTCATTTTTATCCTTCAAGTGCAAAATCCAGTCTTTCATGAAAACCGAATAACCTTTCTTCAATAATTGTGCCATACTGAGAATATTATTATTCAAGTCAGGTACATAATAAACGTCCTCCATTGTACCTTCTTTTTCTTCATTTTGGGAAAAAAATATTTTCCCCCGGCCTTTGATTGGAACTTTTGTTGAGTCTCCAAAAGACACATGTCCATCTTCTATCTCTTGTATATCAAGAAATAGGTGTTTGTGCCCACACATATGATTACTACCACCAGTGTCTAGATACCATATCATGTCACTATCTAGAGTGACGCCTTCATTGGCCATCATGAGAATTCCTTCCTCTTTTGTCTCATCTTCCTCCACTAAATTTGCACTTTCTTGCACTTTCTTCTTAGCATAGCACTCCTTTGCATAGTGACCATATTTGCCGCAATTGTAACATTCAACATTTGAACGATGTGAACGACCACCACGACCTCGTCCACGCCAATTTTGTTCCATTTCTTCATTGTTGTTTCCATAACCACGACCTCCACGTTCATGTCCTCTCCCTCGGTTATGTTGCGCGTACATCACCTTGTCTTCCTTTATGATCATCTTTGCTTGTAAGGCTTCCTCCAAGACTTCTTGCTTCTTTTTCTTCTTTCGTTGTTCATGTGCTTCAAGAGAACCCGAGAGATAATCAATGGTCATCTCTTCCAAGTTTCTTGACTCCTCAATTGCACATACAACATTTTCAAAGTCATCCGTCAATGACTGAAGAATTTTCTCCACGACCCTTGCAGTGTTTAAGTTGATTGGCTACCGTTTGCACATGAGTGATGTAACAAGATACATCTTCTGACTCCTTCATCTTCATGGCCTCAAACTCACCTCGTAGAGTTTGAAGATGCATTTGTTTTAACTTGGATTGCACCCTTGAACGCCTTTTCCAAGATGTCCCATGCTTCCTTTGAAGTGGATGCACCAACAATCTTCTCAAAGATTGCTTCATCAACAGCTCGATAAAACATGTACAAAGTTGCCTTATCTTTCGACCGTGTCTCTTTCAACACTTTGTTTTGGGTCGCCGAGTAACCAGTAGTATTTTCTGGTTCTTCAAAACCTTCTTGAACCACCTTCCAACAATCGTGAGATCCTAGAAGGGCTTTCATTTGGATGCTCCAATTGTCATAATTGGCCATCTTTGTTAATTTAGGAAGGGACATAGCTCTGATACCAATTTGTGAATAGAGATAAATCTTTTATTTCACTGCTACTCTTCAGATAAGAATACAGTCTCTGTAAATAGTCTTACAATAGACTTTTCAAATTCTACATTCTCTTTCATCAAAGCTATACTATAAATTACATTTAAAATCACAATATAAATGACATTCAAAACTATGATTAAAGCTAATAATTATTAACCATTCAAATTTCTAAATAAAACTGATGACGACTTTGAGTTTAATGCTAACATGGCTTCAGCTTGAGCATGGTCGTTCAAGCGGTTGATCTTGGCTCGTAGGTGTTTTACTTCCCTCTGAAGCTCCACGACCCTTTGATCTTCAGCAGATTTCTAACTCGTGCTTTAGAAACAGCCAAGCAACCCATTGCAAAGGTCTGCCCAATTTGCTTCATGGTGTCGCGAAACAGGTGTTCTTCGTCGAGGGCCATGAGCCTGTCCTTGTCATCGCTGCACAGGAAGACGTGTTTGTTAGGTTTGATGGCTGCAACAAGAGGGGGGATGAATTGTTTTCAAACTGTTAAATACTTGGCTTAGAATAAAACTTTTTCAATCAACCCAGAAATGCAATTCAGAAAGCTAATCAAAATACCAAACAGAAATGGAAACAAAAATATAATCGGTTAAAATAGCAATTTAACCGGTTGTTTATGACAGCAGAAAATACAAACAAATATAGAGGGAAGGGATATAGAGAATTACACACATAGATTATATTGGTTCACTCTATCACAGAGCTACATCCAGTCCTCAGTCAAACCACTGAGTTTTCACTATGCAATCAATCACAGATTACACAAACACCACCCACAAAGAGGTGACTTTGAATCCCACAAAGCCTACTCACCCTCCTTGCACACAACAACCACCTCAAGCCAGAATCCCACTAACTTTACAGGATTTTACACAGTTATACAAAATATTATATGAACAATTACAAGAACTTGAACAAGATTAGAAAACACCTAGTAAAACATAATACACCAGCACCCTATTGATCAGTTCTTTGAAAAACAGCAAAGCACAAGACTATCTTGCTGAAAACTTGGTTGAAACCTTTTCACAAACAGTTTTGTAATCTCTCAAATCAATCTCAACTCAGAGTATCAAAAGTTTCAGTTTCATCAATCTTTAAACGTTTGAATAAAAAACATATTTATAAACCTTGAAATGCTAACGTTAAAGCAAATCTGAACAATCAAATCAGTTAAAAAAAAATTTCAAAAAGTTGTTACAAGCACACATTTAATCGGTTAAAACCACAAATTAATCGGTTGAATGCTCTTGTCAGTTATAAAACAGTTTTAAAACCTTCTTTGCTAGCTAAGTTACAAACAACCGATTATCTCGACATATTAATCGGTTGTTTTTCCCTTTACATGGAAAAACACTTTAGTCTTTAAAACTGATTGAAATGGGCTTTGTCTGAGTTTCAAAACTGATCTTACAAAGATTATAAACCCCAAACCAAAACCTAAACCTAAAACATCACCCAGCTTTAGGCTTCACTTGGATTTGGCACATCAAAGCTTTCCATCTTCAACAGTGTTCACCATAGGTTGGGACGTCGAAGCTCGGATCCCACAAGCTCTTCCTCTTAGAGCTCTTCGCTTTGCCTTCTTGGATAACAATTACATCTCGGTGCGAGGTGTGGCCTTCTGAAAGAACAACGTCCTGATGGGGGGCTTGACCATCCAAGTGAGAATGCTCAGTAGGGGGAGTAGTTGCTTTCCTATTTCTTTTAAAAACAAGCCCCAAGGTGGTGTCCTCCTCCTGCTCAGTCGGGGCTTGAGTAATGGTGACTGAAGCTTTCTTTTTCTGAGTTAAAGAATCCTTGGGCATGTTGGCAATTGCCCTAATTCTTTTAGCCATCTCGGCTAGCTCCGCCTTGCTGATATGGGTCAACATTCTTTTTCAAAGTAAATAATAAAATGGTTAATAAGTAGTAGTAGAGTTATTTTCACGAAGAGTGGGAAATGAGGAGTACCAGTATAAGCTTTCAGAGTACCGGGAATGTACTCTTTGGTTATTAAGTAGAAGGTGTCGAAGACGACCTAAAAGCTCGACAAGAATTGGCAGATCCCTTGATCTTCTTGTGATAGATCTTTTAGGCGCCGAGCACTCTGGAATTAGTGCTTAGTGGTCCAATATAGGGAAAATCCATCCAGAAGGGTTGGATCTCCAATTAAGGCTCGAACTTTAACGAATTTTCATTTAAAATTCTTATATGAAGACTGGAAGAGGGAAAGCAAGGCTCTTCCAGGGGCACCGTTTAGGGACACCCACAATTTACTACTTGTGTGTTTAGCTTCAAAGAAGTATAAAAAGACTTCAATAGACAACGAGATGCCGAACTGAACACACAGAATAATAAAAGCACGAATGAATGCCCTGCTATTAGGGTGTAGCTAGGCAAGGGAGACCTTGAGCTCGGTCAAAAGCACTTTTTTGAAGATGGACAAAGGAAGATGTAAGAGGACCTTTTTGAAAAAGGTAGCATAAAAGAAACAGAACGGACCCTCGGGGTCCGAGGACTCATCACAAATCGATGGGCTTGCCCTCTCTACACTCTATGATTTTTACATGACTCACATATCACTTATTCATGGTTCAACCATTCTCTCTTAACTCTCTAAGACGCACATGGGTGGTATAATAAGATGTTTCTTTCAAAAGATCTTTTTTGGCTCAATGGTACATAACACTATAATCCATCACATAGATAACTAGCACACAAGCACAAACACAAACAAGACACAAGCAGTTTAGGGGAGAGAAAATGAATCCAAAGGAAATCACAGTTCTAACAAAGAAAGCGAGTCCAAATGAAATAACTGTTCAAACAAAGAAGGCGAATCGAAAGAAAATCCCAGTTTAGACAATGCAATCGATAAGGTGAATGAGTATTCGATAATAGAGATTAGTTGAAGGAAAATACCTTGTGTGATAGCTGATTGGAAAGAAGAAGTGTGAAGGAAGCTTTCTGGTGAAGGAGAGGTTTGAGAGCGCAAGAGTGCCGAGTGTTAATTTCTCTCGGCAAGTGTACCGAATCAACTGTAATATAGTACTCTTTAAAGTACGAATGTCGAACCCACAAAGAACAATTCTAATTAAGATGTTCTGTTGTAAAACTCATTGTTTGGCTTTGAATTTTCTCACCTCCAACTCTATTAAACATGCCTCAATCATCTCCATATTTGATTTTGTGATGCAAATTGACTAAAAAATTAGGCAACCTCAATTAACTCTTCACTAGTGAAAGTCTCTCAAACTGTTTAAAGATTTCACACTCTCACTTGGTTGGGTAATTTCAATTCCTCATTTGTTCTCAGACATTGCTTTCAACTATTTACCTTGTTCCAACTTTTACACATTACTATCCTTTCTCAATTTTAGTGATGGTTTCAACCACAAATTCTTTTTCAAATTAAGTCATTGATCAATCCATTTTGTTGTTCTAATTTAGAACTATGGTTTGATTTCTTTTTCAAAAAAAATAAAATAAAAATACCATCATCTATCTATATACAATATTTCACAAAATATGCAAACATCAACCACTATACTAACTTAAGCTTGCCATCAACAAAAGCTAAAGTAAGAAATATAAAACTAAACTGCTAAAGTCAACTTACTAAACTAAATTAATACTAAAATTAAAGTTAAACAAAAAGATAAAACCAGTTTTCTGTTCATTGTGCATGAGAAGTATCAATCTCCTCTTATGACTTTGCCCAATTCTGTGCCAACATCATTCTGAACTTGGTTTGAATGTTCATCATTTGTTGTTGTTCCAGTTGGTCCATCTACCATTTCTGGTGTATCTTCAACTCTACTCCCAACTCCACATGCTCCTGCCTCCCCTGAAAAATTGTACTTGTCCCCAGGCCAAGATAGATAATCATGAAATTCAGTGGGTGTCAACGACGGATTATTTAATACTAGCTGTGGATTTGGTGCGACTCATTTTTCTGCACATGTAAGAATAAGCATTTCTCAAACCAAAGTGTTCTATTTGATTGACATTTTAACAAACACTTGGTATGCATGATATAGAATGGCATTGGATGAGTAATTTTTGGTATTTAATCCATGGAAGGCAGTGCTTAACTTTGGATAAACTCAAAATAACAATAACATTCAACATTAAAACATTAAAATATCAACAAGTTTGAATCTTTGAGTTTATAGCAATTTAGCAATGAAATTTTAAAATGAATGGAGAAGGCAACATGCTTGAATGGAAATGGCAACGATGATGGTTATGGAGATGATAAATTTATACATAAAACACTTACGTTGATAATGGAAATGTAGATGAAATGTTTGAATGAGTATGAAATCTTTGGGATAAAATTTTTAAAATTGGGAATGCTTGACTGAAAATGAGTGAGGGTGTAGGATTTTCAAAATTTTAAAATGTTGCAGTTTTTTTATTTTTTATTTTTTAGAAAAATCCCACTAGCTTATGCTAGATCTTTTTAGCTCAGGCTAAAGTTTGGAAGAGAGCAACATATTTGTTTAGCTCAAGCTAGATCAATTTAGCTCAGGCTAGCTCATTTTAGCTCAGGCTAGACTTGTTGATTTCTCTCGGCAGTAACAAAACCAACTTATCAAATATAGAGAAAGATACTTGGGATTGAATTGCGTCTATCTCAATCATCTGTATTTTGGAATAATATAATACATAATACTCAAAACTACTTATTCTTAAGCTTAATTTAAAGTCATTCACCTTGATTCCTCACAGATGAAATTCATAAGATAATTTCTCAAATACTGATTCCTCAGATATCTAACAAATCATCCAGCTTCATGAAGAAAATTATGATGCAATTAATAACCTGGAATCTATTCCTAACATTACAAGTTATCAAGTATTTTCGTCTATTTCAGATCCTTAAAGGTACTTTCCAGTTAAATTTAATTTAATTACAAATTTACTCTTATATCTAAACCGATCAGATAAAGATAAAGAGTAAGCATCATTTCCCTTTTTTTTCATTTCATTTTTAGTAAATGATTGATTTGAGAATACAGAGTTAAACGCAAGTGTAGGTAATTTATGAAGAGTAGTGTACAAATTGTAATCATGTAGTAGGATAAGATGGCATCATAGCTATCCCATAGAGTCCTTCCGCGACAGCCACACCTCTTTGCATCCTAATGTAGCCTTCTTCACCCCATTCTGTTCCCCATGAGTTCTTTACCAACCAATACTTCCTCCCATCACCACTAACACCATATCCCACAGCAGTCACACCGTGATCCAACTCAGTTCCACACGAACCACTGAACACACCACTCTTGTAAAACTGAAAGTCAGACCCTTATAGGGGTAATTCACTTCAGTGTTTATTCCATGATTTTTTATGATGAATTTGAAAGCATCATCCATAAAACCACCTTCACACCCTTGGTCCACACCTTTTGTGTCACAGTCAACAAGTTCTTGTTCTGACAAAGAGATCAATTTTCCAGAAGTCAGTGCATGGATTCCTTCAGTTGCTGCAACCGCTGAAAACGCCCAACAACATCCTACAAGATAAATTAATAGTTAGACAATCATTGAGCTTATAATTTGACATGGAAATGTGAATGAAGAATGAAGCATTTGCGTACCACATTGACCTTGGTCCTTCACGGGTGTAACTGCACCCTTCTGCCTCTAGTCCACTGTGGACGGAATTGCAGTCACATTTTCATACGTAAAAGTGGTTGTCCTTAGGATTGAAGAACACATGTGCCCTTTCAACCTGTTTCTGCCTGCTATGAATTCCTCGTTGGTGAGATCTGCAAATTGATTAGTGCCTAGCTGGTAAGGTTTATTGGCAGCATTGTTGAAGGTTTCAATATAATTCACATTTTCCTTGAATATCCTGAAACGCTTTTCCCTTTCCTCAGGGTCCTTGTACACTCTTCCATAACGAGTCATCCATTCTTCATGCCTCTCATACATGGAGACATCATCTTGGAGAGTGCGACATGTGACTTGAAAACCCCAGAATCCCATGCAGAAAAGCAACGCCAGTGAAATATGATAGAATTGATTTTTTGCAACCATGGTGGCTTGTGTAGTGTGACAGTAATTGGAGCAACTACTTTGCAGTTGAGTGAAAAGTGTGTGAAAGATGTGTTATGGTATTTAGGATTGTTTGTGGTGTCTCTTCTTGGTGCATTGGAACAACGCTCTGCTGAGCCAGAGGGGACTTTACCTGTTAATCACACTCCGCCGATCAAGTTCGTGAAAGCATACAAAATAATAATCAGTTTCAGAAAGCATAACAGAAACAATATTCTGGCTACAGGCACCTTTACTAACGGTGCTAATAGTAGAAGAAAATCTCGTGCACCTTTATTCTCGGGTGCTCACCACTTAGCTAATATCTCTATATATTCAAATAACAACTTTATGCATATATTTATTTAACTAACAACTTTACATTAACATCTGACCAAATTCATTATTTTCTCTACTTTAATTATTTTCCACTGGGCCTACCAATGAAACTGGGCCGAACTCATGACCTGCCTTTTGAGCCCAAAGCCGAGTTGATCATACCCAAATGCTTGGACCAAGGTCCCAAGCCCTTCTGTCTAGTACACAAGCTCCCAGGCTCGAGCCGAGCTTAACTAGGCGAAAAGGCTTTCTAGTGTTTTGGCAATTGACGCGACGTTTTCCCTAGTGCGTAGGTGAGGCACATTAAACGAAACATTTATGAGGTGACGTCTCACCATACTTAATCCCGAGCGTACACTTGTCGTAGCATCAATAGTGGAGAAAACCTTACCATTTCGAATTCTACTCTTCGTATATACACTAGTCGAATTCCACTTAGCGCCACACTGTTCCATTTCTCCTTGCTCGTTATGCTAACCTTCTTCTCTCAAACTCTTCGCATTCTCTAAACTCTCCACACCAGAGAACTCTCCCTTCACACTTCTTCCTTCAACCAGCCATCTTACCAGATATTTTCCTTCTATCAATCTTTATTGTTGATTATTTACTCATCCTACTGATTGCTTTGTCTGAACTGGGATTTTCTTTCATTTTGCATTCTTTGCCTTCTTTTCCTGTGTTGGTGTTTGTTTTGTATTTGTGCTTTTGTGTTCTAGATATAATTGCAATGGATTACAATTTCATGTACCCTTGGGCCCAAAAGAACCTTTTAACCGAATCTTCCTTCAATACTACCCGTGAGCATATTAGGAGTTTAAGAAAGAGTGGTTATTCCTTTGGTAAGAGGCAAGATAGGTTCATAAGAATAGTAGAATGTAGGGTGGATGAGCCTGTATGTTGCGATGAATTCTCGGACCCTAAAGGTCCATTTTGCTTCTTTTACGCCACCCTTTTTAAGAAAATCCTTTTACGTCTTTCTTTGTCGATTTTCAAAAAGGAATTGCTAATCGAGCTCAATGTAGCTGCAGGCCAGCTACACCCGAATAACTGGGCATTCATTCGTGCCTTTACTATTTTGTGTTCACAACTTGACATTTCGCCGACTCTGGAAGTTTTCCTTTACTTCTTTGAGGTCAAGCACTCCGGCAACCAATTATGGGTATCCTTAAACGGTGCCCATGGAAGAGCTTTGCTCACACTCTTCCAGTCTTCTTAGAAAAATTTCAAAGGCAAGTTCCTAAAAATTCGAGCTAATAAAGGAGATTCGACCCTTCTAGAGAGGTTTCCTTTATATTGGACCCTGAACAAAGATTCCAGAGTTCTCGATGCCTGGAGGACTTATCCCCACAAGACCATGGAGTATGCGAATTCTTGGTGAATCTGAAGGTTGTTTTTGACACTTCCTTCCTCCTGAACAAATAGTACCTTCCTGGTGTCTTGAAATCCTATACCGATACTCCTTGTTTCTTACCTTTGGTGACATAAACTCCATTACTGTGCATAACCACTTGTTTTCTTTTGCAGAAAGGATGTTGTCCGACATCGGCAAATCAAAGATGGTTGAACGTATCAGGAGGATGAGAGCTACTACCAGCCTAATCAAAGGTTCTCCAACTCAGAAAAGGAATCTACTTTTCCAACTACCGAATATGCTTTTCATCCTTCTTAACACGTCGGCCTAAAACACACTTCTCTTATGGAAACCCCCCACATTTAATCCCAAATACTTGAAAGGAGTATTCATCACGTCACAATTGAGTAACGCGACAAACCGTTGGATCTCAGACTTATCCACTCCCAACCGGCCAATCCTACTTTTCGAGAAGTTAACCTTATGGCCATATGCTAACTCAATGCAATTCAACATTACTTTGTGAACACGCTTTTAATATTGGCTTCACAAAAGAACAAAATGTCATTCGCAAATTGAAGCATATTCATCTTTACCTTCTTCACCCTGATATCCAAACTATCAACCAAGTTCAGCTCGATTACTTTCCTTGACACACCTGCCATGTCAAATAACAATTTAAAAGGTTTGAACAACTGGTTAGAAAATAAAGTCAAATCATTAGAAGAAGAATTAAGTAACACCAAAACTAATTTTGAAAATTTGGAAATCATTTATAAAAACTATTCTTGTAAATGTGTTGTTGCAAAAGCTTGTAAAAGTTGTGAATCTCTTGAAAAGAAGGTTGAATATCTCATAAAAACCTTAAGAAAGTTTTGAAAGGGGTAAGCAAGTTTTAACTACTAATTATTTAGATTCTAAAGTTGGTAACTAAAATCTTGGTAGCTAATTAGATACCAATTTATAAACTATTTATCCATAATAGAAACTAATTTAGATACCAATAAAAATTTTAGTCTTCAAAACTGTATTTAATTTAGTTAATATATAAATAATTATTTTTTGTTTCTAAAATTAGTTTCTATTTAATGATTTTCTTAATGAATGTTTGAATTTGAAACATGTGTGCATACCTAGTTCCCCAACCGATTGATTATCCATAGGTGGTTACACCCCTCCATGGCGGCTTATTTTTTTATTTTTTTTTATCAGCAAAGAATTAATTGAATTCAAGGGGACCACTTCAGGGGTGTCCCAACCCGTATACAAAACCGGAAAAAAAAGAACATCAAATTGCTACCAAAGCACAATTACTATAGTAACAAACCACAAACCTCCTAGCCCGCTAGAGATCCATAACAGACCCAAACTGAGCAACAAAAACAAAAAAATCAGCAGCTTCGTATCTAGATTGCAGAACTACATGTGGTCCAACCAGCCATACTAGCACAGGTTAACAAATACTGCACCTGACGGGCCCTTGCTGGAAGCACCAACCAACAACTTTTTCCATTAAAAACAACCCAGTTTTGGCAACATAAAAGCACCTCCATGGGCACCATTCAGAACTTCATACATAGGCAAACCAGCCATTGCACTTGATTTGGTTCTTCCCTGCATCTACCAAATAAAACAAGACAACCTACCTCTCCAACCAACAACTTCATCCAGTAAATGCGCTATCCTTAAAGCTTAAATCAACAACCATATAAATACCTTGAGTGATGCATAAGCAACCAAGCTAGAAAGCTTCAAGATCATAGATGAAACCTACTACATTAACTGGCATCTTGCATAAAACTAAGGAACTTCACCTCCAGCCAACCAACAGCTTTTTCCATATAAATTAAACCAACTTCTACAGCACCTCAACACCTTTAGGTGCATCACACTCAGCTCCATACATAGTTAAACCAGCTACTACCTCTGATTTGACCCTACCCTGCCTCTTCGAATTAACATCAGATAATCCAGAAAACTGCATTGCCACTGATATCCCTTATGGAGTAGATAGACGTTGGACATTTCCTTGCCACCTCATCCTCCCCTACAGACAAACCAACACCCTGTTGTCTTAAATTGACTGTTGCATTATGTGCCAAAGGATTTAAGCTTTTGTTGTCTGATTCACCCATTCAATATCTACTTCAACTTCATTACCAATCTTCTTTGAACCTTTGCTTAATTCTGCTTGCAAATAGCTCCATCAGTTTCTTCATCAGCATAAAACCACACAAAACCGGATAAAAACAACTTGAGAAACTTGCCACACAAAAACCAGCTTCATCTTCAGAAATAACTTCCAAACAATAGTCATCAATTCTTAACCCAACAGATTTTGCCGCTCCAACTTAAGAAGGGACTGCACCATTCCATGAGCTCCCTGAAATTAAGAGGTCACTATTCAAGGCCTTCTACTGCACTAGGAGCAGAAATTGCATCAGCAGCACCATCAAAACCAACATCTTTTCTACAACCTACACAACACCAATTCACACCAGAACCACCTTCGGCACCTCCTTCCTCTTTCAACGCAACTTAACTCCTTCTGAAACCCACTTACTTAACACTTCTGATGCAAGACATTGGGTTCAGGATCCAATCCACTAGGGTGTAATTAAAAGAGTCTGACTTATGCTTCATCCATAACCATGATTTGAGTTGGACCTTTTTGAAACATCTCTTCCGCATCTACTACACCTTGCTTGAGTTAGACCTGACTACTGTTGTCCATACCTCTTTCCAAACCAGATCTTGATTATTACTGACTTGGAATAGGTGGAAACTCTCAAAGTGGGTCTTTATATCGTTATGTTGGACAAACAAGATACCAATCCACCTAAAGCACATGGACCAAACACATATAGCATATTTATGATGACTTTTTACGGCAAGTTGACCGCATTTTTCATAAGTAATAATTGTCCCTAAGGACGGATATCAATCCCACAAGGAACAATGAATTATCGAGTACAATATTCACTAAATATAACAACAAAACAATAAAAGGAGTTTTGAGTTGGTTATGTTGGCACTGGTCAACAAAGAATTAGTTGCTTCAATTGGAAAAATAGGGATTAGTTTCATGTCTCTCACTCTTATGTATTTTGATTAGCATGTTAATATTAATTTCTTTGATTGAATTTGATGCCCGTAGAAAATTCATTTATATCGATCTCTCGCATATAAAATCCTTAAGAATGTTTCCTAAATATCGATCCCTCACATACTTATAAAAACAACTTAGAATCACACTCAGACGTTAATGACAATTAACATTTCAAGTCTATCTCTAGCACTCAAATATGCTAGGTATTGTTGTTTAG
The DNA here is from genome assembly GCF_000499845.2 of Phaseolus vulgaris. Lineage (NCBI taxonomy): Eukaryota > Viridiplantae > Streptophyta > Magnoliopsida > Fabales > Fabaceae > Phaseolus > Phaseolus vulgaris. The sequence continues at coordinate 34,431,580 of NC_023749.2, read as the reverse complement.
GTCTGAACCCTAAAAATACCTCTCAGTCAGATTTTATATTCTCACTTTGTCACGAAAATTTAAAAGTAAAACAATAATACCAATAATCAATCAAGAACTGAATATTAATATATTAGATATCACCTCATTACATAAGAGTTTGAGCAGATTACTCCCAATCCCAAAGGGTAGAATTAGCCATGCATACTTCTAGCACCTTCCATTCTCCCAATTGGGTTACAATTCACTCTATGGTGTTTCCCTCTTAATCTGGCACACTAGGGTTGAGCCTCTAGTGATATGAGTTGCATTGAACATAGACACTTTAGAACTCTTGAAAACAACATTATAGGAGAAGAATAACAACAATTAAAGGATCAAAGAATGCTTAGAATAAAGGAAACGAAATCAGAATCACAAAAACAACAAGCTGAAAACAGAATGGGTGCAAAGAAGCTTAAGGAGTCATCAATGGAGACCAAGCCTTCCAAAATGATGATCCAAACTCATTAAGAGTGTTATTTCCTTTTACACAACCATGGAACATGATATAAACGCAATTGAAAAACAGAAACAACAAGAACCGAACAGAAATTGAAGAACAAGCTAAGAAACACAAATTCAAACGGTGAAAAGGATGAAGAACACTAAAACATTTGAAACTACTGATTGAAATTGCAGGAGATGAAAGAATGAACACTTATTGAATGAAGCTTGCTGGATTTGAGAATTTGGAACTGCATTCACGCCACTTGGAGTCTTGTTCCAAGATAAGTGAAAGGTTGCTGCCACTTGAAGCTCACCATTGGCACACAAGATAAGGCAAAGGAAGAAGAAGACAACAAGACTCACAATTTCTCTCTAAACTTGAGTATAGTTTCTCTACTTCTAATTTCCAATTCTGAATTTTACAAAGGCAAGAACCTTATTTATAGCCTAAGAGGTGCTGAAAAATAGGTGGGAAAATTCAAATGAAACTCATTTGAAATTCCCACCAAAAACAAGTCACATGGGAGGTGTGACCTTTTTCTACTATGACACCTCCTAAAAACTACACCTACACCCCCTACTAAGTCACATGGACAATGTGACTCTCTCTAATACATTCACACCTATTTATTTAATATCCACACCTCCTACAAGAGTCATTCAAATGATGTTGTTTTATTTAATGCTTGGCCTTGCCCCTCATGGTTTGGACTTGGGGTTCTTGGGCTTGGGCCTTCTTGTGCTTTGGGCTTGGGCCTCATCTTTTGCAAAGACTAATAAGAAGAACTTTAAATGCTTTGGCCCTTGTCCATTTCTTCTATTGATAACATCTTTTTGATTCTCATCATACTCCCCAAGTTGGAGAGAATTCGTCCACGAATTCAGTACTCCTGCATAAAACAAAGTTAGTTTGCAATTAGATAAGAGAATACAAGAAGAAATAGGCAAACATGACTTAGTACGTTGAAATGTTGGGAGTTCAGAAAAAGATGTCCTATACATAGCCCATGTTGGAAAAGGTTGTTTAGAAATGATATTATTTGGAAAACTAGAAGGTATGAAACAATCATCCTTAACATTCTTCATCCAATATGGTGTATAAGTAGGAACCTTGGGTAATGAACAAGACAAAGAAGAACGATACCTTGTAGGCGTAGCACGAGTCAACAAAATTGAATTAGTTGAGAAGGTATTATGACTCGGTTTATCAAGTACTTCGGTATATGCAGGGCTATTTGGTAAAGAAACCCCGGGCATGAAGTCTATTTGGTGTTCAATCCCTCTTAGAGGTGGTAAGCCTTTAGGAGGATCTTGAAACATATCTTCATATTCTTTTACCAAATTGTCCAAACATGTGGGACTATCCTTAGCCGACTCACATTCAATAGTCCTAGGAATAGCTAAAAAAATAGGCTTTTGAGTAACTATTACCTTTTTAACTTGTTGTGTGGACATGAGAAGGCTTCTCTTGGAATTTTTTATATCATTTTCTTTCTCTCTCTTTTCTCTCATTTTAACTTGGTCCTCATGAACTTCCTTTGGAGAGAGAGACTTAAGAATGACTTTGTGCCCATGGAAGTTAAAAGACATTTTGTTGGTAAAGCCATCATTAAAAACTTTTCTATCAAATTGCCATGGCCTACCTAAAAGAATATGTGTGGCTTCCATTGGGACAAAATCACACAAGACCTCATCTTGATATTTACCAATAGAAAATGTAATGAGGACTTGCTTGTTAACAACAATCTCACCTACCTCACTTAACCATTGTAATTTGTAGGGCTTGACATGAGAGATGGTAGGTAATCCAAGTTTGTCTACCACTCTTGTGCTTGCCACATTAGCACAACTCCCCCCATCCACAATCAAAGAGCATACCCTATCATTAATAAGACACCTTGAATGAAAAATATTTTCTCTTTGAGTTTCATCAAAAGGTTTTAAAACTTGTCCAAGCATGCGTCTTATTACTAATAGGTCACCCTCATGTGGGCTCTCACTCTCACTCTCACTTGGGGATCTAGAAGGTGAGGAATGTCTAGAAGATTCGGACTCATGCTTACTACCATCTACCCCATCATGCATATACATAGTTCGCTTAGAAGGGCAATTAGAAGCAATATGTCCATAGCTTAAGCATTTAAAACACTTCTTACTAGACGATTTAGGTGGTGATTTAGGCCTAGAAGTGCAAGTGGAAGGCTTAGAATCTCTAGGTTTGAAAGTAGAGTCCTTAGAAGGGATATTTGAGAAAGAGCTATTTTTATTTTTCCAAGAAGAGTGGTAGTAGTTATCCTTAGAAGAATTTTTGAAAGCATTTTTCCTTGCAAGTTGATTTTCAATTTTACTAGCAAGGTGAACCACATTTTCCAAAGAAGAATATTCTTGTAACTCTACCACGTCTTGATGTCCCTTCGAAGGCCACTCACAAACCTAGCTATCTTAGCTTCCTCACTCTCATCCATATGAACTCGAATTAAAAGCGTATCTAGTTGTTTAAAGTAATCATCCACACTTAGCGTGCCTTGATGAAACCGTTGGAGTTTCAACAATAGGTCTTTCCTAAAGTGTGGGGGTACGAATCTAGCGCGTAAACAAGCTTTGAAATCGTCCCAAGAGACCACGGGCGGTCTCTTGTGTAGGTCAATGTCCATGAGATATTGATGCCACCATTGCATGGCATACTCTAAGAATTCTAAAGATGCTAATCTAACCCTATGCTCATCTCTAACCCCATTTACATCAAATATTTGCTCAACCTTAGCCTCCCACCCTAAGTACACATTAGGATCACTTTCACCACTAAAGTTAGGAAGTTTTACATTCGGTGAATAAGGGCCAGCCACATGTTGGCGCCTCTCTCCATGGTGATGGTGCCTTGGTCGTGCATTTTCTTCATAATATCCATGAGAAGAATGAGAATGCCTTGAGGAATGCCGAAGAGGAGGATGATGTCTTCTCTCCCGGTTTTGATGGACTTCCTCACGACTTAACTCCGAGCTTTGGAGCCTTGCCTCCATTTGTCTTATCATATCAAGATATTGAGCATTTGATTGTCTAGCATTCTTTAAATCTTCAAAGAGAGCTGCCTTTTGAGGTGAGCAAGGTTTGGAGGATTCTCCACTAGAAAAATTAGCCATGATAAAAAAGTACAAAAAACAGAAACAAACAATTAAAGAAACTTGTTAGCAAAATAAAGTGAGATGTAGGTTGCTGGAAAATGCCAAAAGAAAGTACTCAAACCACTCCAAGAAAGTGTTCTGTCCTCAACCAAGCCTTTCTTGTGGATTGGAGGAGCTTCAAATGAAAAATGTCAAAGCAAACCACACTTCACTTAAGAACAAGTCTCCACAAAACTTAGAAGAACAAAAAGACAAGCAAGAAAAGGTATAAGCAAGAAAAGCTAAACCAAAACAGAATGCAATATATGACAAACTGGAAAAAAAGGTATAAGCAAGAAAAGCTAAACCAAAACAAAATGCAATATATGACAAACTGGAAAGGAATATGAATGAAAGACAAGCAATAAAAATAAGGAACTCAATGAAAAAGAAAGCACACAAAAGATACCTAAAGAAAAGCACTAGAGTAGATGAAGAAAACAAAAAACAAGCTACTGGAAATTTTTTTTGATGCAAATTGTGCTTGATGTTCACTGATTTAACTGGAATGATATAGAGCGAACTGAATTATGATATTTAAACCACAGAAACTTCAAGATGTTAACTCAATAATGGCACTAGAATTACTTAAAAACAGTAAGCCAATTAATTGAGATAAAGTTTTTAAAATCGCTTCCAGATTACCGTATTTTTTTCGGCAGAATTGTACACTTGTTGTATTTTATTTATCATTTTTTGTGTACTTTGAATTTTTGAGTACTTCTTTTTTCTATGCTTTTATAACACTTTGAAGAACACAAATCCAGAATTTTCCAGAGAGTAAATCAATTGCAATAAAGAAAACAGTGAGCACGTTTTCAGAAAACAGAGGAATCCTAATAGGAAGGAAAAACAGAATTATGAACTAGCAAAGACATAATGGAAAATGATATATATGAACTTGTATAGGTCTAGAATACAAGTATGAACTCAATTCTAAAACAGAAAATGCACAAAGGATCAATATCAAACTCAGAAAATTATATGAAACTAAAGCAAGAAACAAAAATTCAAGGTACTACAATAAGTGATGACAATTATGGAAAAAAAAAGACTAAGACAAAACTTGTATGGATTCAAAAAGGAAAATACTCAAACATATGATAGGCATCATAAAGAAAACAGCAATAAAACTCAAATTAAGCCTAAAAATAGAATTACTAATCACAAAACAGAATCAAAGTGTTCAGCAACTCAAAAAAAAATTTGCACATAACCATAGCTCTAGATACCACATGATATGAGTTGCATTGAACATAGACACTTTAGAACTCTTGAAAACAACATTATAGGAGAAGAATAACAACAATTAAAGGATCAAAGAGTGCTTAGAATAAAGGAAACGAAATCAGAATCACAAAAACAACAAGCTGAAAACAGAATGGGTGCAAAGAAGCTTAAGGAGTCATCAATGGAGACCAAGCCTTCCAAAATGATGATCCAAACTCATTAAGAGTGCTATTTCCTTTTACACAACCATGGAACATGATATAAACGCAATTGAAAAACAGAAATAACAAGAACCGAACAGAAATTGAAGAACAAGCTAAGAAACACAAATTCAAACGGTGAAAAGGATGAAGAACACTAAAACATTTGAAACTACCGATTGAAATTGCAAGAGATGAAAGAATGAACACTTATTGAATGAAGCTTGCTGGATTTGAGAATTTGGAACTGCATTCACGCCACTTGGAGTCTTGTTCCAAGATAAGTGAAAGGTTGCTGCCACTTGAAGCTCACCATTGGCACACAAGATAAGGCAAAGGAAGAAAAAGACAACAGGACTCACAATTTCTCTCTAAACTTGAGTATAGTTTCACTACTTCTAATTTCCAATTCTGAATTTTACAAAGGCAAGCACCTTATTTATAGCCTAAGAGGTGCTGAAAAATAGGTGGGAAAATTCAAATGAAACTCATTTGAAATTCCCACCAAAAACAAGTCACATGGACAATGTGACTCTCTCTAATACATTCACACCTATTTATTTAATATCCACACCTTCCAGCTTACTCTTTTTAGCTCAAATTATTCTCCTTTACTCCAAATCTTCAATCCTCCCTAAAAATATGCAATTAACACCAAATTTGGGAATAAAATCTCTTCTTCAAATAAAGCTCATAAAAAATGTAAAAAGGTCTAAATTCATAAATTATGGATTATTTTATATGTAAATTAGTAATAAATCCTTATAAGTGCCTACATTTTAATATCAAATATAATTGAAATTAGAGACTTATCACTCTCCCCAAGTTAGAATCTTGATTGCCTCAAGCAAAGTAAATGAATATATTTGAATGTAAATATCAAGCATCTTAATTTACTAAACAACAAATCAAATTAAAAACTTATGATGCTTCCAAATTCAAATATTGAAAAATATAAACACAAAACAAATAAATGACAATTCATCAAGGAATATCTTTTCATATGCTCATGGGTAAGTGTTTCTCTCTATTTTCACTGAATCATAACAAATCACAGTTGCTTTTCATTTCATCTTCAAATCACAAACATATTAGTAACATTAATCTTGAGGTCATTTCTAGGGTTGTAATGAGGTTGGGCTTCCAAAAAATATTGGTTTTTCTTAGATAACAAAATTCACATCTTAAAGAAGAATAACATACCTACAATTCAATTATAGAGAACATATATGTTAACTACTTACCACTTTCTTTCAATGTCACCTTTTTCCTTATTTTCTTTCTGACTTTTCAAGATTTTCATGATGATTTTTTTTTTCCTTTCTATTTCTTTTTCTTCTTCTGTCTCTCTTCCTTTTTTTTTTCTTTTTTTCAATAATAGGAAAAGATTCTTCCTATTTTGAACTTTTTGAGCTTTCGCAATTAGAACCAACAATTCCCTTTTTTATATGTATTGCATCGACGTTCTCCTTCCTTAAACATGCTAAAGGGTAGGATAATATATCATTAAAGGTTAAGGTGCAATATTAACAAAAAAATTCTTGGCCCAAATGGGATATATATAAAAATGGGATTCTAATAAGATAAAGGTTGGCTATTTGGCCCTTGGTTCCTAATTAACATAAAAAATGACTCAATATTTTCATGTTCTTTTACAATGTAACAAAAATAAAAATTAAGCAACTACAACTGTTAATTCATGAGTAAAAGTCTCAAAACTGTTTAAGGTTCACACACTCACTTGGTTTAAATGGTTTCATTCCTTTTTGTCTTGTCATTCTTTGTCCTAATCAATCATCCTGTTAAATTTTCATGTATCATAATTTCAACTACATTTGAATAGGGATTCAATCATATTTTATTTTCTAACCTGTGTCTAATTCATCTCACAATTTAATATTTAAATACAAATTTTTTTTTCCACAATTCAAAATTAATATTCTAGTTTTTTTATTTGAGAAAAATAAAACTAGAAAACAAAAAATTAAATTGAAATTTATTCAAGAGAATTATTTCAAGACATAAAACTAACAAAACCAAATTTATTCAAATTACCAAATAAGCAAATAAACAAATAAAAAGAAAAAAAATATCCAAAAAACTTAACAGAAAAATAAGACAAAATTCAAATAACTGAAAAGAAAAGAGAATTAAAAAGATAAAACCATATTTTTGCTCAATCCTCTCTTCTTAAGAAGTCATTCAACTTTTGTTAAACTCTTTATCTACAGTCTTGCTTCATTCACTGGATCTGCCCCCTGAATAATAGAACCTGTCCCCAGGTCAAAATACATAACCTGCAAAATGATTAGGAGGCATATAGGATTTTTTATTTATTTTATTATTATTTTTTAAAAGTTTTAATTTTTAAATTTTAATTTTTTTTTAAAATAAAATAAAAAAGGTAATAAAACAACATAAAACTAAAATGTGGATTGGGTTGCCTCCCAGTAAGCGCTCGTTTAACGTCATCTAGCTTGACGCCTCTTTATTTCAAGGTGGAAATCTCTCTTTGATCCATCCTTCTGTACACATTCTTCTCCTGTATTAAAATTTTTAAGACCACCAAAAAGATGAAAAGTTACCTCCTCATTTTGAGCTCAAAGTTGAAGTTCTCCTTTGTCAACATCAACTATAACTCTAGCAGTCTTCATAAAGGGTCTGCCAAGTATCAAGGGAACCTCTTCATCTTCTTTTATGTCCATGACAACAAAATCCACTGGGAACATGAACTTATCCACCTTCACCAGAACATCTTCAACCACACCATATGGATATTTGATGGATATGTCTGCCAATTATAATTGTATCTTAGTGGGTTAAACCTCCAAATCGCCTATCTTCCTTAACAAAAATTGCCAAAGATATTAGATTTATACTTTCCCCCAAATCCAACAAGGCATTGTCCACAGATAAAGCACCTATAGACACTAGAAGATTAAAACTTCCTGGGTCCTTGAAATTTTGAGGCAAGCTTTTCCGAATAAAGCCATTGTATCTATCCTCCAGCTCTATATATTTTTTTACAATGTAGCTCCTATTCTTTCGAAATCTTTCAAATGTCGAATCTTGCTTCAGATTTCCTGCAAAATAATTTTTAGGGGGCAATTTGTCAAAGAATTTTCTTTCCTTCTCTTTTTTTGAAGGAGGATGAGGATATGATATATCTTTTTCAAGATCTATTTTTAATTTTTTCTTCCTTACTTCTTTTCTTTTTTTCTCTCTAAGTCCTTAGTCTCATCTTCTTTTTCAGTTACTACATTATTGCAATGCTCTTTTGGGTTGGTTTGGCTGTCGACTGAAAACTGGACACTTTGTATTTCTTCAAATTGTTTGGGCACTTTTCCCATCTGGATCTCTATATTCCTGATTGCTGCCATGCTATTTTTCTTCCCTTATCACAAGCTTTGTCAGGGCGTCTTCAACTTTACTCATTCTTTCAAGCATGGATGGATCCTTAGCTTCAGGTGAATTGTTCTGATAAGAACAGTGACCATTAGGATGATCACCTTCACAAAAATCACACCTGATTGATTTACTCTGGCTTTGAGATGAATGAACAACATATAATTGCTTTGGGTTAAATATTGTCAAAGTTCAAGAGGGGGGTGAATTGAGCTTTTAAAACTTTCGCACAGATTCACTTTTTATCACAGTACACAGAAAATAAATCGATTTATATAGTAATGAACATATTTATTTTTATACCATTTATGTACTTTAAAGAGTTTATCTCAATTGAAATGACTTCTGATTTTGAGATTGAGTTTTATGATTTACAGGGAAGGATCAAATTGATTTTTCACAGAATAAAACCGAGAGCTTCAGCACTTAATCACAATCTTTGAATACAAAAACAATTCTTGTTTTAAAGCACTTAACAAATTGAATTAAATTTCACAGAACATGAATTTCAATTATGTTTCAACACATAGAGACTTATGTAGAAGTTCTTCAGGGAGTTTTCCAGAAAATCAAGAACAGTATACACGTGCCCAGAAAGAACAGATTCAATTACAATTGAATAGATTTATTTCTTGACTGATCAGTTTATTCAGTAGTTATTGAGTGCAGGGATTAAGAGAGAATGAACTCAAAACAATTATACTGGTTCACTCCAATGAGGTACATCCAGTCTTCACCTAATCCAAGGTGAAATTCACTAAACCACAATTCAAAACAATTATAAAAACCACAGTTCTTGAACCCTACAAGAACATGGCACACTTTGCTGAAAAACACTATTCCAGCACACACCACTCTTCAAGAAACCCTATCAAGAAGAGTTTACAACCACACTTTACAAGAAATTGATGAAAGAAACGAATACACATGATAGAGAGTGCAGAAATCTACCTTAAACCAGTAGAACAGATTGCTCACACAGTGACAACACCTCTAACCAAGCCTTAGAAGCAACCAAAAACAAGCACACTTTGTGATTTGGAAAATCTTTCAAGAACACATGCTAATCCCCTGAAAATTCTTATTTCTCTATTGTAAAACTTGTTTTCTCAATTGTATGGCTTTATAATTGTTATAATTGTTAGAACAAACTCTCTTTTTATAGGAAAACATTTTATAATTGTTAGAATGTACGGCTTTAAACTAGAGGGGGGTGAATGGTTTAAAGAGGGTTTTCGCAAACTTTTAAGTCTAGAATGAAATTACTTCGAGAAAACTTGATTCAGAATTCAGTTTGCCAAAAACACAAAGCAATTTAGCACAACACCAGAAAAACAATCGGTTGTTTCGTAGAAACAATGGGTTGTTTATACTAGTTCACAAATATAAACTGAATTTAAAGTGTTCAAGGGATAAAGAAATTGCACACACAGGTTTATACTGGTTCACTCTTAAACCAAGAGCTACATCCAGTATTCCTAGAAACCACTGGGAATCCACTAAGCAATCAACCCTAGATTACTTACAACACCACCAAAGAAGTGTCCTTGATCCCCTCAAGACACACACCACCAAGAATGCTGATCTTGACAACCTCAAGAGCACACAACACTTCTCAACTTCACACACAAAGTTTACAGAAGGTACAAAAGGATTACACTTGTTATAGAAAGATCTGAAATCAATACAAGATGAAAATCCTATTCCACACTCTCTTGATCAAAGCAATCTCAAAGAAATCTTCAACTCTTCAAAAGCAAAATTAGTGAAAAACTCAAATCTATTTTTATTTGATTAAATCACAGTTCTTGTTTGTTACCAAATCTGAACAAACTATTTATTGCTTTCAAAGACTGGTCTAAGCATTTAAACTGGAGCGTATTCAGTTATAAAATCATTTAAAGCTCAGTCAAAGCACAAAACAGATTTCTGTTATGGTCCCAAAACAAACAATCGGTTGAATGCTCGAATCAATCGGTTGTTTAGGTTTGACAGCAAGTCAGCCATCAAAAACTGTTTTCAACCTTTCTAAAAACACCTAAGTATAAAACAATCGGTTGTTTCGATAAAACAACAGGTTGTTTTTCACTTAGTTTGAAAAACACTTTCAATTAAAAAGGTTTGAGAATGCTTATGCTTTGGATTCAATCAAGATTGGATTAACACAGATAATCTACCCCAGATCCTATTCTAAAACACCTCAGCAACAGCAAGCACATCCAACCTTCCATCAAACTTCAAGGATTTGGATTCTTGAAAGCTTGAACACAGTTGATTCAACAATCTCCCTCTATTTGATGAAGATAAATCCCTAGTTGCTTGTGTTGGTTTTGATTGAATCTGAAGCAGTTCTTGCAAGACAAAGTTTAAGCAAAGCACAATATCTCTGATAGAAGGTTAGAGCAAAGAACAGAAACAGTATATCAGCAGCATTAAAATCAACAGAAATAAGGCTTACTTAAACACTCATACACAACATAGAATCTCCCCCTATTTGTCTTCACAAATAGAAAAAAAGAAGAGATAAAAAGATAATTGTTCCATTTTATGCAGAAATTTAAAACAGAAGCTCTTAAACTGATACAAGACCAAAAACAATCGGTTGTTTCGTGAATTCAACCGGTTGTTTTTCCTTTAATCATCCTTGATATACTGGAGTTCAAAAATCTGATTCTGAACAACTTCTATCTGTTCATCCAAGGTCATGAACCATGTATCCATGTTGTTGAATCTGTTGTCTATACTATGAAAGTTGCTCACACACAAATCATGAAGATTTCTTTGATTCTCGGCAAAGCCATCAAGCCTATTCACCATGTATCTTTCAAAAGAAGAAATGGATGGCATTTCATCTCCTTGATTCCCTACACTGGTTCCAACACCTAGATTGGTTTCAGGTTGTTCTTCATGGTAAAAATCCATGTCAGCAGCTTGATCTTCTTCATCAAAATCAACAGCTGCAACACTTGATGAAGCACCATGATCACCATCTTTGCTCACCCACTTCCCATTTATTTTGGTGAATCCCATCTTGCTAAGAGAGCCATTGTTCATCTCTTGTGTTGACTTAACCAACTCAAATGTCTCATCTTCAAGATTCACTTCAAAATAAAGCAAGAATTTAGAGATTAAAATAGCATAGGGATAATGATAATCACTTAACCTCATGACTTTTTGCATGTGTTCTTTAATGATGTGGATCCAGTTGATTTTGATCTTCTTCATGATGCAGTAGATGTATACAAAGTCTTCTTCTGTTAGGACATAATGGTTGCTCCCCCTTGGAGTAAGAATCCAAGTTACAATAAGAGCAAGCACCCTTTCATCTAGCTTTAAACCTCCAACCGAACAAGTTCTCACTTGGGCATTTTGATTCTTCAAGCAACTCTTGTAGTATTGGACTTTGTTAAAATCCTCCACTACTCCAAGATTTCCCTTGTTGATTCTCAGACCAACATATTTCAGACCAACAACAACAGTCTACACATCATAAGAGATTTCCATGTCAACTCCCTTCACATGAGAAACAAGATTGTTTCCCTCAAACTTGAGATTGGTGTAGAACACCCGAATCAAATCAGGGTATATGTTCCCCTTCATCTCCAAGAACCTTCTTAGTGATTGGTCCTTGAGCAGCTTCCTCACATTGTCTAGCTTTTGGCTTTTCAGCCAATCAAAGGAAACAACTTTGGCGTTGTTGATCACCTTTGTGCTAGTTTCAAAGCGATATCTTTCAATGAGCTCATTGTCTCCAGAAAACCAGCCCTCTAATCTCCCTCCAGACCTCACAGCTCTGGTTTTGATCCTCTTTGAAGTGGAAGGAGTTGATTCCATGACAGCAGAAAAAGAGGCAAAGAAGACTCACACAAGGAGAGCAAGAGATGTTCAAAGAGATGGCTCAATTGATTGTTCTTGTGAGAGTGAATAGCTGCAATAGAATTTAAAGAAACACAGAATCAAACTGCATTCAATGATCATGTGAGTGGGTTTCAGTCTTCAGAGAGAAAAGACTTGAGCAAGACCTGCACAAAAAACGTCAGAAAAAGCAGAAAATCACATGGTCATCACATGTGATCTTTGACTAGTCATAAAGGCTCTTAAATTTTCAAGATTTTGGAATATATTCCTTTATGACATGTTGTAACTTCCTCCAGAACATAAGCAGGCTTTCAACACAGCTTTATTGACCCAGATCCTTTCGTAAGTGACTTTTGAGAACCTTGGACTGATACATAACATTGATTCAACTTCAATGTTGATCTTTTCCTTCCAACAACCTGATCAGATGACTCAGTGCCTCATGTTTCTCTAAATTCCCTGCATGAACATGAATTCAAGCAACAAGGTTTGGTCCCCTTACAAATGTGGGTCCATGTAGTTTACTTTTATCATTTGAAACCTCACAACCTTTGGGAATCCATTTCATAAAGTCTCTGGGAACAAAAAATTTCCTTATTTTGCAGAACCTAACAGAATGGCCTTTCTTCATGCAATAAAAGCATGTAACAACCGGTTGTTTCGACTTAACAATCGGTTGTTTTACTGGCTTTTTTGAAAAACTCTTTGAAAACTTATCTTGCTTGTTTTGTGGATTAAAACCTAATCCAGCTCTTCCAAAAACACAGTTTTGAGATGCCAAGACATTCTCAAAGTTGGATTTTCCTTTTGAAAGCTTATCCACAGTACTTACAAGATAATGCACTTTCTTTTCAAGATTTTCACAATTTTCACAAATGAGAGTGTCACACTTGCAAGAAGAGTTTTTGCAATGAGTTTCCGGATTTTCAAAATCACTTTTTGATTTTCCAGCTCTTCTTCAAGTGCCTTCACTCTCTTTTCAAGCCCGCTGTTAAACTCTTTCAATCGGTTGTCATGTGTTTCTTGAAAAGCTTCAATCAATTAACTATAATTTTCAACATTTAGAGAAGCACATGAACTTACATCACTTGAGTTACATGAATCATCGTCTCCTTCAACAATCAAGCATATGTTTGCCTTTTCTTCTTCACTTGATGATGAGCTTGATGAGGAAACTTCATTCTCATCCCAAGCTATGTAGGCCCTTTTTGACTTTCCCTTCTTTTCTTTGTAGCTTGACTTCTTCTCCTTGCTTTCTTTATTTGGGCAATCTGCCTTTATGTGCCCTTGCTTACCCCAACCAAAATAAGTATAGTTATTGGAATTAAAATCATTGAATTTTTTGTTTCCATACCTTTCTTTGTTGCTGTCTTTGTTGCGGTTCCTTTTCAAGAATTTGCTTAACTTTCTAGATAGCAAACTAAGGTTCTCTTCATCATTGTATTCTTGCTTGCTTTTGTGCTTGATAGCTTTTAAGGCAATGCTTCTCACATGCTTGTCTTCACTTTCTTGAACATTGAGTCTATTCATTTCTAACTCATGTTCCCTAAGCTTGCCAAACAAAGAAGCCATACTCAATGATGTTAGATCTTTTGATTCAGATATAGAAGTTACCTTAGGTTGCTAAGACCTATCAAGACATTTGAGGATCTTGTTGTTTAGCTATTCTTTTTCAAAGGTTTTCTCAAGGCTCATAAGGTGATTGATGATGTGAGTGAACCTCTTCCGAACTTCAGAAATTATCTCACCCTTGAGCATTATGAAGATTTCATACTCTTGGATTAAAGTATGATTTCTAGCTCTTTTCACCTCATTGGTACCTTCATGAGTTACCTCCAATGTGTCCCACATTTCCTTTGCTAATTTGCATTGAGAGACCCTGAAAAATTCATCTGAATTCAAGGCAGAAGTTATTATGTTTTTAGCAATGCAATCAAATTTGGCCTTCTTGCTTTCAGAATCAGTCCATTGAGACCAAGGTTTTTCAATGGAAGATCCATCTCTTTCAAATTTTGGAACAAAGGGGCCATTTTAAATTGCATCCCAAATACCTTTGTCAAGTGATTCCACAAAGATTTTCATTCTAACTTTCCAAAATTGGTAGTTCAAACCACAAAACAGAGGTGGTCTGTTGATTGAAGCACCTTCCCCAAAAGGTAATCTATCAGCCATATAAAAATAGTATGGCTTTAAACTAGAAGGGGGGTGAATGGTTTAAAAAGTTTTTTCGCAAACTTTTAAGTCTAGAATGAAATTACTTCGAGAAAACTTGATTTAGAATTCAGTTTTCCACAAACACAAAGCAATTTAGAACAACACCAGAAAAACAATCGGTTGTTTCGTATAAACAATTGGTTGTTTATACCAATTCACAAATATAAACTGAATTTAAAGAGTTCAAGGGATAAAGAAATTGCAGACACAGGTTTATACTGGTTCACTCTTAAACCAAGAGCAACATTCAGTCTTCCTAGAAACCACTGGGAATCCACTAAGCAATCAACCCTAGATTACTTACAACACCACAAAAGGTACCTTGATCCCCTCAAGACACACACTTCCTTTGGCTCAACACAAACACCACCAAGAATGCTGATCTTGACAACCTCAAGAGCAAACAACACTTCTCAGCTTCACACACAAAGTTTACAGAAGGTACAAAAGGATTACACTTGTTACAGAAAGATCTGAAATCAATACAAGATGAAAATCCTATTCCACACTCTCTTGATCAAAGAAATCTTCAACTCTTCAAAAGCAAAATCAGTGAAAAACTCAAATATGTTTTTCTTTGATTAAATCACAATTCTTGTTTGTTACCAAATCTGAACAAACTATTTATTGCTTTCAAAAACTGGTCAAAGCATTTAAAACTGGAGCGTATTCAGTTATAAAATCATTTAAAGCTCAGTCAAAGCACAAAACAGTTTTCTGTTATGGTCCCAAAACAAACAATCGGTTGAATGCTCGAATCAATCAGTTGTTTTGGTTTGACAGCATTGAACCATTAAAAACAGTTTTCAACCTTTATAAAAACACCTAAGTATAAAACAATCGTTGTTTCGACAAAACAACATCTTGTTTTTCACTTAGTTTGGAAAACACTTTCAATTAAAAAGGTTTGAGAGTGCTTATGCTTTGGATTCAATCAAGAGTGGATTAACACAGATAATCTACCCCAGATCCTATTCTAAAACACCTCAGCAACAACAAGCACATCCAGCCTTCCATCAAACTTCAAGGATTTCGATTCTTCAAAGCTTGAACACACTTGATTCAACAATAACAAACTTTCAAAAAACAGTTAAAGTTGTTACAAAAAGAACAAATTGAAAATGAAATGAACTGATTTATTTTCAAAGGCTATTAGAGAATTAGTTATATGTAAAAGACTTAGTCAAACTCCCTGGTGTAAGGATAAAACGTGAAAATCCTTTTAAGAGAACCAATGCACCAAACGAAAAAGAATCTATTCATTTACAGAAGAAAAAATTCATTTTCAAAACGATAACATAAACTTCTTAACAAGTGAAACACAGTCGTTTTGATGGAATGAAGACTTAGTCAAAATACTTTATGCACAAAACATGATTTTTTAAAAACATTTAATCAAAACATCAGTTTAAGAATATAATCTATTCATTTAGAAAAGAACAAATTCATTTTTTATGCAGTAAGGATATTTTTGCAAAAACATGTGAAAAACAGTTTCATAAAACTTTTGCTTGCTTTTATCACATGGTCAGGGGTTAAAAGGTGAGTTACCCAGCAAAAGGCCTACTCTAAACAACCTCTAATCTATACCTAAGACATTCTTAAAGCAAATGTAAATACTAAGAAAATTTACACAAATGACTTCATCAAACACATGTCTTGAAGGGGCAACATCTATCTTCAACAAATTGTTGGGGCAATTTAGCCATTTGTGCGGTTAGCTACTTAATCTGTTGTGTCAGAATTTTATTTTGAGCCAAGAGTCATCACCCCTCTCCTACTCAAGGACTCTATAGTTGGTAATCTATCCATAAGAACCCTCCATGTTGTGGTCACCACACTAGGGAAAACCTTAGCCTTCTAAAGATACTTGAATACATCGAGATGAGGATCTCTTCCATGTTTAACTAAGCATTCATAAGAGGAGTTCACAGAGAAACACCCCACTTCATCATTCCTCCACACCTAAACATCCTTCTCTTCTTTAAACAATTTTGTTGTGGATATGTGTATTACAGTTTGGTTAATGGGCCTAGTTTTCTAATGATGTGCTATGATTTAAATTCAAGTTGCATGTATTTAAAGATAAAATATAAAGAGATATTTCAACTGTTGTGATTCTGGAGATAAAAGATAAAGAGATATTTTATCTGTAGTGATTCTGAAGATAAAAGATAAAGAGATATTTTGTTTGTTTGTTGCACATAAAATACTTGTTGTTAACCCTAAAAAGATAGAGAGGTGTATGTATAACAGAATGTGGCCTGCAGTTTAGCACATAAAGGTCATTGGTGCATGTGGCAGGTGGTTTTCTGTTAGAGATATAAGATAATGTGCTTATTGTAAATTTATATTTTCTTATCTCAAGTGCAACTGCTGCATGTGCGGTTATAAAAAGCGGCAGAAACCCTAGGTAAAGGTACGTTGTTTCTAACGCTTGGCTAACACTTTACTAAGCATTATATTAGATACTACTTGTCTCTTATAAGTCCTGTACTGACTTCATCGTCGGAGTGCGATCGGCCGTTAGGGTGCCCGCTGTCTCAACAGGAACAACATCCAGACATTAAGGAAAGCACGAGTTCCACCATGAGGTAGACGGAGTTCGAGCTCGCCTGTAGAAGTCTACTGGTGACCGAGTCAATCGGCAAGAACATGTGTATTACAAACTCTTCTTCCAGCAAGGATTCCCACTCAAATCTTGCATGCCTCCACCTTAAACACTATCGCCAAACCGAATCTTCCCACTCACCTACCTTTTCCACCTTATGCCCCTGATTTAAAGACAAAGAAAACAATCTGGGGAACATTGTTTTGAGATTAGAATTTCCAACCCACACATCCTCCCAGAACTTTACTTTGTCTCCACGTCCTAATTTCCACCCAATTTCATTAAGAAACCATCCATCTCCTCCACCCTCCCTACAGACTTTAAGTAAGTCTCTCCACCACCAGGATTGTAGTTTCACTGGTGTTTGCGAATGTTGTAGTTCTGAGCCATACTTCATAACCAATATATCCTTCCATCTCCCTTTCTCATCCGATATATAATGCCATCTCCATTTAGCCAGGAGGGCAGAATTAAACTTTCGGATGTCTCTCAAACCCAAACCACCCTCCTCTCTTGGTTTACACAAAACTTTCCAGCTTACCCAAGAGATTGACTTGTTCTCCTTCCCCCAACCCATAGAAACCTCCTTTGGATAATAGTGATGCTTTTACAAACCGTATCTGACACTCTGAATAGGGATAGGTAGTAAAGCAGAACAAAAGTAAGGACATATTTGATTAGACAAATTCTCCCTGCCATGGATAAGAATCTCCCTTTCCACACACTGAGCCTTGCTTTTAAATTGTTTAGCACAGCTTCCCAAAACTTTTTCTTCATTGGATTTCCTCCCACTTCAAGGCCCAGATATTTAAACGGTATTCTCATCTGAGCACAGTTCAAGGTCTTTGTGTAGCAAACAAGAGTGTTTCTGTGGACACTGATGCCTATTAGTTTTGACTTGTGGAAGTTAATCTTCAAGCCTGATGCTAACTCAAACCCCCTAACGATTCAGAGTGACCACATTGGTGTAGGAGTCCTCACAGAAAAACAGAGTGTCATATGCAAACTGAAGGATGCAGAACTCAACCTCCTTTCTACCAATCTTAAGGCCAGAGAGCAAACTAGCCTTAACAACTTGCCTTACTAAGCCAGCCAAGCCTTCTGCTACTACTATGAAGAGGAAAGGAGCTAGAGGGTCACCCTTCCTAAGCCCTTTAGATGGTTTAAATTCCTCAGTAGGGCTCCCATTAACAAGCACAAATACAGTGGCACATTCCATACATCCTCTGATCCAACTAATCCACTTACTGTGAAACCCCATCCTTTCTAGCATATCATAAAAGAAAACCCATCTGACTGAGTCATCAACTTTCTCAAAATCCACCTTCAGACACAAACCACTTCTCCCACGCCTCCTTAGATCCTCTACCGCTTCATTAGCCATAAGCACGCTATTAAGAATCCCTTTGTCCTTTATAAAACCCGATTGTCTTTCATCAATAATTGAGGGTAAGACATTCTTTATTCTGCCAGCCAGCACCTTAGAGATGATTTTGTATATAGCACCTACTAGCGATATAGGACGATACTGCTCAAGCCTTATAGGGTCCCTAACTTTAGGAACTAAAGCTACGAAAGAAGCATTGCACCCCTTCGAGATAGAACCTGTTTCAGGAAAGAGAGCCATAGCTGCCATAAGCTCTTCTTTTAGAAACTCCCAACTTTTCTTGATGAAGTTGAAGTTGAATCCATTAGGTCCAGGACTCTTTGAACCTTCACATTGCCACACCGCGTCCCTTACTTCTTTCTCGGAGAACTCCGCTAATAGACTCAGATTGTCTTCGTGAGATAAGGATTTAAACTCAACCACATCAAGTCTTACTCCAAAATCTTTCGTTGGCGGCTTCTTTTGCATGAAAATAATCTCTTCATTCACTTTTCGCCACTCATGTAGTCTTCCTAATAAAAACCTTCATGACCTACAACATTGTAGAAACTACAAATGTAACCATAGAAACGTATATAATGATCTATGATATGTCGCTATCCCTTGCTTTATATTTCATCACCAACAAAATATATTCCAGCTGCAATAAAACATAGTGTGAGAAAACATGTTTAGAGCATGTCTATAAAATTATGAAATACCTACTAATGAATGAACCATAGTTAGGATTCAGTTTTGTTACAAGTGGAGACTTTATGTTAGTCACTGTTTAATGAGGGTGGGTTTCACACGTCCATTCAACTCTATCCTTGATAGAGGCAGGGAAGACAACACCATGTGATATCTCATGCGTATGCCCTCTATCCTTTAACACTATTCTTCTCAGGGATTTGGGTTTCCTTCCCACACAATCTTAAAAACTATATATACACTATCCCTTTGTCTTCACAAACAACACATGCCATTGCAACACTCAAGCTTCAACACTTGGATTCCTTCTTTTAAGATTTGGGATTCTTCTACTTCATTCAATCAAGCACAACAATGGGTTTTCGATTACCTGCTATTCGAAGAGCTTCAAAATCTTCAGAAATCCCAAAAGGCTATCTTGCAGTGTATGTCGGAGAGAAACAAAAGCGGTTTGTGATTCCCATATCATACTTGAACCAACCTTCATTTCAAGGCTTGTTGAGTCAGGCTGAAGATGAATTTGGATATGATCATCCCATGGGTGGCCTCACAATTCCTTGCACCGAAGACGTCTTCCAACGTATAACTTCTTTCTTGAATTGACAATATATCTCACTCTAGAAGACTGACATAGATTAGTGGAGAAATTTTGTACAATAGGCATCTCCTCATCTTGTAAAGTTTTTTCCCTTTCTCGAGAAAGAGGGAAAAGAAACAGAATGACAAAATGAAATTGTATAATTCTTTTGTTTATATGCCATGAATTCAATCACTAAAGCACTATGTACAAATTGTATTATTTGTATCACAATTGTGACTCACGCTGGTATATATGTATCAAGTTAAATTTTGTAATGAAGCTGTTGTAAGTATATAATAAAACAAAAAAAGCCATATGTACAAATCTGTCCCTTCTAATCTATTTGTATTTCCATCAGCAAAATTTGCAGATTATTCAAAGTCACATTTCGCATTTCTTCCACTTGTTATTAATCAATTTATCCAATGGAAAAGAGTCACAGTTATGACTTAAAGATTTATACATATCATAACCACAACACAAGGAAGCTAAATAGAAAGTAGTAATGAAGAGATTCAGAAAGAGAACGGCAATTGAATTCCGTGTGAAAGAATTTTTACTCAGTTCAATTATGCATAGCGGTATATGTATCATTGGCATAGTATTGTTAATCAACCAAGTAAATATAAGCTATACGAAATATGAAGTTCTGATTCTAAATGTTTGTCCATAGAAAAGGAGATGTTTACATGTTGATTGAATTCATGGCATATAAACAAAAGAATTATACAATTTGATTTTTTCATTCTGTTCTTTTCCCTATTTCTCGAGAAAGGGAAAAAACTTTACAAGATGAGGAGATGCCTATTGTACAAAATTTCTCCACTAATCTATGTCAGTCTTCAAGAGTGAGATATATTGTCAATTCAAGAAAGAAGTTATACGTTGGAAGACGTCTTCGGTGCAAGGAATTGTGAGGCCACCCATGGGATGATCATATCCAAATTCATCTTCAGCCTGACTCAACAAGCCTTGAAATGAAGGTTGGTTCAAGTATGATATGGGAATCACAAACCGCTTTTGTTTCTCTCCAACATACACTGCAAGATAGCCCTTTGGGACTTCTGAAGATTTTGAAGCTGCTTGGCTAGCTGTGAATGATGCTCGTCGAATAGCAGGTAATCGGAAACCCATTTTTTGTGCTTGATTGAATGAAGTAGAAGAATCTCAAATCTTGAAGGGAGGAATCCAAGTGTTGAAGCTTGAGGGTTGCAATGGCATGTGTTGTTTGTGAAGACAAGGGATAGTGTATATATAGTTTTTAAGATTGTGTGGGAAGGAAACCCAAATCCCCGAGAGGAATAGTGTTAAAGGATAGAGGGCATATGCATGAGATATCACATGGTGTTGTCTTCAGTGCCTCTATCAAGGATAGAGTTGAATGGACGTGTGAAACCCCACCTTATTAAACAATGACCAACATAAAAGTCTCCACCTATTGTTCATTCACTCATCGGTATTCCATAATTTTATAGACATGCTGTAAACATGTTTTCTCACATTATGTTGTTTGCAGCTGGAATGTATTTTGTGGGTGATGAATTATAGAGCAAGGGGTAGCGAAATATCTAGATCATTATTGATCCGGTCATCGGTCGTCGATGATGTCATCAACAGATAGCCACGTGGACCGTTCTTAGTGGGACATGTGGGCCAGGGAAGCAGATGTGTCCTTGAGGGGGTCACCCAGGGGGTGATCGGTGATCAGGGGGTGATCGGTGGTCCGAGAGGATGTGCGATCAGCGCCTAGAGACAGAAGG